>NW_019154138.1:2917969-3154725 GCF_002288905.1 Enhydra lutris kenyoni
CCCCCCCCCCCCCCCCCCCCCCCCCAGGTACCAGCACAGTGCCAGGACCTGTGGCTCAAGGAGAGCCAGGAAGAGGTCCCACACTCTACAGTCCCACCTGCCAAAAAGGCAAAGTCCGTCCTGAAGTGGATTAGCAGGCCAGGCTGGCTCTGAGGCCGAACACTAATGAATGTCGCTGGCCTCTTTCCTCGCTCGATGGCCGATGAAGCAGGCCAGCAGGGCAGAACTGAACTGGGAGGTTGTGGGAAGCAGAGTCATGACTACCCCCTCCCAAGAATGTCCGTGTCCTAATCCCCAAAACCCATGAATATCTCACATTACATGGCAAAGGGGAATTAAGTTTACAGGTGGAATTAAGGTTGCTAACCGAGCTGATCTTCAGATACAGAGATGATCCCGGATTATCCAGATAGGCCAAATGTGATCACGAAAGTCTTTCAAATGTGGAAGAAAGAGGCAAAAGAGGATGTCGGGATGATACGATGTCACAAGCCAAGTAATGTGAGCAGCTTCTAAAAACTAGAAAGGCATGGAAACAGACCCTCCCCTACAGCCTCCAGAAAGGAATGCAGTCCCACCAATGCCACAATTTTAACCCCGTGAGATCCGCGTTAGTCTCCTGGCCTACAGAACCGTAAGAAATTGATTTTCACTGTTTCAAGCTACAAAGTTCGTGGTCATTTGTTACAGCAGCAATTGGAAACTGATACAGATTTTGGTTCCAGGAGAGAGGGGCGGCTATAACCAATCCCTAAAAGTAAGGAAGCAGCTTTGGAATCGGGCAGTGAGCAGCTGCTAGAATTTTCAGGAGTATGGGACGAAGAGCCTACATTGCCTTAGAAGGATTATTCTTACAGGGCCCACCTGGGTGGCTCCGTTGGTTAAGCATATGACTCTTGATTTTGGCTCAGGTCATGATCTCAGTGTTGTGAGATCGAGCCCCGCCTCGGGCTCTGCCCTGGGCATGGAGCCTGCTTGGGATTCTCTCTCTCCCTCATCCTCTGCCCCTCTACACCCCCCGCCCCCTGCAAAAAAAGATCATTCCTAGAAATAGGGATGTTAATGACTGTTAGTGGAGATACAGAAGGAAGTAAGGCATACAAAGGAAAACCTAAATCATCTTAGAAAATACCTGAATCATCATGACCAGACTGTGAGAGAAACTTAGACGCTAAGGGCCCTGATGGTGAGGGCTTAGAAGAAAATGAGGAACATGATCCTGGAAACCAGAGGAAAGAGATCCTTATTATAGAGCGGCAGAAAGCTCAGAGGAATTGTGTCCCACAATTATGTGGAAAGCAAAACTTGTAATGGATAAAAATGGATATTTAGCTGAGGAGATTTCCAAGCAAAATGTGGAAGGTATGGCCTGGTTTCCTCTCGAGAAGAAAGAGCTAGATCAACGAGCTGTCAAACAAAAAGGAAGCCAGGAATCGATCATTCTGGAAATCCTCAGCCTACCCAGATAGCAAAAGACATTATAATTAAGAGAGTCTCCAACAGGAAAGCGCACTCTGGAGAGCAGGTTGAGGGTATGACTGTACCCCGTGCTAACATCTCAGAAAAATCAAAAGCTTGGAGTATTCAGTCCCATGAAAGGCTCTTTGAAAAGATTAAGTGTGTGGCCTACAGATCCTCTAGATCAAACCAGAGAGCCTCTAGGAAATTTGGGGAGATTTCTCTGCAACCATCTCAGTAGAAGCCAAAAGTAAAGATTGGGTTATCTAGAATATATCTAAGGAGGAGCCACTTGGCTGCTAGAGTAGATGTCCATGACCTACACAGGAGACCCACCAGGTTATTGAGAACTTGATATCACAGAAACATAGCCAGCTTGTACCAAAAAGGACAGAGGTGAAAGAAAGAGGGCTGCCAGGCTTCCAAAATTCTACAGCAGGAAACAGGCTAATAAACTACTCAGCTGGGGGGCGGGCCCAGGTGGCACAGTTGGTTAAGCATCTAAGTCTTGATTTCAGGTCAGGTCATGATCTGAGGGTCATGAGATCGAGCCCTACACCAGGCTCCACGCTCAGCCCGGAGTCCTTCAGATTCTCTCTCCCTCTCCCTCGGCCCCTCCCCACCCCCCACACATGTGCTTGCACTCTCTCTCTCCCCCAAATAAATAAATAGATCTATAAAATAAAGTAAAACAAAACAAAACAAAATAAAACTACTCAGCTGCAAACATGTGCTACCTTTCATTAAAAGCAAAAAAAAAAAACCAAAAAACAAAACAAAACAAAACAAAACAAAAAACGGATGACTCAGAGGGTGGAACCTCCAGCCCAGAAGGCAAAGCCACAGTCAGAGGGTAGAATTTTGAGCACAGAGGGTGGGGCTGTGAGCCCAGAGCATGGAGCCATGGACCATAGAGAGTGAGATCATGTTGGACCGGGTTCAGATTCTCGCACTGTATAAGCACAGGCAAGCACATCCCCTCTTTGTGTTTTCACTTCCACAACTCTCATGAGAAGGAGTCGGATGAATCAGTCCCAGAGAGGCTTTGCAGCTCTAAGAGTCTGTGATCCATTAGTGATGTCTACCCTGGGTACAGGAATGAGGTAGGCATTCCCGGTGTGCTGCTACTTTAGGTATTTTTTTCACGGAGCACGTATTTGTCAAGCCTCCTCCATATGCTTGGTCCTCTGAGGCGTACAGAAAGCGCTCGGCATTCTGAGGTTGCTATGCTCTTCTCTGCCCTGCCTGTCCATCAGTCACCATCTAAAGTTGAAGTCTAAACCAATGCTTTGCCACCCTGACGTGCTTTGAAAGAGAAAAAAACAAAAAGCCCCTTTCGTCACGGCAATAGTCAGTCCTGCCTGCTGGTATTTGGTTTCCCTAGAGGGACAGATGGGGGTACGGTATAAGGGATAGAGGCCCAACCCTGGAAAGGAAGGGGACAGAGAAGCTGGAGGGTCTTTCTTTAGAGGCAGGGCAAGGAGGCTCACAGAGGCTACCAGAAGCTGACGTGACTCCACCTGAAATCTTAAATTAGAACTGTGCTATTAGCAAAGATAATAGCAGCTATCTTCACCCTCCTCTCCTCCAGGGAGCTCAGCGTGCCTTTGTGGATAGGATCTCAGCAGCCCCAGTGAGACCACAGCGAGGGGAAGGGGGGATCCTTCTTTCAGTTTGGGGATAAAAACTAAGTGGGTTGGGGCACTGGGGGGCTGGCGGGCAGCATGGGGGTAGGGACAGGCCTGAAGAGGTCAGCGGCCCAACACTGAGGAAAGGAGAAAGGTATTTCCGCCCTTGGGGCTGCTTCTCCAGTAGGTCCTTGAGGGTGAAGAGTGGGACACTATTCCCTGCCCAACTTCAAAGGGGCACTTAGCACATAGCCTCTGGGGGGCCCCAGACTGAAAGCCATGACCAGGCATGCCTTTTTTCCAGCCAGCCCAGGTCTGTGCTAAAATACCACGTCACAGAGAACAGTAGCCATCAAAGCCCTTAGCAAAGCTTCTGGGAGCCCGAACCATCAGTGTAATTGTAGAGAGACTCAGTTCCGGGGGGACGTCAGCACGGGGAGACAGCAGAGCTGTGGGGAAGAGGACAGGCCTGCTTAGGCTGAGCTGCCGCTGATTGGCTGTGTGACAATGGACAAGTTACTGCACCTCTCTGAGCCCCTTTTCCTCATCCATTAGATGGGGATCACAAAATGGGTAATGTGTATATGCTGTTAAGCATTCAATGAACGTTGGCTAAAGAAAATAAGGGGATGGCTCTCTAACTTTATCAATTGTAAATGCATTTAAACTTGTGCACAGTACCTTCACGCCCATGATCCCACTCGGCCCTGAGCAGCTCGGTGAGGTTGCAGTGGTGGTGTTTTTTCCCACATTACAAGCAGGCAGCGTGGCACACACACACCCAGGTACCGGGCAGAGCCCAGCATCCCACCCACTTTGTGTCCTTCTCTCGCACTCCCAGTAGCTGGGTTTACACGCTAAGCTGCGTGGTCACCCCACGGATGAGGAACCGGAACAGAGAGGTTAGGTCACATCCCGATGTCGGAAAGCAGATGGTAATTAGAAAAGCTGGGGCCGGACTCCCAGCCCAAGGGCTCTCAGCCAGCTGGACTGAAAGAAATGATGACCCGAGCAGTGGGACACAGATCACCATGGCTGTCCTCCCCCCAGACGGTCTGGGGGCCACCCAGTTATCAGTTATTTTGTAAAGATGTCAACATTTAGAAATCGGGAACTCCTGAAGCTTAAAAAAAAAAAAAAAAAAAATCCACATTCCCTTCTGGCTTTTCTTAAAGGAGAAGGAGAGCTGGTCACAGGGGTCTTACATCCCCATGACGGAGCCCGGCCGCAGCTCCCTGGGTAGACCAGGAAGGCTCACTCTCCTGTGCGCCCACACTCGCAGGGCTCCCTTCCCCATTGCAAAGTGTCCTTACACTCAGCTCCACCGAGTTCATCGACCGCCCTCGGTTTGACAGATGCAGACAAATGCCTCCATTTCTCCATCTGTAAAATGGGAATAATAATGGTCCCAGTGACCAGGTTGCTCTACAGACAACCTAAATGAAAACCTGCACCGTGTTCTATATGAGGAATTCTCTGTAATGTATAAAATAAAAGTAGTCACCGGCTACTGGCCCCCCAGCTCCATATAAGGTCTCAGGCCAGAGAGAGGGGGAAAGAGGTGGGCAACAGCCCTGTTGGTTTAAACGAACACAAGACACGGTGTGGTTGTCCCATCTTCCTGATTAACAACCAGGAGCATCTATGTGAAGGGCCAGCAATTAACCTACAGAAGATGGTTTTCGAAAGAAAGGACACTTGACCTGCATGAAGGCCCACAGGGCTCTGCCACTTACAATCCCAGGACATAGGACAGAAAGGAGGTTTGCCGAGCAGCCAGCCCAACTCCCTCATACAGATGGCAAGACTAAGGCAGCAGCAGTCTTGCTAGGGCATGGACCTGGTCTCCAGGCTCAGAGCTTCGGGGTGGGGGTTGAGGTCTGACTGCCCGGCACCCATGGGGGCTGCCATCCCAAAGGACCACCAGACACACAGGACAGGAAGGAGGCCTCCACCTTTCCCCTTGGAGCCTCTGACTTCACGGAACGCACAGCCTGCCCGGCAGCTCCATCCCTTAGACAAATTAACTCCGCTCAGCACTGACATTGAAAATGCAATTGAGTTTGAGTTTTATTGCAGGATTTAAACAGACCAGGAAAAAAAAAAAAAAAAAAAAAAGGCAAGGAAATCTAGCCTTTGTCAACTCACCCGAGAGTTAACTGTGATCAAACTAACTAGTGGGGAAAGACACGATCAAGCTCTGCCAGGGAAGCTCTGCCACCTACCCCCCCCCCCCCCCGCCGAGTCTGCCCCAACGAGACACTCCCCGGAGACAGGCACTTGTAGCCAGCCAAGGGGCCGGGGAGGCCTTCACCACCAGCGCACCCCGACTTCGCCCTGCCCTCCTCCCGCCGCCCCGGGGGTGGGGACAGAGCACCGTGTGAAGTCACCTCTGAGAGCTTCCATGAAACAGCACCACCAAGGGCCAGCACAAGGGCTCACTGCTCGACTCGAGAGAAAGCAAAATGCTTTCGGGGTTGAATCACTGTTTTTCTTTACTCCCTTTGGAGAGCGGCAGAGCCCACATTCGGCCGTGTTCGTGGACCTGGGACTGGAAACAGCTGCGCTCTAATTACATGTAAAGTGTACCAAAACATCCCTTTTATCACAGACTGGAAATCTGTTAGCATCTGTCTCTCCTTTGTTTCTTCCACAAGATACAAGCTTGTTTCTACATTTTTCTCACCTGTAGCGGTGATTAAAATTCATTATAAATGAAAGGAGTGAACAGAGAAACAAGTTCCTCTGTGTACCGTTCTAAACTCAAATTAGAAACAGCTGCCTGCTAATTCATGCAGCGATGTTTTGTCGTGCTCTGTGAATCAATAATAACTCACCCTTTTGCTGCAGAAATTTGGGGGATAATCCATATATTTAACTCGGCGTTGGCGTCTCCAGGCAGGACTGCCGCGGCAGAACCCCGACCTGCCCTCAGGCTGGCAGGAGGGGACTTTGGTTCCGCACTCTGGAGACACCCATGTCTGTCCCAATGCAGATCCCCCAACTCAGGGGGGGGGGTGGCGCCCGAGACACGGGCCCTGGCAGGTCCAGGAGGAAACCCCGAAACACTATCCCTTGTCTCCTCCCCTCCCCCAGAACCAGCACTTCAAAAAAAAAAAAAAAAATCAGCTCTGATTAAACGCAAACCACACACATCCTCCAACCGCCGGAGGGAACAGCAAAATTAAAAGTCTAATTGGTACCCGGAACAATTTAAAACTATTAAGTATAGGTGAAGCTTTTCTGTAAGAAAATAATCCTTTGACTAGGATTAAGCTTGTTTGGATAGTATTCTTCCCTCCCCCTGCGCTCGAGCTGCCGATGTCTAGAGCTACGGTCTGGAAGTCCCCGATGCTTCTGAGAAGGGCTCAGGCACCTCCTGTGCCAACTTCAGGGAAAGGGGCATGAGGCGTCCAGAGCTGGGTCTCCATCTGAGGCTTTAAAAGGGAATGGCTATTCTTTCCTTTTTGTGGGGAGGGAGGTGAGCGACACATACTGTTTCACCAAACCTGCTCTGTCCTGGCTATCAGGCACTGGTCCTTTATGACACTGCCTCCAGGGAGCCCTCCCTTATTCTCTCTATCACCGTCAGTACCTCTTCCTGACCTCCGTGCACTGCCTTTGGGCCATTTCTCACCCTGCATTGTGGCTCCTGGTATTGCTGACTATTTTTGAGTCCTTGGGACATCCCCATGTCCCTGGCATCCTTTCCAGCCTGAGACATGGTCTCAGAGCCGATTCTTGAACTGCTGGCTGGTATTACCTCCCATGGCCCATGGCCCAGCCCCACCTTTTAGCCAGCAACTGTAGAGCCCTCCGTGTGTGCCAAACTCTCCATAACCTTGACCTCATTCAGTCCTCACCTCCATCCAATATGGTGAACACTATGATTTCTCCCATGTTACAGATCACATACTTGAGACTCAAGAGAGGCCCGCTTAGCAGTTAATGGAGAGAGTCTGGGATTATCCCTACGTTTCATCAGAAAACCATCAAAACCACCCACTGTGCCCCGGCCAGCCTCTGAGACTTTGTTCAGGCCATTGTGCTCATGGAGGCTGCCCTCCCCTGCTTACAGATCACCCAAACCCGACCTGTACTCAGGGCCCAGCTCTGCCCACCTCCCAGGCATCCCAGCAGGAGTCTCCTGCGTGGCTAACAGGCTTTCATTTTCTGAGGCTCCTTCGGGCCTAAGGAGAAGGCAGTCCAGTCAGTACACCCTGGGGGCTGCGGGGTGTAGGCAAAAACGCACAGCCCACGCTCCTCTGTAGGACCATAGGGAGCTTTCCCTCAAGGAAGGCCAGTGGAGACAGCTCAGTCCTGAGCAGGAACTGGAAAGAGTGAGCACAGAGAAGGTGGCAGGCTAGAAGGCAAGGGACACTCAAATTGGGCTTTGTGGAAGGAGTAGGATCTCCACTGACTAATGTTCCCTAAAACATGGGAAAGGCCCCATTGCTGTGACCCATGATGATATGGGGGGCAGCCAATTTGGCTGTCTTTAACTCCTAACGTTCCAGCAAGGAGAGCACAGACCCCAGGCTCAGCGTCCTCCAGATCTCCCAGCTCCTGGCCGGAACCGCATGAGGGTGGGCCTTTTTCCTTAGGTGTATTTTTAATTGACTTTCAAGGTCACTGTCCACATACAGCATAGGATACTGATTTTCCATTTGCAGAATTAAATAAATGAATTAATTCAAGTATGGAAACAGAACGGACTCAACAGAAAATACTAGATAAATCACAGACAGCACCGGGAATACTCAAATCTCGCAGAACTCGTGGCCGGGGCTGAGGAAAGACAAAAGGCTGGCATCCCCAGTGTCCAAGTGAGCAGGAAAGCCTTCATCCCATGGTCACTCCAAGGCTTTCCTCTCAGAGCATGTGCAGCTGAAGCCCTGAGAGCCAAGTGTAGTGAACAAGGTAGGCCCAGGGGGTTTCTGCTCATCTGACCCAGGGCAAGTCTCCACTCCTCCTACCACTGCCCCCAGGTAGCTGGGGGCCCTAAACTAAGGTCTTTCTACTCGGAACCCACATGCCATGTCCACAGCCAACCCCTGGGATAGCAGACCAAGCAGACCCTGATCAGGCAGAGTGGGGGTAAGCGGATTTCCACCCCCTTCCTCTCCCCATAATGCCCACATCTGGGAACATTCTGAGGCTCTCCATCCTGGGCACAAGCAGCCCGGGCTGGGCCCCTGGTCCTGGCAGAGTCTTCACCGAGTCAAGTATGCCATGCCCTGGTGACAACCCAGGTCCTCACCTAGGGATCTGGGTCCCCAGGGCCCAGGGAGATGTCACAGCGAACCAGCCTCAGCTCCTCAGGGAGGAGAGGTAAGAGATAGTACCTGGGAGTGGCAGCTGAGAAAACACCTGTCCTGGGAGCCTACTGCTATAGCAGGCCCCGCCTTGGCAGCCCTCCACCCCTCAGGCCTTGCCCCCGTCCCCAGAGACCACCACTCAGCTCTCCAAGCTCACAGCAACCAGGGCAGGGACCCAGGGGAGGTCATGGTCAGGGCAGGTGGGCGGGGCCTAAGCCAGGTTCAGGAGGTGCTCCCTGAGGAGGGCCCCTGAGAGAATCAGAACTCACAACACAGGGGCTGCCACCATCCCCTCCATGTCGGGCTGGCCACAGGCAGGATGCAGCAAAGCCCGGGAGACTGGCCCAGGGCCCCTCACGGAGGGCTGGACCAGCACTGGACCAGCACCCTAATTCTGGGGCTGCTTCCAGCCCTCCCTGCTGCTGCGTGACCTTGGGCTCCCCTTGCCTCCTCTCCAGAATGCAGCTGGTATATACGACTTTCTCACTGGAGGTGTGGAAGGGCTCAGATGAAGGTAAAGAATGAGCCACCAAATTCCAATTATAATTTTCACAAAACACAGTATCAGAGAAAACCACGTGGGGCCTCGAACCAAGAACTCGGAGCTTAGAGAAGACATTGAAAAATAATTAACAGGTTATGTTGCATTTTATGTATGTACATTTATGCTACATGTGCATAAAAAATTGGATAATAAGTGACATATGTTATGTGCTAATTATTTCCCAAGTATTTGCTCCAGGCCACGTTGTCTCACTTAATATTCACATAG
Organism: Enhydra lutris kenyoni; assembly: GCF_002288905.1. NCBI lineage: Eukaryota > Metazoa > Chordata > Mammalia > Carnivora > Mustelidae > Enhydra > Enhydra lutris. The sequence goes on from NW_019154138.1 coordinate 2,927,146, forward strand.
TCTGACACGTCTTTACTGTCAGAGCCATTTTGCAGATGAGAAAACCAAGGCTTACGGAGATTAACTAACACGTCCAGGGTCTCACAGGTCAGATATAGCTGAGCTGGGCTTTAACAATGGCTCAATGACAGCGTCTGTGCTCTTAGTGTGGTGGGATGACATGCGTCAATCACCTTACGTATGAGACAGAAATGGAGCAGGTGGCCCCAGCTCAGGAGGACGAACATTCCCCCCTTCCCCCGCGTGGAGACGGCTTCACACAGAGCCCAGGCTAGATACCCAACCAAGACCCCCCGAGGATGCCTGGGCCACGTCTGCATTCTCAGCCCAGACACCTCCCCAGCCCAGACAAGGCACGCACAGAGTCCAACCTGGAGGCAAGGACCTGTTGCCGAAGCTCCATTAGATCCATCCGAAGCCCACCGAGGGTCCGGCCCCCAGCTCAGGAGAAGTGAGGGGTCCCCTGGCATCTAGGAGGACAGAGGACCCCCTCCAAAGCACTCACTGTCTTTGCACCGACAGGTGCCAGCTACCCTCTCGGCAACTCCATGAGACACTGAGGAGCTTGGCTCTGTTTTACAGAGAGTATGTGGAGGACTAGAGGGATGATGGAGCGGCTGGCACCCCAATGGCCTCCCAGCCACAGCGGACGCTTGGAGCCCCAGACCTCAAGCTCCTTGCTCCCGCTCAGCCCAGGGGCAGGGAGATAATGCCCCCCACCCTGGGGTGGCCCTGAACCGAAGGGGGACCGCAGCCGGGGGCATCAGGCTTGTGCATGGAGACCCCAGCAGACTGGGGTCTGCAGCAGTGGCCCGGCCCCCTCCCCCGTGTGGACCTTTCCCCCTTCCCCGCCTCCCTCCCTCCACCCATCACGACCACCTCCTAGGAGCATCTCCCCATCACAGAACCTGGACCCAAGTCCTTGCCTCAGGCTCTGCATTCTGTGACATGTACCTGAGGGAGAGGCACCACCCCCCAGATGCTGAGTCTGTCCAGCCCTCGCCAGGACAAGCTTGCCAGACTCAGGTCACTGAGAGGCCCCCTTCAAGACCCAGGCCTCGACCTGTCCCTCAGCTTTGCCTTTCACTTGCCTTGGACCTAAGTATACTATCTTCCCATCTGTAATCCTGTCTTTTTTTTTTTTTTTTTAAAGATTTTATTTATTTATTTATTTGAGAGAGAGAGAGCACAAGCAGGGGGAAACGGCAGAGAGAGAGGGAGAAACAGACTCCTTACTGAGCAGGGAGCCCAATGTGGGGCTCAATCGCAGGATCCTGGGATCATGACCTGAGCCGAAGGCAGGCGCTTAACTCTGAGCCACCCAGGCGTCCCTGAATAACTATCTTGATGAAATCATGGGTATGATTATATGTTAAAAAATAAAATAAAATAATATAAAATCATGGGTATGATGTTTTTGTAACGTCCATCAAAATAAACATAATTACTTAAAAAAAAAAAAAAAAGACTTCCTTGAACCACCTGATGCCAGGCTGTGCATCACTCCAAGGGGCCCGGGTCCTCACCCAGGCATCCCTACTGAAGCCCACGCCTCACACAGGATGGCAGCGCTGTGTGTCCGCCTCTCCCTGCAGGCTGGGAGCCTTCTGGGCCATGCGCGCCCAGCACAGTGCCTGGCCAGAGAGGCAGGCCAGAGAAGGAAGTGGCCTGAGCCCCACGGGGAGGAGGGAGCCCTAGGATTCTCACTGAGAGGCTGGTGCCAACAACACAGCCACTCTGCGAGTCCCACTCACCCTTTATAACCATCCACATTTACGACTCAGCAGAGAAAATCTCTATTTTCCCTGGATTTTCATGTTGCCTCCAGAAAAACTGCCATCCTAGGCTTTATCACCGAGCTTTGGAGCCTCAAAGACTGAAGGCTGCCCCAGTCCCGCCTGTGGTGGGAGGGAAATTAAAGCAACCTGTCAGCCCCCGGGGAAGCCTCCAGAGGGCCAGCTGAGGGGCGGTGGCTACCTAGGCCAGGACCACAGTGAGAAGGACAAATGCCGGTGCCTGGTGGAGTCCACCTGACTGGATCTCCAAGTGCGGACAGAGCCACCGAAATCCCAGACATCACGACTGCAGCGTGTAGTCCCTGGTCCCTTCTCAGCCTCACTGACCCTTCTCTAGGTGCCCCTGCACTGTCCCCTGTCCCCTACCTCTGCTTTTTCAGACCAAATGGGCCACCACCTCCTCACGGAGGAAGCAGACCTTCCACGGGCCCCGCCTGTGCTACCCTCACCCGTAGACTCGAAGACCATCATCGTAAAGTATATTTACCAAGCGCTTACTATACGCCATGCTAAGTTTTATGTTAATTATTTAGTTGAATTGTTGGTCATCAATGTTTTGCTTGTGTTAATGCATTGAAACCACATATAATCCTTTCACTGGACGCATTCTACAGATGAGGAAACTGAGGCTCAGAATGCCGAAACAGACCTCAGGCCTGCTCAGAGAACCTCTCGCCGTGCACGTGCGGACACTGAGGGCCTGGTCATCTGGGGAGGGGACTGCCCCAAGGCAGAACCCTGGAGGTCCAGCAGGATCTAGCTGCCTGATTCATCCATCTCATCCTCGGATTTATAGGAATCCCACCACCACCACCACCACCACCACCACCACCATCCCCCCGACACACACACACCGAGTCTGAGAAGACTGACATAATAACAGAAGTACAAACTGAGACAGAGCACCCTGTTGGGAAAGCAACTGGTCCCCCAGGGTCCTGCCCACGATGCATCACTCTGAGGGCAATGACATCCTCCTCCCAGGGGCATCCAGAAAGGGGGGACACTGCCACCAGCCCAGCTCAGGTAAACAGCATCCCTGAGGGTAACACGAGGCCCACGGCCTGCCAGGAGCCACTGTCCCCAGGAGGGCTGGGTACCAGCTCATCTCAGTGCTAGGCACAGAGTAGGTCCCGTGAGGGAATGGACCAGTGACAAGAGTTTCAGCAAGGTCCCCCTGCTGGGTGCAGGCTATGTATGGGCTGTCCCCTTACTCCTGCACTCAGCACTATGGCTGAACGGCACTTCTCACACCACTGTTCATCTTCCAAGGATATTAGTAGCCTTCCCCACAGGTGCTCTTGGCTTAGAACGGCCTGGAGACAACTCTAAAAAGCATCATATTTGTGAATCCCTGGGAGCCCCCACCAGGTGCCTGGGCACAGCTATCTGCCAGACGACGGAAGAATGAACGAATGCATTCCAGGTCTTGGCCTAGAAGAAGCGCCTGGTAACCATGGTATGAATAAATGAATGACGGACAGACGGATGGATGGATGGATGGATGAATGACGAAGCTAATCACAAAGAAGTTGCGAGAAGGGGCGCCTGGGTGGCTCAGTCAGGCGTCGGACTCTTGATTTTGACTCAGGTCATCTAAGGGTCGTGAGATCGAGCGCCACGTGGGGCTCCATGCTGAGCCCCAAACAAACAAACAAAATCTTTTCAAAAAAAGAGGAATTTGAAGGTACGGGAAGCCACACCAGGAGCCTCCAATCGGGTGGAAGCCAGAGGTTCCAGACGGAAGCCAAGGAGTTAATGAGCTTGACCATGAGCTGACCACCTGGCCCGGAGGGACCGCACCAGCAGAGCCTGTCCAGTGTTACCGAGGTCCCCGGGGGGTCTGCTGACTGCTATTAGCCAAGTCTGCCATGCAGCACGCCATCGGTCATTCTTGAATTCACAAGAACCTCTTGGAACCAGGCAAAGAGCAAGGTGTGGAGAGAGCTGGGGGTACAGGGATGGAGGCAGGGCTCAGCTACCCTGCCTCACCCTGAATCCCTGGAGGAAGCGCATTAAAACAAAGGAGACCCCAGGAGTAGAGGGGAGGGAAGAATTGTGGGGGCCTCCTTAAATAGACCAGACCAGAGCAGAGTAAATGGCTGGATTTAATAAGAAGATAGGCAGAGAGTCCATGTTCTCGAAGATACAGACTCAGCAGTGGGGGGAGGGGAAGCATTTTTGTCTGGTGAAACCCCTCCGATGGCTGCTTCTTTCCATACTACACACTGGAGGCTGAGGCTGGGTGGGAGGGCGTACGTGGGCACGCAGGCCTGCACACACACACCCACACCTGCATGAACGTGCGTGCATATCTGCCCTATCAGGGGCCTCCAAGACCTTCCGACAAACTACCCAACACCCACGAACAAGTGTGCCCTCCCACTAAGAACACCCAGCCAAACAGGCCCCCTCGTAAGTTCTTCTGGGTGGAAGTCAGACCAGCCAGGCCCATGTGGGTGTCGCCCCTTCCCGGCCACCACTGCCCTGGATTTCTCCTTCACTGCCGCCCAAAGGGGCCACCAAGGATAAGTGATTGCACCCCATTCATCTTAGGAAACTCCACTCATTCATTCATTCGTTCTCCGAGTAGTTCCTGAGCACCAACTCAGTGCCAGGCCCTCGCCACATGGTGGGGCAGCGAACACACCCAGCCAAGTCCCCTCCACGGAATCTGCGTCTAGGAGCACCAGGACCACGTCCAAGAATGCTCCAGAACCAAGAGAGCCTGGGTTCACATCTCAGCTCCACGACGGACCAGCTGTGTGACCTCAGACGTGCTCCCGAACTTCTCTCAGCCTCCCCCGGCTGTGCTGAGGAGTAGGTCGGATAATCCAGGTGAAGCACTTTGGCCCGTGCCAGGTACACAGGAAATACTCAATGAATATATGACTGTGTGACACTTCCAGACCTGGGACAGCAAGAGCAAAGGCCGCTAGGAAGACCCCTGGCTTGCCACAGGGCTCACCATTCCCACTCCCAGTTTGCCCTTCCCACGAGCATCCTTCATTTCCCACGTCCTCACATCACCGTGCCCCAGGTCCGGAACCAAAGCTACTAATGTCATGAGACAGAGAGAGCCGACCCCCCATCTTACCACTGAGCCCATCACAAAGCCCAGAAATAGAAAAGCCTTCAGGGGACACGACCCACCTCTGCACCCAGGACTGAAATCCCCTGCGCAGGAAAGGTAGGGTCCCTTCTGGTAGTGGGGGACTCATTCCCTTCTAAGCTTTCTTAGCAAGAAAAAATTGTCAACCTGAGTCCTAAGGGAGGAGCTGCTGACCACCTCTTAGGGACAGGAATAACTAGGATCCCCCAACACCCACTGTCCTCCAAGCGGAGAGAAAAACAGTCATCTGTTCCATGGCAGCCATTGTTTTAAATGACATTGCAATTTACATCGGCTTATTCCTGCAACAAGTGCCCATTCTAGCAGCCCGGTTCCAGGCTCTGGGGACAGGGTCGTAAGCATAACGAAGTCCTTGCCTGCAGAGAGCCTACAGCGTCACGAGAGGAGCCGTAAATGATCTATAAGAAATCAGGCAGCGCTATGAAGAACCGTGGAGCGGGACGGCGGAGTGCCGCTCTGGACAGGCGACAGGGTGACCCCTGAGCGGGGATCTGGAGGAAGTGCATCCAGACAGCGGGACGGCCAGGAGCACAGAGCGCTGGAGCTGGAGCAGGCGGACTTGGGTCCATTCCAGATATCTGTCTTCCGAGATGCCAACACGATGCTCGGAGAGAGGGCACTTGTCCTGCCCTCCGAGATCACTGGCCAATCTCTTCACCCCCACGGGGACCTCACATTCAACCCCACATTGACTCACTGTGCGACCTGCTGCTGGTCCCTCAACCTCTCTGATCTTGGGTTCGGCCACAGCTAATCGGGGCTGAGCATCCTCCAAGAAGCCACTGCCCCCGGGGTCCTCCCCAGACTGCCGCTCGGTGCGAAACGCACCCACCATTCCCCTCCACCCCGTGGCGCCATTCTCACACCCATGCCAGCAACGCCACGCAGGATTGGTACTCCTGCCAAAATAGCTATTAACCCAGTAGCCAATAATAACACGTTCTCCTATCAATTTGCTTCTGAAACGCTGTGTAACTGCAGAACCCGTTTGCCACCTCGGTAGCCTGGTTACGACATAAACAGAAAGAAACTCACCAGCTCCTTCCTGAGGAGAACAAGTGGCCGGCCTCGACACACACCCGCTTACCGCCAAGCCCCTCACCGCACCCCACGGAGCCCCCCGGAATCCATCAGGGGTCATGGGCTGGAGATCAGTAGTCCAGAGACCTGTGCCCGGGCGCTCTGGGCATGTCATCTCTGTGTCAGAGAGGAGACCAGAGCCTGGGAGGCGATGGCTCGGGGCCACGCTGGCTTTGTGGGTGGCAAGGTTGGGCCCAGAAGCTAGCACTCCGGCAGCCTCCCAACTCCCGGCCAGAAACTACAGTCCAAGAGAAGAGGGGGCAGATGTGGGGGTCAGAGGGGGGACCCAAGGAGGCTAGGGGCCAGCTGGCACTCAGGGTTGCACCAGCCCAAGGGGCACACAGACGATCGTGAGAGATACAAGCCAGGCCTCCTCCCAAGAGACAGAGAATCCAGGAGGCCACCAAGTTGGGGGGAGGGGGCACTGAGAGAAGAGCAGGGGAACACAGGGAGAGCAGCCCCAGACCCAGAAATCAGGCTGCTCCCCGATGAGCTCCCCACCCCCACATGGATCTAACCCCCTACCACCAATGCCTCCCAGGCCCTCACTTTTCCTCTCCCACTCCGGGAAAACAGCTTCCTTCCTTCTGGATTAGATTCCACTCTGAGCGAACATTCCACTTCCCAACAAGCTGGAGCCTCTAATGGGACTCTTGGCGGTCAACACAGACACCAACTGGCCTGTTTTATTCATTCTTCCCCTCCAACCCCACCCCTCCACTTACCTCTCCCCCTGCTCACCAGGGCACCCCAGGACAAGTCGGTCGATGCCCTCGTTCCCGGCACCCAGCGGTGGGGCGGCTGAGGCTGGAGAGCCGCTTCCCACTGCCCCACCGGTGACCTCAGCCCCAGGACGCATCCCCACCCTCGGCCTCAGCCGGGAAAGGATGGGTCGAAAGTGTGCTGCTCCCGCCGCGGCGCTTGGCGGAGCATCCAGCAAGTGGGGAGAGGAAGGGCCTCGGGGAGGGTGGGGAGGAGGAGGCAGAGGAGGCCAAAGGCTCGGCCACTCAGCCAGATGTTGACCCAGTTGAGGGCCCCAGGCCCCAAGGGCGTCCGGGAAGCTCTGGCTCCCCCCACCCAGCCCGGGGAGTCTCTCAGGGAGGGGGGCCGGGGACAGCGCTGCTCCTCTGCCTGTCCCCGAGGTCAGGGTTAAAGAAGGAACACAGAGAGACGCTCCGGGGCTGCCAGGACAGGGTGGGGGACAGCCCCTCAGAGGCCCCTGGGTGGGGTGGGTGGGGTGCCGTCTGCGGGAAGGCGCTCTCAGCAAATGGAAACCAGGCCTCAGAAACTGGCCGGACCACAGCCACTGCACAGCTCCGGGGGAAACTCTGCTCTTCTAAAAGGTGCCCCCCCTCAAAAAACATTTTAAAGTTTAAAAAATTTTTTTTTTTTTTTTTTTTTTTAAAAAAGGTGCCCCAACCCAGCAAAAGGTGGTGTTAAAAAGGAAAGCGCAGGGAGGGGGCCCAGGAAGCTTTAGCCAGTTTGGGGGTGGCAACTGGAGGCAGACACACAGTCCCTCCTGTTCTGTGCTCTGAGCACCCTTCGCTGTTGGCACATTACCCACAAGGCCCGCTTGCCTGGAAGTGCTGTAAAAAGTCAGCTCACAAAGCCGATTCCCCCCGCTTCCCTCCACCGGGCCTCCAGCCCAATTTCCAGCGGCGCCGGGCCTGACCTGCACCCCGGGCCTGGGGCTCAGGCTCACGCTGGGCCAGGCAAGCATGAGCTCCTAGCTGCCACGACGTTCGTGTCGGAGCCCCAGCCCTCAGCACCGAGTCCTCGCTGTGCCTCAGTGAGGAAGACATACGGGGGGTGAAGAGGTGGCCCAGGGACCCAGGACAGCCGGAGATCCGGGTTCCGACCTCCAGAGCCTGGTGTCTAGGGGATCTCAGTGAGTGCAGACAACCATCCACCTGTTCACTCATTCATTCGTTCACTTATTCATTCCTTCATTCCTTTGCTCATTAGGTCATTCAACCGAAGTCCAGGCCAAGCTTCTGACCCACCAGGCACTCCGGAGCTGGGGGCGCGAGAGGAAGAAGGCCCTGCCCTTGCCCAACAGAGGCCTCTTGTGGGAGGTAGAAGTCCTGCGTCTGTGATCCTTGCTGTGACTGGAGAAGAGGGTGAGCCGGTGAGCTGGTGAGCCAGTGGGGGAATAGGGCTTTGTAGAATGAGCAACCTTGAGCATCAGCCGGGGTTAATGGGACGAAGCAGGGATGCAAAGAGGACCAAGCAACAGCATAGCACGTGCAAAGGCCCGAAATGGGACTGACATCTACAGCGCTTCCTCCAGCAAACCTCTCGGCCCCAGGCCCCAGCAGCCCTGCCCCAGCTCACAGACTCAGGGAGCCCCCCAATGGCACCTCTAGCCACGAGGCCCAGATTGAAGCCTGGCTTTCGCAGCCCAAGTTCTTGTTAAAAATGTTTTCAAATGTTTATTTTTAAGGGGGGGGGGGGGGGGGGAGGGGAATGTGAAGAGAAAAGGGAGTCCTGAAGGTCTTTCTCTTTCCAGAAAAAAAAAATTAATAAATAAATAAAACCTCAGGAAAAGGGCACAGAAAGGCCTCCGCATCTGTAACCGCTGAACAAATGAAAATTAGCTCATTTAATCAGCTCCTCATGGCCTGGCTGTCCCGAGTGGGCCCCGGAACATAGCGAACTTCACAGCAGAAACTCACCAGCCAATGTCAGTTTATCCTACAACAAAGGGATTTTCTAAATAGCGTGATCAAAACGCAGTGAAGGCCACAGAGACCTGGGGAGTCAGAACTCGACCCCCCAGATCCTGGCGTGCCCCCACCTCCCAGCTTCATCCCTTTGAATGGAATTGTTCTTTTGGCTTTTGTTCTAATTATCCAAACATGTGTGTAACTGTTCTACAAAGACAGTTTTAACCGGCAAAGAAGGTAAAGCTAGCCCCCACCCTCCGCAGCTGCAGCCCCTATCCCCAGCCCCACATGGTCCACACATCCCCCTGCCCCTCACCACCCGCCTCCAGCACACACATCGACACGCAGATGCCCGCACACACTGCGGTTACACACACACACACGTGTATAATCCCGTACTGTCGTCTGTCATGTACGGCCACATACAAGGAACACCGCCCGGCAGTTCCTGTCTAACAGCTGGAGGTGGGGGAGGCACAGCTTCCCAGGCCCCCAGGGAGGGCCGCTGTGCACACACCTGAGGCCCAGGCTGGTAGCAAGGACTCTTATTTCCCTGGAGTACTTTTTCCACGCAACTTGCCACCTGGGCTAAGTCATTAGGGCAATTGAGGAGGGGGGAGCAAAAGGCCAAGGAAGGGGAGCTTGGGGGGCCGAGGGGGAAAAAGGCAAGGGGGGTGCCCGATGCCAGGGTGAGCACAAGCCAGGGCCAATCCCGGGCTCTGCTGCCAATGCCGACCTCACCTTCCCTTCCCACGGCCTCCCAGCCAGGCCACCTGCCTCGTGTCTAAGCCAGGAGCTACCCTAGATGCTCGGTCCCGCAGGGAAACGAGCCAGGCTGGGTTCAAATCCTGGCTCTGCCACTCACTAGCGCTGAGCCTTCACCTCCCTCACCGTAACGTGGGAAACAACTGAGGCCTCAGAGAATGATCGTGCTGATGCCGACCACACTTCCCAGAGCCGACCACATTGCATGAAGGTTTGTGCCGTTTCCGTTTGGCCGCGTGGGCACGGAGGCCCGAGAGGATGCTCACACAGAGGGTCGGGGACAACCAGACGACAGCTCATCGTTGTGTGGGTCGATCTCTCACCCACCTGGATCCCTAGCGTGAAGATAGGGAACTAGAAAAATTAAATCAAGGAAATTAAACAGGATGTAAGGAGTAACTGACCACATCCGGAAGGCTTCCGACCCCGTCTGACGACATTTTCCGAATGCCTACTGTACCTGGTTTTCACGGCGACACCCTGGGTAAGTGCAATGGTTATCCCGAAGCCCCAGACATGGGATCAGAGGCTCCAAGGGCTGAGGAGCCTGGGCTGGTGTCATTGGGGGTGGGGGGGGTAGCATGGAACAGGACAAAATCCCACTTATGGAGCACTCCCAGTGCACAAGGGTGCTGCGGCTGCCTCTGGTTCCCTGGAGTACAGAGGCCACAGACCACACCACCAGATCCAGGAAGGCAGCCCTTTCCCTCACAGTAGCTCTTTAAGGCCTCAATACCCCACACCCCAATGATGGGGAGGCCGTAGGCAAGGACCGTTTCCCATTTCACAGACTTGGAAACTGAGGCCCACAAGTAGGGGGGTAGATCGTGCAAATGGCCACAACCTACAGGCCAGCTCTCAGCCGGAACTGAGCATGCAGTCTTGGAATCCTCTCTGGTTGGCAGGCTAGCCAAGACGTAGATGGGCAGCAGGAGACTCAGAGCCGCCTGAGGTAGCTTCGGGAGGGGCAGGGAGGTTGGGGAAACAGCTTCCTTGCTCACTCACCAGTGCCTGCCCATCCCACATCCTGTAGGCACCCCCAGCCCTGCCCCCAACAAGCACCGGGCCACCCAGGAGGAAAGAATCATAGGCAGTGGAGGTAAAGTACATGGACTTGGATTGAGTCTTGACTGCTACATACATGCTATGTGACCTCAGGAAATTAACCTCCCCTCTCTGAGCCACAAACCTCGCCTGTAACATGAAGACAGTAACAATGGATGCCTCCCTCCAGGACGTGAGGATTGAAGGGGGTGATGTCTAGGAAGGGTTTCAGCTTAGCACCGGTCTCGGCCCCCAAAATGGTAGCCCTCGTTAAGCACAGGGAAGGAAGCAGGAGAGTAAAGAATGGTGTCAAATCTGCCCCCTCACACACACAGGCTTCCCCAGAGGTCCCGGGCCATCACACCCAACTGGCAGAACACCTCCTTTCATATTCAGGACGGATGCCCCAACAGACTCCCTGCAGACCCATGCTCCCCTCAGCTGTCGCCAAACCAAGCCCAGCAGACAGCTCAGAGCATGTGACCTGGCTGGGGAGATCCAGGAGGGTACAGACCCTTCCTGCCAGTGTCTGGGCCCAGAAGGCAGGAGCCAGACCTGGGAGCCTCTCAGCCCCAAACTTCACTCTTACTAGGATTCAGAAAAGAACCACAAGGGTTCTTTGTTTAATAGCTGGTGGCATGGCCACCCCCACACTGGCCATGTCACCATGTCACCCCACAGGCTGGTCCTACTGCCCTGCTCCTAGGCCATGTGGTCCTAGCCAGCTCCCTCCTGCTCTGAGCCTAGTTTCCACTCATGGGGCTCTGATGCCCTTGCAAAGCTGCAGTGAGGGTCAGAGGAGAACATGCCTGGGAAACGCTGTGTCAGTGCGAAGTGTCATGGCCACAGGCAGGCTCTGGGAAGGGGAGGAAGCACCAAGGGCACGTGCGACCCGCCCACTCGCCTACATCCAGGCAGTGGCCGCAAGAGAAGAGAAGAGGCTCACTCTGGAGCTGGACGCCTCCCCCCGTGATGGGAGCAGACGGGATCTGCCCACTTCACGGCCACGGGGGGCTGTGCCTACCAGCCTGACCGCCCACCAAGACACTCCATCCGAGGCCTGCGGGAGGCCCAGGGACAGAGTCAGGCCCTGAAGTCCCATCCTGCCTCACTTCGCCCCATGCCATCCCTAGCAAAGTGGCTCCTCTGTCTGAGACCCACTTTCTTCCAGGGCTCCCCAGCTCCCTCGGCCCCAAAAGCTGGGAAACCGAGGGGAACGGCACGATGCCTCCTTGTAAGCCAGCGTGCGCTACAATTACTCTGAGGCGGGGATTTTCTTAATTGCGGAGTCTTACAACCCAAACAGAAAAGATAAAGTAGAACTAGCTGAAACATTGGCTTGAGGCAAGACATTTAAAGCCTCTTTTTTCTTATTTTGGGAAGAGGGAGAAGGACTCTTTAAAAAGTTGGGGTGGCATAAACGCAATTACCCCTGGAGGACAAGGACAGAGCCGCTGCCCAGATGGGAGTGTCCGGTTCCCTTAGGGAATCGGGCCAGAAACACTGGGAGGCAAGCATCGCAAAAGGGCTGTCTTACTGGGGGCTGGAGGGGTCCACCAGTAATACATAAACAAAGAGAGGCTCACCTCCAGCTTTCCTATCTGCCCTCCTTTGCAGGCAGAAGCAATCCCACACCCCACAAGCCCTCTGGAAGACGGTGTTGGAGCCAACAGAATTCCTAGGACCAGGAAGGCCATGCATGCCTCACTAGCTGGGTCCAGCCACTCAGGGGGAGCCAGAGAAATGGTGTCCCTCCAGCACAAGCATGACTACCCCCTAGAGAGGCAGAAGGGCCACGTGGGACTCTGCCCTTGCAGGAAACGACGGACCAGGCAGCAGCCAGCTCTGGAACAGAGACAAACCGTGGGTATCAAATCCCACAGCCGATACCCCAGGGTCAGGCCTGGCATCGGCCCTTCCTGCATGTCCCAAGCACAGATCAACTTGCTTGGAGCACCCTGCCCCCCTGCCTGGGAGGAAGAGCACAGCTGGGGGTGGGGTGCGGCGCACACGTGTAACACCTGAGTCCATACACTGAGTCCCTACACTGTCAATTTAATCTTCCCCATGACCGTAGTGGGGAGGTAGAGATGCCTCTCCTGCTTTCCAGAAGAAGAAACACAGGCACAAGGCAGTTAAGAAGTTCTCGGTGGTCACACAGCATGTCCGTGGGGGGCCCCGTGGCCGTCTGGCCTCAGGGACTGCGGGCTCCACCCCAGGGTGTCCTGTAGTTGGCCCAAACCCTGAACAGCACTTTAAAAGCTTCCTGAAGGGCGCCTGGGTGGCTCAGTGAGTTAAAGCCTCTGCCTTCGGCTCAGGTCATAATCTCAGGGTCCTGGGATCCAGTCTTACATGGGGCTCTCTGCTCAGCAGGGAGCCTGTTTCCTTCTCTCTCTCTCTCTCTCTCTGCCTGTCTCTCTGCCTACTTGTGATCCCTCTCTCTCTCTCTGTCAAATAAATAAATAAAATCTTTTAAAAAATAAAAAATAAAAGCTTCCTGAAGAAACACTCAGGCATCCATGCATGTCCCCAGCGTCCACAGCCCGCCCCGCCACGTATGTGGTTTTCAGGCCAACCGCCAGGAGGCACCCTTCCTGGAGGCCCTGGGCCCCAGGTGGCGCCCTTTGTGGAGCCCAGAAGCCAGCCCTGGAGCTCCACAAGCAGGTGAGGCTCCGGGCTCCGCCCAGGTGCCCGGATAATGACTCCCCACCTGACACCGTTTACATGGATCATGTTACCCACGACACACGTGCTTACCGCATCCCCAGCCCTGGCGAACAGGTGCAGGCAATCTCATTTAACAGAGGCCAAGGCTCCCAGAGGGCTGGGACCCCCATCTTGTCCAAAAGATGGGGGAAACCCACAGCTCCCCAGGTGTCCTCCTGGTCATCTCAGGCATTTCTTCCTTGGCAGGTTTTCTTTAATGCCAAGAAAGACTGCAGCATAGGCAAAATCCTGGTGCCCCCTTACCCAGCAATGACACGATCATTTCGTAGATGTTAAGACACTCCCATCAATGTGAGTGGCAGTGTCCACCCCCAACAGACACCACCCTGGACCAAGACGGCTTGTTAAGGAGAACTCCAGTGTTAAGAAAAACCTCCAGCAGCAGGGCTGGCCCATTCTGTCACTGCTCTGATTTCTAATTAAAAATTAAAGCAGGCACCTTTTTTCAGAAGCCCAATGAGACAGGCACACCGGGCTGATGGACCAAAACGTGGGCACACATGTGTGTGCATAGCACATGCCTGTGCACACACACAGGCTCACACTCTTGTTTCCTGCCGCGGCCGCCAATCCCAAATCGTCGTCCAACCAACAGCACTGAGGACGCACGAAGTTCTAGGCGCTGTGTGTAGCCAAGAAGGAGAAGCCAGGCACCCTTCCTCCTTATAATCTGGAAGACGCCGAAAAAGACGCACAAACCAAGGCAGACCAAAAAAAGGTCTCCCATCAGGCCCGGGATACTCAGTTCTGGCTGGTCTACACGGGACACTAAGAGGAAGAGACATCTTGTGCTAGGTCTTCATTTATGGTTAAAAAAAAAAAAAAAATACAAGGTCAAGGGGAGGATAGAGAGGACGTTCAGGGCAGAGGAAAGAGCAAGAGCAAAGGTCAAGAAAGGCAGCTAACACAAGAATGGAAATTATTCCCGTCGGTTGATAATAGGTAAATGTAGATATAATGGGAGTTCTAGCGGGTACGCTGGGGGTTGTGAATTCAGCAGCGCGTTCGGCAGAAAGACTAGCTATTAAAGCGGTGCCTGTGATTCCCCGATATTTCCCTCCATGAGCAGGTGCCCAGGAGGAGTACGAGATGGCAACAGAAATTTGCTTTTCCTTCCACCAGTTTATGCTCCATTGGCCTCTCCCACTGCAAGCGTCTCAGCATGCCGAGGGACTTTCGGTGTGAGCGCACACGGTACACAGAGTGCTCTTGGGTGACCAGCAGCCTGGCCTCCGTCTCCAACAAGAGTCTGTGATTTTGGCCACGCGTATATGACAAGTCGCAGCTGATACGCAGACAGTGCGTTGTCCACTGTATCAGTAAGGAGAATGTGGCTCTGGAACAGACTGGATGCACGGCAGGGGCACTCTGGAGGGAAAGTCCAGCATTCCAGAGGTTTCCTTCAATAACTCCAGCCTTCGAGCTCCCAGTGGCCGAGGTGTCTTAGGAAGGTACAGCCCCAGCCCTTCCCCTCTTGCCATCACTACTCTCCCTGCACCTCTCTCTCCTCCCCCAAGAAGCCCCGGGAAGACCTACCCCCCACCCAAATGGACAGAGTGGTGGGTAGACAACTAGAAGGACTGTCGGAAGCAGTGGGGGACGCACAGCCCCTGTGGCGTGTGTATTCTTCCGCCCCTGAAATGACCCATGCATTTCCTCACACCAGCATTACAGGGCAGTAGAGAGAGTACCAGAGACAAAATCAAACCTTCCAAATGGTCGACTAACATGCTGTGTGACCCTGGAGATGTCCCTTAACCTCTCTGAGCCTTGTTTTCCTCCATCTGTTGGTTTATCCATGCAACCAACACATACGGAGGCCCCACGATGTGCCAAGCGCTAAGCTGAGATAGAGGTCAGTCAGTCAAGCCTGCCTGGCTCAGGGGCCCAAAGCCTGCCCAGATGTATGTCAGGAATTGCCTGCCCCCACCCACGGGCTGGAACCATTGCCTTGGCAACCTTCGACCAGGTGGGGAGGAGTCTTGGGAATTCTAGAACATTCAGCAGCTCACAGGAGGCCCTCCCTGCTGGGCCTGCCACCCCACAAGTTCACTATTCTGTCCACCAGGACCGAGCTTGTGGAAACTCAGAAGCCTGGCTGCCATGGCCTCCGCCACCGAGGCGGCCCCCGCCCCGCCCCCCTCCAGCTGCCTTTGAGCCTGCTGCCGCCGCTGCTCATTTCCAGGCAAATGTTCTAGTTAATTAAAACACACCCAAGTGCTCACACGCACATGAAGCCAAATACAAAATCTGCTCTACCAACAGCAGCTCCTCTTCTCCAGCCTGGGATCCACACTGGCAAGCAAGGTTTCCCGAGCCGCGGTCACCGGCACCTCTAGGCTCTGCTTGGACAGTCCTACGGCGCCCACACGCTACATGCGCATGTGCACACGTATTCGTGCACACGTACACGAGGGTCCCGCGCAAACACACGTGCATATGCAC
This sequence comes from Enhydra lutris kenyoni, assembly GCF_002288905.1. Taxonomy (NCBI): domain Eukaryota; kingdom Metazoa; phylum Chordata; class Mammalia; order Carnivora; family Mustelidae; genus Enhydra; species Enhydra lutris. The sequence goes on from NW_019154138.1 coordinate 2,942,802, forward strand.
ATGCACACCACAGCACGCCCTCCCCCAGCGACTATGGTCCTCTAGCTCGGAACATCAGCCTCGATTAGTAGATAAACACTTGCAGCACAGGGGAATCAATGAATTGACAAACAAATCAATCGATGACTGATGACGTCAGCAAACGGGAAGAGCACAGCTCTGACCCCAAGCCTGATGTTATAGGCTCACTGAATGGGCAGAACAGACCGAATTCCCCAGGGAACAGGAAGCGCAGGTGGACTGGGAACGGGGTCGCCCTCCTGCCTTTCCTTCCACTTATGCTGTGGCGCCCGTCTAGGCACGAACTGGGACACACACACACACACACACACACACGCAGGTGCATGTGCGCCTATGATGTGTCCCGGCGCATGTGACCAGAAAACTCCCCTTCCCAGATCTGGACATCTGGAACAACCGGTAGCTGGCAGGAAAGGGCCCTGGGCATCGTAGCCAGGAGAGGGAAAGCAATCGCTTTGATGGGATCCAGTGCCCAGAAGGGAAGCACAGAGGATCTGGTGGCCCACGGGACCTCCTGGCGTCCTCGGCCTAAGTTGGATACATAGCCATCACAAGGCAGGCGACTTTAGATGATAAAGCAGCCAAGATGAAACAGCTGGCCATCCCGCCCCAGCAAGCATCACCAGCACACGCCAGGGCCACCAAGACCATCTTGCTGGTAGGAACCAGAAACAATCTTATTCTCGATGAGCCCCCAGATAAAGCATGGCAAGGATTTCTATTCATGGAGATGGGGGCAGCTGAGCTGGGCCCCTCAAGCCCTGGCGTGCAGACAACTGACCTCTGCCTCATGCTGGGGTGGGGGTGGGGGGCTGGCAAAGCTCTCTGCAGAGAGCTACACATGGGGGAAGGGGAATCTGGAAAGATGTGGACTCAGCATCCTGGGAGCTGTCCCCGTCACCGGTTCAAAAGGCAGCCTTGCAAGAGCAGCTCAGCACTGGCTACAAGTTTGAGAGAAATGCAGAATTTCAGGCCCCCCTGCACCTGCTGACTCAGAAGCAGCATTTTAACACATTGCGCTAGTAATTGTGGTTATTTGAGAATGAAATGAAAGTATGTTTTTTCTTCAAATTTATGAGTTTTATTTTTCAAACAGCAACTAAGTTGTTAGGACATCCTCCTTCAGTTCTTGGGCCTGACCACGTTCACGAAGGTAACTGCTAGGTATTTCTTTTGGCTTGGAAGATGCCAAGAAAAAATCCACCAACTAAGTTGTCATAAACCAAGAAGGTTGGGAGGCTCTGAACTCTGTAAGAGGCATGGTCTGAGTGACAGGAACACAGCAGGGAATAAGGCAAAGTCCCTATCTTCATGGAATTGACAGTCTGGTGAGGGGGCTGGACAGTAACCAATTAATCAAATGATTATATACAGTGTCAGGTAATGGGAAGTGAATGGGAAAAATAAAGTAGGGCAAGGTACTTATTGGCCATCCATTGTGTGCGAGCTCTGCACTCCCACTCTCCTTTCTAGGGCACCCTGTCCTCATGCCAGACACCTTTCCTCCCTTTCACACCTGTATTCAGCTAATCACCAGGTCCTCTCCACCCTGCCTACAGCCAGATCTCAAGCCTGTCCAACGGACTCCCCTTCCTCACTGCCATCACCTGAGTTCAAGCCACTGTAGTTGTTTGGTTGGTTAACTGGCTGGCTGGCTGGCTGGCTGGCTGGTGGTGGGTTGGTTGGTTGGTTAGCTGGCTGGTTGGCTGGTTGACTGGCTGGCTAGCTGGCTGGCAGGTGGGCAGGTTGGTTGGCTGGTTGGTTGGTTGGTTGGTTGGCTGACTGGCTGGTTGGCTAGCTGGTTGGTTGGCTGGATGGTTGGTTGGTTGGTGGGTTGGTTTGTTGGTTTGGACCACTACTGTGGTCTCCTAACATGTTTCCCTATGTCTAGTCTAATCCAGACACGGCAGCTGGAGGGCTCTTTGCAGAGCACAGGACTACTCACATCACTGGCCTGCTTGAAATCCCTTTGAGGCCTTCCCACTGCAGCGAGGTAAAGACCCTAATCGACCCCACAGGCCTGAAGTTATCTTTCCCTTGGGCAACAGGAGACATCTCCAACATTGGAACTGGACTAGATCCACCAGTCTCATTTCTTTTCCCATATTGATTTTAATGTATTACTTGCATTTTATCCATAGCAACCACTGAAAGACCAGTTTTGCAAAGATATGATGTCATTAAAAAGAATATAGAGTAATCTGATGTTGAAATGGTGGACAGTCCTGGGTTAGCAGTTCACCTCATATCCAGAGGATGTTGAGTATTACTATTTCCCCCTTGAAATTTTCAAATATATCAGAGCTGCTGGGGGTTAGCTGTGGCACCCCTGTGGTGCCTGGACACAGTTTGGGGACCAATGTCAAGTATTTATTGAATGAACGAAGGAATGAATGAAAAAAGCATCATGTGAATCATGATGAAACACAAAAAAACACTGGCTCAAGAGCACAGCCCCAAATGCTTCAGGGCCCATTGGGTCTCTCCCTCTGGGTCTTAGTCTTCCCAGCAGTATTCAGGTCAGGAGCCATCAGTACACAGGTCAGAAGCCATCAGTATATAGGTCAAGAACTATCAGTAAACAGGTCTTGAGCCATCTGCCACTTGTAAAAGCCTTTAAGCCAGACAAGCACCTGTGTTGATCAAGGCCAGTGGGAAGGGACGGGGAGGGAGAATTCTCTAAGGAATGTTCACGTCCCACCGCATGTCCCTCTGCTCCATCAAACCCCAGAACTGGGACAACCCCATGGGGAACTTGGTAGGGGTCCCAGTAGGAAGGGAGGTGAGAAACAAAGGGTGGGTTTGGGGTTAATGGCCGAGCACCAAAGGCTTCCTTTGTCCTGAGCAGTAGGGGTGGCTGTGCCAGGTTGTGGAAAATGAAATCCACCAGCATCCAGACTAAACCGCTTCCAAGTTTAAGTGGAAAATGAAACACGGGCTCTCTTTTGGCAGCTTTCGTCCCCCTGGGCAGCAGAGCCTTGGTAATCAAGCACTTCTGGGGGTGGGGAAAGGGGAGAAAAAACTCATGTGTATGAACATTCAAGTTCACATCATAGAGCAAGCAGGGCAGATGCACAAACCTTGGCGCAGCAGTCTGAACGGGGAGACTAAGTGGCAGGGTATATACAGAAAAGCAGAGGCTAATAAGACCTCAGACCAGAGACCTCAGACCAAATCATTTTGCCACAAATGTTGGGGACTTCAAAGGGATGGCTCCGGGCCAGTCTGCCCATGAGAGGAGCCCTCGACATGCCCAGCCCCACAGCCTCTGCCGCCACCTCCAAGTGCCTGCTCCCGGGTTCCAGGAGGCCTGGGCCTCCACCCAAGCAGGATCAGCTTCCAACATGGCGATTCCTTCTGTACCTGACACAGCTCCTGTGCACCCCTCCATCTCCTCCTTTCCAGTCTGCCTCCCCCGGACCCTCCGTTCCTGTTCCTGTTTCCCTTCCACTAATTTCCATCCTGGCTCTCCTCCCCTGTCCTCTTCCCTCTCGGGGAAACACCCCCCACCCTTGTCAGCTTCCTCTTCATCCCATTCCCTTTTGTCCTCACACTCAGGCTGTCTGTCCACCTCTCTGCCTGCTCCCTCCCTCCACTCCACAACCCTGCCTCTCCCTCTCTCTCTCTCAATCCCTCGGCCCTGCCCCTCTCCTCAGGCCCCTCACTCAGAGACAAAAAAGGAGCCAGTCAGGTTGCTGGGACTGACCAAGCGAATTCCATCCCACCTGAGCAGGGAGAGGAGGGCAAACCAGAGCCTCCTCCTGGGTACACAAGTCCCAGCCACAGGGAAGAGCCTAGGGGTTCCAGACCCTCCCGGGCCATGCAGGCAAAGCCAGGATCTGGAGCCACAGGGAGACCTGGGAATTCCCTTCACCTCTCTCTGTAGCAACTCCCCCACCTGGGGTCCCAAGAGGGGCACTGCGTCTGGCCAGAACAGAACCACTGACAGATGGGATGCCGCTGAGCCTGGCAGGAGGGCCTGAGAGCTAGGAGGAACAAGGAGAGCAGGCTGGTGGGGGCACTAAGCTGACAGAGCCATGGAGGTCAGTCACGGAGACTGTGAACTCTGAAGGCAGGCTGCCGGCGAACACACCTCCGTCGCTTTCTGGCTGTGTGACCGTGGGGAAATTATACCTTCCCTAAGCCTCAGTTTCCTCATCTGTAAAATGGGAATGGTGGTCACCGTACCACCACAAAGGCTGTCATGATGAAACAGGGTGTTACCTGTTGTCAGCACTCAACAGCTCTTACAGGTGCGCCCTGTGTGGTGTCTCCGAGTGTGTCAGGACTTCGATAGAGTGGCCGCCTAGGAGACCTCCCACCCTCGGCCCCCCTCCCCACTCGGAGCACCCCCTTCCACCCAGAGATCCCCGTGTCAGGCAAGGGACTCAGGGCAGAGGGGTGCCCAGCAGCTTATCCCCTGCTTCTGACCCTGATAAGGAAGGGACCCCTCAAGGCGCCTGGGTGGCTCAGGGTATTAAGAATCCAACTCTTGGTTTCACCTCCGGTTGTGATCTTAGGGTCGTGGGATGGAGCCCCCACATGGGGCTTCACACTCAGCTCGGAGCTTGCTTAAGACTCTGTATCCCTCTGCCCACCCCCCTCTCTCTCAAATACATAAATAAAAAGAAAAAAGAGGGAACCCTCTCCAGCCCACAGAGGACTGAGGAACTGAACCCACCAATTCCTCACCAGTTAACGATCTGCCAACTAAAGCAGCGGGAGCCTGGAGCCAGCCACTAGCGGAGCTACCTGACCTTTCCCTCAACAGTGCTTACTGAGCTCTCCTGCAAGCAGTCCCTGGGACATGCGGCGGAGACAGCAGCGGTGGTGGCAACAGCCGAGGTCGCCCCTCATGGCCCTGACCATATCATGCAGGACACAGACCATGATCAGAAATATACCAAATACGTGTAAAATCACTACTAGGGTAAAGGCTACAAAGGGGAACTTCATATAAGTCTATTCTTGTCACTTAATACTCACACCTGCTGTAAGTAGATTCCTTCTCTCAGATCCCAGATCTTGGAATGTCAGAGGTGGATGAAATCCACCCCCATCCTTAGACAGGGAAACTGACACCCAGGAAACAAAGGGCCAAGGTCACGCACAGCCAACCAGGGGCCACACAGCACTAGGACTCAGTTCTCCCCACCCCAAATTCAGAGCCCCCTTCCTCTGGGCCACAAGACACATTGAAAACAATGCCGTCAAGGGGCCCAGGGATGGAAGGAAACTCAGAGAAAGAAAAACCTCCTGGGAAATCCCCACATGCCAGGAGTAATGCCGAGCACTTCAGCCACATCTCAGGCTGGATCTTCCCAAGGTTGAGAGCAGCTCTAGGAGCAGGGACTCTAAGGGCAGGTCAGACCATGACCTACCTGGGCAAAAGAGCAGAGTATATCAGGTATCCTCTGGTTGTAAGCCTGTAAACCCACCCGTGTGAGGACCAAGAGAAAGGATATAAATCGGAAAATAGGGTGTTTGGAGAATGAGAAATTTTTTTTCCTCAAATTCAACTGTTGTCTTTAATTTATCTATTGAATTCTTAGGTTATAAAACTATAAAAATATGGTCAGATATATCAGGGATATTTAGATCCTGCAGTTGCTCTGGGGGGGACCAATTATCATGAGGAAGTTCATGCCATTCATTAGCCCAAAGGTTGGTTGGTGAGAGAAATAGAGCAGAGATGAAAAGATCCCAGGCTGCAAGCAAGAAAATCATCCATGTAAGGGGTATGTTGGCCTCCCATTGCCTGCCCAGACCTGGCTGTGTCTGTCTTGGAAAGTCTGCTTTGCGGATGAGGATGAAAATAGAAGCTGGGTCTCTCGAGGTGCTGGTCAGGAGATGATTGGTCCCTTGACATCAGACTCCTCGACTCCAAGTAGCAAATCCAGGGGAGCTGCCTTGAAGCAACAGCAGAAATTCAACTCATAAAGAGTAGGGAGACCACTGGGGAGGCCCGTCTTCCCAGAAGACCCCACTCCCCAGAAGCTCCTCACAACATGAGCCACTCCTAGCCCCTCCTAAGCCGGACCCACCTCCACCCCAACCCAACTACAAGAGGGAGCTGCTGAAGGCGGTGGGTCGTCAATGAAGGGTCCTAAATGAAGGGGAGAGGCCAAGCCAGCAGGTCTGCCACACACCAGGCAAAGCAGACTTTATGTGCAGTTCAGACGGCCTGTGGAAATAGACATTCCTCCCGCATCAGCCCAGAAAGGCCCCATCAACCCAGCTACCAGCTCTCCCCAGCCTCAGAGGCCCGGCCTGGCCAGCCGAGAGCATTTACAAGGGAACAAGGACACTGGCCAGGCTTCCTCCATCTGAGCATCAGGCAGCCCAGCCAGGGACACAAGCCCCGGCCCCAGCCGTGGAGGGTGAAGGAAGCAGCCCAGGGCAAAACCTTCAAGGGTCGAGCAGCACCTGGTCCCAACATGTTGGAACTGCTCCGTGGCCTCCTAGAACAAGCTCTTCGACACACACTGGGCTCAGGTGGGGACAGAACAGCGGCAGTCCCAGGCCTCAGGCGCCATGGGATCACGTGGAGCAGCCCTTAGGCTGTGGGATCTCTGGTTCCTTGCGTTACACCTCCCCAGGCCCAGCCCCGGGCTGCCAGAACAGGGGAAGGACTTTGCACACAACCCTGCCTCTGACCCCGGCCTGCCCTCTTCAGGAAAGAACTCTCCACTCACCCACTGCCCAACCCTGAACCCCAGCAGCCCCCCTAGCACCCTACCCTTCCTTGCCCCCGGCTTCTAATTCATCCCCAAGTCCTGTCAATTTCGCTGTCTGGAAAACCCTTGAATACGCCCTTGGATCTCCACCTCCACCACCTGCACCACCATCTCGGCTTCCCCACGTGGCCCACACCCATCTTCCTCGCACCCCAGCACCCCTACCCACAGGGCCTTGCAGGGGTCAGTCCCCACCCCTCTCCACAGTGCAACCCCTTCCTCACCCAGCTCCCCTGCAGCCCCTGCTGACGGTCCTCCAGCTTCCACGTGCCCGGCCCGCCGTGGGGTCTTTGAAGCCTCTCGGACCACCATCCCCGTTACTTCTGTGTGTCATTCCACCTCACTCCGATGTCACTTCTTCAAGAAGCCTTTGCTTCTGTCTCATGCCTCAGCTCTTCCTTCCAGACACTCACACGCCTCTAATGACATATGCAACGATTTGTCCGTTGCCTTCTCCCTCATGCACCAGGCCTGCCTTGCTGGTCACTGTATACCCAGCACCCAGTCTGAGGGCTGGCACTACAGAAACATAATTGCCTGAAAATCCCGGTACTCGAGCCTGGGGGAGGAGGGCAGGAAGGCCGGCTTCGGACCCTTGAGAGAAATGCACCATCAGCACCATCCAAAGAATGAGGCAGTTCTGACAGGGGCCTGTTCCCATGGTAGCAGTAAGTGTCCATGCCCTCACAACCCCCAAATGCTCAGTGGCAAAGACATGTGGTCTCAGACCTCACGGGCAGAACCCTTCCAGCCCACCGATGCTCCCTGCTGGGAAGGGCCCCCATCTTGAAGCTGTCCCCCCTCAGGTCACAGGCCTTCCCAGTCTGCCCCACGCAGAGGCTGTGGAATAGCAGTCAAGGACCTCCCTGCCTAGCCGCCTGCCTGCACCATGCTCCTGAAGCCCATGCCCCGGTCACACACCGTCCCCCGTCCCCCAGGGCTGTCCCACCTCCCAGCCTTTGCCTTCACTGTCTGTGACCAAGAAAGATTTCTAGCTCATCTCAACCCAAGTTTCAACCCTCGACAGGCCAAATTCCTAGTTTCTCCTGGAAATCTAGAAGCTTGGGTCCGGCCCCCTCTCCGGACAGCAGGTGTCAGGATCGGGGAGCCACCTGCACCCCCAGCGGGCACGCCATCGCCAGCACCTGGCCCCGCTCGGCCACCACCCCCACCTGAGCTGGCCAGGCCCGCCTTAGCCACGCGCATCCTCGTGCCAGGCCTGGACGGCAGGCCTCTTGTCATTGAGACCACGTGTCCTCATCTCTGTGCATTTCTGAGCCCCGTAAGGCCTACGGCCGGGAGGTGGGAGCTAAGGTGCAGGAAAGGGTGTTCAGACAGTGACAACTGCCCAGCTCACCCGTGTCTGCCCGGCGTCTCCATTTCCTCCCAGCCACCTGAGTGACTGGCTCATACACCTCCTCCCGCGGCCTGCCCCTTAGAGTTTATTAACATCCACTAATAAACAGTGTGCAGGCCTCCCACCGCGCCTCCAAGAAGAGCCCGGCTCCACGGCTGAGCCTTCCCTGTCCCGCTCGTCCTCAGCACATCTTCGGCAGGGAGGGAACAATTAGGAAAAACTCCCTCCAGGTTATATTTAGAAAGGGGTGGAAGGGAAAAGGCTTCCTCTAGTAATTTTCATTCAGTGGCCCAGGACGGCCTGCCCCCACCTACCGCCAGGCCAGCGCCACGGGGCCGGCGACCGCCTCTCCCAGAACACGGGTTAAAATCAAGCCCAGCCTCTGTCCAGCCCTGATTATGCCCGTGTTTAAAAATAAGATGTGAAAGATGCATTATGTAAGACCTGTAACACTCTCCTGCCCACCTCCGACTCTGGAATCAAAGATCATCATTGCTACCATCAAACAAGAATGAAAGAAAGGCACGAACAATGAAGATAGCCGCCCGACATGAGCCAGATCAAAGCGACGGGCACAGAAAATGAGGAGCCAGGGGGGCCTTTAATTACTGCCTGCCTCCTCCGAGTCGTGTGGCGAGAGGGGAGAAGAAAAGTTTTGAAGGCCACCAGGTTCCGTCCTGCTGCGGCTCCTGTTTCCACCGCCAGCACCAGTTCCCGACAAACTCGCGCCTTTCATTTCCCTCCCTTTTTTCCCTCCTTTTGCTTGGCCCCCCACATGCCAGACAGGACTCCCGGACTCCCCAGGGCTTGCTGTCCACCAGTGAAGATAGCTCAAAGGGGCTCCTCGGAGACCCCGGGGAAGGGACACGCCCCCCCCCCCCCACCATGGGAAGGCTGGTGGCCAGAGAGGCTCCAGGTGGGGGACCCGGGGACCCACCGTGGGAGCCGGCGCCGTGTATGACGGTGACTTTTTTTTTTTTTTTTTTTTTTTTTTTGCAAGTCTCCCCAGTTGAGAAGGGGAAAAAAAAACTTCAAATTCACATTGGGCAGGGCTCCGTGGGGCAGCAGATCAAACCTGAGGACCGGCTGTTTGAGCTCAGCGGCAGAAAAAAGGATTGCCCAGGGACTGAGCTTAAGTAGAAGCTGGATTAAACTTCAAACGCAGACTCCCCCTTCTTCTACACAGCGGACAGTCATGGCTAATATTGCAATATGGACTCTAAAAATGCATTACAAATAACTTACTCTGGACCCAGACTTGGGCCTTTTGTATCGAGGGGAGGAGCTAGGGAGATCATTTCAGCAGAAAAGGCACATGGGAGCCCGCCCTCTTTCTCAAGAGTGGAGGGAAGTCCATCGAGTCTTGGGCCCAGGAGGCCAACGGCAGGCCCCACACGGGAGCCCATTCAGAAGAGGCCTTACTGGTGGCCCGGGGGGCTCTCCGGAGGCTGAGAGAGGCTTGGGCCTTCCCCAGTTAGGAGAATCCAAGTGTCTGTCATAAGTGAAGAAATGACAAGACGAGGTGAAAAAGCAGTGGCACATTTAAAATGGCTAATAATTTAAATAAATCACGGACGTCCTGAAAACACATCCACAAACCAGGGGAGTAACTGCGCTATTCACACGATAAAGAAGGGACTCGGTGAAAAAGGAAAACTTGCAGATTCCCAGGTGGCATGCATGGGAGCAGAAGACAAGTTCGAGGTGGTAGGGTTTCCTTCCTACTGCGCCTTCAGGGTAATCCCCTGGCTCCTGGGAGCCGGGAGGCCGGGGCTGGAAGCCTTGCAGCGGCCTGGGCTGGGACGGCGACGGGCTTTCCTGGGCTCCCAGGGCCAGCAGAGCAGGGACCACAAGAGATCCTGGCTGTGCACATGGGCACAAAGTTGGGGAGCTGGGAGTATGGATGCAGGATAAGGGGCATGTATTCCTCTTGGTGCATGGCAGCTCAAGGCACAGGCCCAAGATGGTGTGATGTAATGAAGAATTTGGGCAAGGATATGCTGCTTTCCTAGAGAATTCTCTTAGAGTGTTTTCAGAAAGACCCAGAGTCCAGCTCCCTAGGGCGACACTCCCCTGTGACCATCAGGGGTTGGGAAATGTCTTGTGTCCATCAGATGAAGACAAGGTCTAACTCCCCTCTCCTCATTCTAGAATGCCTGGGAAGAGGCCAATCTTCCCTCAAGAGCATAGCCACCAGGGGGCCCCTACGGGGATCTCCAGCACAGCTTCGCAGAGGGCAACAAGAGGCTGGGTGTCGCCAGGAGGTGGCCCAGCTGGAGAGGGGTCTGTGAGGAGCAGAGGTCTGTGGGAGGGTCGTCCTTCTCCAGACAGAAAAATCAGGGGGATCCTCTCTCGCAGTGGCCACATCGCTGGACCCCACGGGCCCCCAAGGTCTCCAGGATGGGACCCACCCAGCTCTGTGACACAAGGTAACTCGACAGTCACAGCATGGTGGGTGGCCCCAGTCCCAGGTCCACCAAGGAACTGTGGCCCGGATTGTTCCATGCTCTCCACCGACCATCCACTGTGGAGGCTCCCTCTTCACGCCCTACTGCCCCCCCCTCATCTGATCTCTTCCAGGGGTGGCCTGTTCCATGCCAAGGAAACAGAACCACCACTCACTGACTGCAGTCCCCATGTGCCCGTCACTGTGCTGACCCTTCACACTCACCCCTCTGAATCCCCCATCACGGTGCAAGCGAGGCTCCAGTGGCCCCATTTCACAGAGGGGTAAACTAAGGCTCACAAAGAGGCTACCCACTAAAGATCACAGGCATGGGGCAGAGAGAGAATTTGAACATAGAATTGTCAAGATCCAAGTCATCTCTTCTTTCCGTGATGTGACATCACCTCCCAATGACAGTCTAAAGCTTCCACCCTACTGATAATAATAATAATAATAATAATAATAAATATCTTTGGTAACAAGGTACAGACTAGAGAGATTCCAGAGGAGGCACCAATGAAGTACTGACAGGTTAAGCAAATGAGTTATTCATGCCCCGAAAAGAATCCCAGGCCAGGCCTGGGATTTGAACCCCACTCAAGCACAGCATACAGGCAGCAGCACTAAGCAGCGTTCCCAAGGAGAACGGGGGTCAGAGGAAGGCAACGGCGAGAGGGAGAGGGAAACTGTCCAACAAGGAGGCCGAGAGGCTGTGCCACTTTCCCTCCCTTTCAGAGGACAGGACATGTCAGCCACCAGCATTCAAAGGAGGAAACTGGAAAATGCAGGGGGAGTCTCCTCCTCCACTGTTTCCCATGCCCCCTACTGCCCAAGACTGTATTGTGTGGCCAGGCCCAGGCCCAGAGAAAGCCCAGCAGAAGCACAGCCAGTTTGGGGGGAGGGGCAGCAGTGGACAAGCAGCCCCAGGGGTCTGCCCTGGGGCAGCACCCCCAGGCTGGAGGTGGCAGGCTGGAGGGTGGAGCCAGCGGGTAGGGGGCGGAGGCTCCAGAGAGGGGCCAGAGGTCTGCGTGCAAACTTAATGAATTCCTGTGAGCTGAATCCTGTCTGGCCAGACCTAGACCCTGGGGAGTGTGTGGAGACAGGAGGGGGCGAGCTTCCCCCAAAGCCATCGGTTCCAGCCCGAGGCACAGGCATCTGATCAGGGTCATTGATTACTTCTTCTCAGAAGCAGGCCCACGGCTCTTGACTTTGGACCTCTGGTCACCACGAGGGGGTCTGCAGTGGCCGTTCCTTAGTAGGGAAGGATCTGGCCAGACAAAGGCAGGGGTCCTTTAGAAAGGAGTGAATACAGCCCACAAAGATATACTCCGGGTCATTACATACGTATAAAGAGCATATACAACCATACACTCTCGTCTACCAGGGTTCTTCTCTCTTGGCAATTCTCGTCTCTGAAATTTTTAACTTGTAGAAAGCAAGGGACAGAGTCTGTGCAAACTTCATTCTATGGTACAACTGAGTACAACTCAGTGACCAAGAACTGGGGATCCATGGGTTTGCCACCAGGCCCTGCCATGTCGCGGCTGGGCAACCTTGAGCAAGTTCCTCAACATCTCTGCGCCTCAGTTTCTTGATGGGTAAAAATAAATCATCCGCAAAGCACATATCTAAGACAGACTTGGAGGGCACGAAAGGATGCGATACCTGCTTTCTCCCCTTTCTGATGCACAGTCCTTCACATTTGAGAACACCCACTCGTGGGCCAGAAGGGAGAAAATGAGTAGGTTTTCTTCCTCCCCATCCTGTCCTCCTTCAGAAGCCTGGCCTGCACCAGTGGTGCACAGAGCTGCACCAAACAACGCAGCAAGGCCACAGCAGAGTCAGGCCCAAGACCTCACAAGAGAGCAAGCTTCAGGGAAGCCAGGAAATAGGATCCACTGGCCCCAGAGGCCCCCAGCAAGGACCAATGCGGGGACCCAAGCATGACCTCCACCTCCTGCAGCCAGAGCCCAGAAGGCTTGAAGCCGGCTCGTCTGTCTTGCTGGCAGCAGGCACGGAAGCTAAGGAGAGCAGCCACACAGGGAGAAGGTTCTAGAAAGGGACAAAAGAAGGGAGCCGGGCAAAGCTCAATCGGTGGCGTGTACAAGCCCCGACAGGCCAGCAGATGCCCACCCACTAGCAACATGCAGGGTAAAAAGCCACTTCCAGAAGTTTTCGCACACTCCCACACTTTTTCCCTTTTGACAGTCTCTGTGGAAGATATTATGGTCCATAAGGGCAGAGACCATGACTTCCTCACTTCTTGTCTGGGTGCAAGAGTTCATTAGCAAGTGAATGAATTAAGAAAGACCGCAACAGCTAACAATTATTTAAGTGCCTCTCGTGCGCCCAGCATTGCTTGGAGCACCACCCACGGCGGGGGGGGGGGGGGGACTCTTGGGTGCCCACGACAAACCTATGTAGTAGGTGATACTGACCATCGTTTGCTCCATTTGACAGAAAACTGAGGCAGGAAGCTAAGGCTTGCCCCACATCACACGGTAGGTGCAAAGCAGAACGCGGGCAGTCGGGCTCCAAAGCCCACGTGACACATGTACAAAGTTCAAAGGATGCTTCCCGAAGCCTGAGGTGGGATACCCCATCCTTTTCAGCCTGTCCACCACCCACTCCCACTTTCTGTAAGAGCAGCCTTGTCTTCCTTGAGCCAACACTCCTTTCTCTGTGATACACACACCTCCCCGGCCCAGGCCAGGCGTCCCCAGCCACCACACCAGTTTGGGCTGGGCACGTGACCAGTGTGGGCCAACCGGAGGGAATCCTGAGGCTTTCCCACTCATCATCAGAAAAGAGATGCTCTCGCTCAGCAAGGAGGATGTGTGTGGGGGGCCATGGAGGGGAGGGGGATGAACCAGCCCCTCGGAGAAAGAGCCTGGCTGAGAATGAAGCCAACAAAGAGGAAAGCGGAGACAAGAGAACATGAGAGGTGAACTCCCAAGGACTCCTTCACGCCTCAAGGTTTATTCTCTAGCCAGTTTGAAATGTGGTTTTGTACCTCCAGCTACCTCACAAAGCTATTTTTCTGCCCACGTGGTAAAAGCATCCAATCCCGGCTCCTCTACAAGCAGAGATGGCTGCCCAGCACCAAGACCTCCTTCAGTGTGCTGTCTTCCCACTGCCTTACACCCGTCGGACTCCCAAGGGTTGAAGGGCCCATGTCTTCCTGTCCTGCAAAGGGCGCTCCACACACAAGATCCTAGAGGCCCTCCTCCTTCCAGGAAAGACCCTGATGCCTTCTCTCCAGGGCAGCCCCCCAGCCCCTGCCACCGGCCACGGCGAGGATGAAGGGGACCAGGTAGCCCATTTTTGGTTACCCAACAGCCTCTTGGGATTGTGTTGAAGGGCCTCTGGAAATCATGGGCATTTCCAAGATACAAAATATGGACCAGGGGCACCTGGATGGCTCAGTCGGTTAAGCAGTTGCCTTCGGCTCAGGTCATGATCTCGGGGTCCTGGGATCGAGCCCCAAGTTGGGCTCTCTGCGCAGCAGGGAGCCTGCTTCTCCCTCTCCCTCCGGCCCTCCCCAACCCCCTGCTCATGTTCTCTCAAATAAATAAGTAAAATCTTTAAATATATATATATATATGGTCCAATATCATGTGAAGAAATGAGTCTGCAGTTAAGCACAAGCTGGCAAATTGTGCCCAACACCTATGTGCACCCCACATGTGCTTAAGACAGGACAGTGTGACCCTCAGAGGCATCTCTGGGACCCCTCCCAGTACCCAAGACACCTGTGGCTCGGAACGTCCCTATCCCCTCTCTGGGCCTCTTCCCCAGCTCTACACCCAGCAGCTCGGACCAGTCATCCCTCGGCAATCTTACAGTTTTCTTTTGTTCGGTCTGGAAGCAAAAAGGGAACTGGCTCTGGAGTCAAGAAGACCTGGACCCAACTCCAGACCCACCGACTTCAACAAGAACCGCCATTGCTGGGGCGCCTGGGTGGCTCCGTGGGTTAAAGCTTCTGCCTTCGGCTCCGGTCATGATCCCAGGGGGTCCTGGGATCAGGCCCCCACATTGGGCTCTCCGCTCAGCAGGGAGCCTGCTTCCTCCTCTCTTTCTCTGCCTACTTGTGATCTCTGTCTGTCAAATAAATAAATAAAATCTTTAAAAAAAAAAAGAAGAAGAAGAAGAAGAACTGCCATTGTTTATGGGGCGCTTACTGTGCTGACCTTGAGACCCTGAAACAGTACTTCGAGGCATCCTCCCAGCACTCCCACAAGGTAGGTACTGTTATTAGCCCCATTTTACAGACGAGGAAACTGAGGCACAAGGATGTTTGGTAAATCCACAGGAGTCACAGAGTTTGCAAGTGACTGAGCTCCATGCTCTCTCGGACAGCCTTGCTCATCCCTGTGGCATCATCTGTGAAACAGGACCACTGCCCAGCTGTCCGTGTTATTGTGAGAACGTGGGGGTCTGGATAAGGAAGGAACCAAGCTGTGTGCCCCGGGACAGGTTTTTGGCTCCCTTCCTCCTACCTGAAGGACGAGGTGCCCTGAGACCTCACTCTTCCACTTCATCAAGCAGACAGAAAAGGCGCTCAGGAGAGGTGAGGACACACTCCAGACTCAGCGACATGTATGTGTCCTCCTACGTGGAGGTGGACGCTGTTGTTGTTATTGATGATTTGAAAGGCTCTGATTTAAATAACTGGGCCATCTTGAGCTCTGGCTCCAAACAAAGAAAGTGAAACAAGGCTACCAGAGAAAGACCCCATACCAAGGGCTCCCCGTGGTGCCAGATTCCAAAAACCTGACTCCATGACCATGTTCTCAAGGTGTTTTTCCACCTCCGGTGGCAACTTTGGGAGCAGGAGGTCCAGGCCCGCTGGGGCGGGCTGGCCTCTCCCCTCTGCCACTTTGAAGTGCCCAGCATGGGGTAGGCTGGACGGAAACCCTGGGCCGCAGAGGCCCGGCTGTGGCGGCACCTACCCGCCCCCACCCGGCCACCTCCCCCTCATTGTGCAGCCTGACTGGGCCTTTGTTGCAGGAGCCCAAGCCGGGGACGGCCAGGGACCTGGCCTCATTATGTGCCTGACCTCAGGCGAGCCCCCTCCCCCCAGGGTGGAAGGTTAACGTGGCTGCCCGCCATGCAGGCCTGGGCCTCCGGGAGGCCTCCTTCCAGGGACAAAGAACCAACCCCCTTCCTCCTCTCCAGGCCCCAAAACAGCTGCCAGCCTGCAGAGCCCATTCAGGAGGGGAGCTGAGGGGCCTGGAGGCATGCTGTCCCAGGCTTTGATGGCTCAGAAGTCACCAGGGGGCCTCCTTTCCAAACCTCCTTCCTCCAACCCTACAGGGGAGACAAAGCTCTGGGGGAGCTGGTGAGGGCTGATGCAGGAATGTGGCCAGTCCTGGGGGAGGAGGCTGCTGGGGAGGGCCGGCCCACACCTCTCTCTCTCTCTCTCTCTCTCTCTCTTTCCGACCATACTCAGGACCCTGCTTCCATGGAAGGCTAATGTCCGCCCCTCACAAGGCAGAATAGGATGGATCTGACAGAAGGTCAGAATAAAATCAGAAGCCTCTCTGTCCTGTCCCACTGGCTCCCTCTGTCACCCGGCTTCTGTCACCTAGCCAGAGATGGGCTCCCAGAAAGAGGAAAGGGGAACCCAAAGTCCCTCTAGCGGATGGCATCACCTTCCAATAGGAGGGCTCCACTCCTCCCTAAAACCAACCAAGAAGGATCCTGGCGTGTATGCCAAGCACCAGGTAGAATCGCCTGGAAGGCCTGCCCCTACCATGCTGGCCTGAAACGCCGTTTTACTGCACACCAATTTTAATTTCAAAAGACTCCAGGGAAATTTTTTGGAGTGTTTTATTTGCTTAAGATCCTGGAGTCCACACGGGGGCTCCCCAGGGCCCAGCTGGACCCGCTCAGGAGCCAGCAAGCCACCGCCAGGCAGTAGAGTGGGTGTGCGCCCCAGAGTTGTGCGTTCACCCGTGTGTGCAAGCAGGTGTGCCCCAGCGTGTGCACAACAAAAGGCCGGCTGAAAGCCTTACCTAGGGAGCGGGCGGGCAGCGTGAGCCCGCGGAAACAGCCTGGTCGGCCTATTGTTGAGAAGGGCTGCCTTTCAAGGGACAAAAGGTAGAGGGGGGCAGGCCCGCACGCGCGCGGGAGAGGCAGGCACATCTGCCCACGGCATAAGCATAAACCGCGGGCCCATTATCGGCGCCGTCTGCCCTGCAGCACCATGCGGGAGGCGTGGTGTGCGTGTGCACGTGCGCGCGCGCGCGTGTGCGGGGACCGGCCCCACTCACATTGTCCTGCCCAGCCAGGAGACCGAGCGCCCCGCGCTCTTACAAAGACATCGATTTTCCTCCTCGCCTTCCAGAGCAAGATCAGATGAGCTCCCGGAGTGACACATCCCTAACTTTTCAGTGGGGCTTTCTTTTCCGACTTGTTTGTTTGTACAGTATTTTTTTTTTTTTTTTAAACCTGGTCTCTAATTGTGTCTATGCCCGGCGCATCTTCACGGCTCCCGCCCGCCAAAGCGAGGAGGGCATGCTGATTATCTGAGCGCACAGGCTGCTCACGGGGCATCCTGGGCCCTGAGAATGCCAGGGGGTGAGGAGCTGGGGAGGGGGGGAATTAATTGCCAAGAAAACACAAGGCTGTGTTGTGACTTTGATTCCATCAATTACCATTATCTTTCTCCGCAGGTCCGCCAACCATCCCCCGGAACCGGCCGCGTTTAACTTTCTTTGCCAGTCCTGATACCCCGTCAGATTTCTGGCGGTGCCACGCCGCCCGCCTGGGCTCCTTCTGGGCCCTTATCAGCCGCTCCCAGTCAGCCTGGCCCGGCACAGCTGTTCCAGGCCCTCAGCCCCTCACTTTATCTGCTCGCGCAGACCTCGGCCTGGCAAGCGGCGGGCCCGGCGCCTGCTCCGCATTCCCCAGGAAGCCGGCTGGGAACGCAGCCGCCCTGCTCCCAGAATCCTCTGGGAGTTCATTACCAGCCAGGGTACCCCAGCCCGGCAGCCAAGGTGCGGGGCCGCGCCGCCCAGCCCCGCCGCCGGCATCATTAAAACTCCAACCTTCTGAAGAGAAGAAAGAACAAAACCACAAATTTAGATTAATAAAGCATTTGTTGATTCTACAGCAATTTAGCAGGCCCCTAAGAAACCCACCAGAGACCCGCGGAGCTCCAGTAATTTTCTGTTATATTATCTTTCTTGTAAAATACTTCCCCAGACAGAGTCCCCAAAGGGGCTCAAATATCACTGTGACTAACCAAAATCAATGTGCACTCACCTATTGACATTTTTACATAGTTTTTGGATTTAGTACTAGCCGAAAACACAATCAACTCCTCTGCCAAGGAACCGACAGGCACTTAGCTAGTCAGCTATTAGTGTTACAAAGGAAAAAATGCAGGCACCCAGGGGAGCAGGGCGAGGAGGCACTGACGTCAGGGGGTAATTGGGTGTCTGAGAGAAATTGCCAGCGGCTGGCCGGCTCCCCCAGGGCCGCACAAAGCTGAGCTGTAACTCTAATAAAGGAGAGGAAATTCTAGAAAAGGGGGCTTTGCTACAAAGGAGCCCGGGCAGAAGCCAAAAATAGCCCTTTGGAAATAAATAAATAAATGTGGCCAAAGCCTATAGATCTAAAAAATAAAATAAATCACTGCACAGAGCAGGCTTTCTGGCCTCCCCTCCCTGGACATCTGCTTGGGGCTCAAGGACGCCACCTCCCCCCAAGCCTTCCTCTCTGGAACCAGGAGGACTTTTAGCGCTGGAAGGAGGTTCACCATCTATTTTGGCAAACAGGATGGGTTTTTCTAAGGAACCGAAGTTTGCAATCCCCTCTTTCCCAAAGGCAGTGTCTTCACTATTTACTTTGAGGCACACAAGGGGGAGGAATTTCTATTGTTTGGTTCGGGTTGCTTTTATGGTTGGGGTGTGGGTTTGTTCCCACCCCTCCCAGCCCCCAAGGAGCAGGAGGGTGAAGGTTGGCTCTTATAATATCACCTCCATTCAGTGAAAACTGAAGAGGTTCTTGCCACATAGCTGGGGCCTCCCCTGGAAAAAGTCCGTGTCCTTGGAAGTAGGTTGAATTTTCTTGCTCTACTGCTCCCCCCACCCATCACTGTGGCTCTCAACCCTGAGGTCAGAGGCTAGGGAAGCATCTGGGCAGACTTCACTGCCTCCCCCAAAAGGAGGCCAAAGTCTCTGGGAGGAAGGAGGACAGGAAAATGGCGGCTCCCACCCTGCAGCTCCGGAACCAGGCCTAAGGCTGGGAGATGGCCTCCCATGGGAGTCTGCAGCCCTCAAAAGACACAGGCGGCGGGGGGGGGGGGGGGGGGGGGGGGGGGGGGGGGGGGGGGGGGTGGGGGAGGCGGGGAGGCAGGAGAGGATGGTCTGAGACCCAGAGGCCTTCTTGGTCTGGTGGCGGGAGAAGGTGGCTTAGGGAAAGAGATGGCAAGAATCGGATTCCCGGGGTCAGATTTCTATTGCATCAGTTTGAGAGAGAAAAGGAAAAATACGCCCAGGATTTAAAAAAAGAAGAAGAAGAAGGAAGAAAGAAAGAAAAAGAAAAGAGCAGAATGCACTCCAACCCAAAGCTACTTGGAAATTGGTCTGAACAAAGGTCTTCAGCTAAAAATGTCAAATCAGCGCCACGGGGCTCCTTGCCCTCTCAGCCTTGGAGCCCCTGCTGAAGCCCATGGGGCCCTGCTGGGAGGAGAAAAATCCCCTCCTGTGGTCTGCCCACGGCTGTGAGCCCCGCAGCCCCACCCATCAAGACACCCCAGGAACGACTGGAGGTTCCTGGCTGGGGGTCAGGGCAGGGAGGGGGTGGCTGAGACACAGGGGCCCCAATTCCTTTCCTCACCAAGCGCCCAGTATTGGCAGGAGGAGGAAAATCCGCCTGGAAAAAAAGAAAGGGATCCTACAACTCACAGCCCAGGGGAGGGAAGCTCAGGAATGCGCCAGCCAGCGCCCTGGCACCAAATCACAAACCTTGAATCAATGATGCAATTGCTTAATTAATCAGCCCGCTCAGGGTGGGTGCAGAGGATCTCTGTGAGTGTCTGACCCAACCAGCTCCTGATGGGCAAACCCCCCTCCTTGGGCCCCCTCTGCTGGACCCACGGGACCACAGATGGTTGAGCACCGTCTGGGAGTCTCACCGAGGGGGGAAAATGTGAGTTCCCGAGTCCCCTGTGTGATCCAGTCACTCTGGCAGAAAGGAGGAGGGAGGAGGGAGAGGGAAGGAGGGAGGGAGGAGGGGGGGGAGGACAGCGGAGGGAGGAGGGAGGGTCTTATCAGCAACTTAGAATTTCTTGGCCTTGGCTGCTACAAGTTAGCTCTCTCAATGTTATTTTCTTGTCCCAGTCAATGAGACTGTAATAGAAAGAGAGAACGAGAGACCTCTTTTCAGCAAGCCAGTGAGTGCCAGATTTAGAAAGGAAAAAAAGCAGCTTAAATTAACCCTAGGGCTTAACATGTGGAAGTCTTGTAACTTTTAAAAAAACAGTACGAAGGTGAGCGTGCAGACAAGAGAGCTCGAGCAAGGCACAGGCAGAAGCCGGTGTGTGTGCGTGTGCGTGTGCGTGTGTGTGTGCGTGTGTGTGTGTGTGTGTGTGTGTGTGTGTGTGTTGAGGGACAGGAGAACATCCCTTCTGTCTTTGCAAGACTTCAGCAACAAAACACTTGCAAAAAAAGTAGCTGGCAACCTCACTATTTCCTATTCTGATGGCCTCGACTGGGAGAGAGGGTTTGAAACCAGTTCGCACGGGGGGGTTGGACCCTCTCCAAGGTTGATTTTCTCATCTTTAATGCACAGAAGGGAGGGGAGGGCAGGGGAGGGGAGGACAGTGAGCAGGCCAATATCTCAAACAGACCCCAAACGGTTAATGATAATGAGCCGGCGGGCGCCCCAGGAGTTTAACAGCTCTAAGGAAGAGGGGAGACCCCGGGAGAGGGGGGCACGGCAGAGGTGTTTTCAATTACCAAAAAAGAAAAATAATTTATTTTTAAACAATACCCCCTCGACACCGGGTGTTTAAAGAGACCATGCCCCGGCCCCTAAAATATCAAAGTGAGATTTAAAAATAGAAAAGTCATTTCCCCCCTTCCCCGTTGCAGATTTTACTGTAGCGTTCTACAAGGCAGATTAAATGAAGGGAGCTCAAACACACTCAATTTTGTCCTTTAGCAAATTCTTCTCTTTCACTCTTGCATGAAGAAAAAAAATCTCCCCACAGAGTTTTTCTCTTCTTCCTGGTGTGGATCTGGGCCCCTGCAGTGCCCTGTGTAATTTCCAGTTCCTCAGAATTCAGGTATTAATAAAGACCCCATGGGGACTTCCAACAATATAACCCTACATTTTGAGGCATTATGAAAGGAAACCCCCAGGGGTCTGTGGCTCAAATTTCTGAAATGTAGGCATTGTAAAAGGCACCCCAGGGGATGCCCGCAATAGAAATCTGCTGAATTCAAAGCATTTTGGAAGTCCTGGTGGGAGTCATTACTCCCACTGGAAGCTTTTTACAAAACATGTGTTGCTGACATGTTGACAGATTGCTCAGTGAAGTGTTTAGGTGCATGCACAAGGCGGGCCTTTGGAGACGCTCGGCGCTGCCAGCGAGTCTCCCAACGCTGGAACCGGTACCATCCATATTTCCTAACAGGGGAGGCCGAGGCAGCCGGGGACAGGCGGAGCGTTCTGCGAACCCGCAGCCAGCCTCGCACCCCTCCGCCGCCGCGCTGCTTCGAGTGGGCCGGCCCGGTCCTCGCCTTTGGAAGCGGGTCTGCGCTGCGCAGCTGTGATGGCCCTTGTTTCCCTGCCAAGGGCTTTACTGAAGGAATCTTGAGGCGACCTCACTGATCACCGCAAGGCGTCCGGCAGACCGAACCGAGGAGGGGGATGGGGGGCAGGCGGGCGGTGGGGGGGGGTGGGTAGGGAAGAGTGAGAAGGCGGGGAAGGAGGGGGTGGCTGGAGGGACCCTCACCTCCACCACCACAACGCACCCCCCGCCGGGGTCCTCCAGGAGAGGCTGCGTGGCGGGGAGGGTTGGGAACTGGGGCGCTCTGGTCTTGACAGCGTTAAGCTCGCGGAAGTGATCTGTGACTTTAATAAGGCAGAGGGGCTCAGAGGAATTAGCTGCCTAGGTGATGGGGGCCGGAGATGGATGGAAATGTATTCATGGCCTGGTGGGCCAAGGGCCAGGCTGGGGCCCTGGGGAGGTCGGCTCACCCACGGTCCCACGCGCTCCGAGGCCCTCTCTCCAGAAGACTTCCTCAAGCCACTGGAGGAGCGGGCGCCGAGCGGTCCTGCCTGCGTGTGTGCGCACACACACACACACACACACACACACACACACAGGGGCAGGATAACGCGCCATATGCCCGTGTTCATAAAATTTTAAAGGTAAAAGCAGATGTAATGTGATAAATGTGTCCATGTGTTGATAGGAACACACACACCAACACACAGGCATGCACATTCCAACGCGGGCTCGTTTCCTTCCTCCGCGGCTCTGCCTTTGCCTTCCAGAACTCCCGCCCCGCCCCCCCCCCCAAACACGTGCACCAGGGCGACCTGCCTCAACCAGGACACAGCCACTGGAACACACAAAGAATTTCTTCTCTAGAAATTCTGGTTGCTTCTTTTAAAATTCTCTTTGTACTACCGTACTATGACATGGCAGGCTTGGGGTTGTCCTTGGTTAATTTTTTTCTCTTAAAGCACGTTAAGAAATAATCATCATTTCTGCTGGGCCCGAGAGCATTTAAAATGGGGGGGGGCCGTCATGGGGGCTGGTAACCACATGTCTAGCCCAGCCCTGCATTTTCTCAGGACTTCACCTCCAGGTTGGAAACTGACTTTGGAGTTGGCCTGTAGGAAACATATTCTCACCCTGGTGGCCTTCCTCTTCCCTCCTTTCGAAAACAAACCACATTTCCATAGACAAATGGCTTTTCCAAGTGAAGGGCGTAAGATTCCATTCTCCCAAGACTAGCCCCCCGCCAGTCTTCTGGGGACAAAGGCTCCAGAGAGATACCTGGCAAGGGAACCTCCACTCTGGGTGCCAGCCCTCGGGGAGGCCCCCTAGGGGACAGATAAGGCTCTACTGACCTAATGCTGTCCTTCCCACCAGCACCTGTAGGTAAGAAAGCTACTTCTGGAATTGGCCGGCTTGGAGACAGATCCCAAGGTGTGGGGCTGGGAGTTTTCTATCCGCCAGTTCCTAAGTGCCCAGCTCTGGGATCCGTGCATCCCAAAGGCACATAATAGATGATCAGTGTTGAATGAAGGGAGACATAGGTGAACAACAAGCTCACGTCATAAATGAGGCTGTCAAGAGTGAACCCCACAAGGTAATGTGACTTGAAAAAACAAATTGATAACAATCTCCCGGTCCCAAAGGAGGAAGGACAGGTTTCCCCTTCAGAGCAGACTTGGGGGACCCCTCTTCTTCAAAGAGAAAACCTTGGTCTTGGAGGCTGGTAGAAGCAACTGAACCCAGACTCCAGGCATGCACTTTCCAGAAGGCTGCTTGGCCCCAGCACCTAGGGATGCCCTGCCTAGAGGGGGACCACTGGGGTCGGGGGAATGGCATGAGGAACTGAGAGAGAGGGGAAGAATCTTTAGTAGAAACCATTTCTAGGGACAGCACAGCTCCGAGTAAAGCCCCCCACTAGGCATGCCAGATCCGTCACAGGACATGCCCCCTTGAGACCATCCCCCACCCCACCCACCCTACCCATTCCCCTCCTTCCGTCCCACCTGCAGGACTCTGACTGCTCCCCCTTAGGTGATGGGAATCTACACCTGTGTCTGACTAGGGTGACCAGCTTGTCCCACTTTGCCTAGGACTTTCCCAATTTTAGCACGGAAAATCCTATATCCCAGGAAACCTCTCAGTCTAGGGCAAATGGGGACAGCTGGTCAGCCTATACCCTTAGCCCTGAACTGTAGGGCTCCTTGAGGACAGGGACCAGCACAGAGCCTGCCACAGAACAGATGTGTGATAAACATTTGTTTAATCCATGCATGAACAAATTAAGGCTTTTGATCCTAGGTTCCAGTGGGCCTGAGGGAGTGCTGTGCTCCCAGGTAACCAGAGCGTGGGCACCAGGCACCCAAGGCAGCATCAGGCCCACCCTGGAGCCCTTTGAACGTGGCTGCCGGAGCTGGGAGATGGCAGGGACCTCCACACCCCACCGGAGTTCCTACCTCCCACAACCGGCAGCAACCCCTGGGCCCCCTGAACCTCCCACCCTCCGGGCCTGGAAGGCACTTAGGAGAAGCCAGCCTTGCCCCTGACCTGTAGGCAGCTCTCTGTCCATCCACTCCCAGCCCAACCCCTCCTTTGGGCTTCACTTTTTTTTTTTTTTAAGATTTTATTTATTTATTTGACAGACAGAGATCACAAGTAGGCAGAGAGGCAGGCACAGAGAGAGGAGGAAGCAGGCTCCCTGCTGAGCAGAGAGCCTGATGCGGGGCTCGATCCCAACACCCTGAGATCATGACCTGAGCCGAAGGCAGAAGCTTAACCCTCTGAGCCACCCAGGAACCTCTGGGCTTCACTTTTAAAAAGTGTTAAAGAGATACAGTATTCTTTCTGGGAAAAGGTGGGAGGATACTTGGAGCGAGAAAGGGAAAAGGCCTAAAAGTACAGGCTTTGTTAGCTCTGGCCATGATGGGAGAAAGAACCAGCATTCTGGACCATTCGTTCATCCAGCAAACACATCCCATGAAGCCTCCAGCCAAACGCCAGCCCCTGGGCTAACACAGATTAAAAGGCAAGGTCCTGCCCTTCACAAGACCCGTAGGGGGGGTGGGGGGACTGCTGGGATGGCTGTGTCCCATCTGGCCACAGGGGAGTGCAATGCCTACCTGAACCCTGCCAGACAATGGAACATGATAAGGCCAATTCGTGGAAGCTTTAGGAAAATATTTGATGTTATGATACACTGTTTACAATCTATAGGTACGTGGGGGAAAGCGGATTACAGAACCAGAATCAGGAAGGATAGATGCCAAGACCAGCGCCCAGATCTCTGGACTATGGCTAGGTTTTACCTTCTTCCTTTGGCTTGTCTTTAGGTAATAGGGCTTATACAACAAATTTGTCTAACAAGCACGAAGCAAGAAAAATGTATTTGGTAAACAAGGGTATGCTGTCTGCTCAGGGGTCAGGGGAGGCTCCCGGGGAGGCAGGAAGAAGAATGGTCTGGTTTCGCCAAGGAATCAAACTGAGGAGGGGAGGTTCCAGGCAGAGAGAATGGCACAGACAAGCCCACAACAGACTTCAAGGACAACCATCAGGTGGGGAGTAGTAATTCAGGCTGGAAAACAGGGATAGACCCCATCACCCATGGCCACTTGAGTAAAGAGCCAGATTTTGGTCTCGTGGGCATTGGAGGTTGGTATCCCTCGGGGCCCTGACCCGTCGCCCCTCCACATCAACCATGGGGCCACATTGGCCTGGGAAGAACTGGTTTCCATCGCTGGTTGACAAGATGGGCAGGGCTGCAGTTCCAGATGGGTTGGAGGCTTCTAGCTCTCAGCTCCAAGCCAGCCCGGTGCTACGGCGTGGAGCCACGCAGGCGCGCTGGAACCAGTCCTAGCCCATCCAGCAGGCATCGAACCTGTGGCCCCACGTCAGAAGGGGGCAGGCTGCCTTATGAGGATGGGGGCTGCTGTCTCAGCTGCTCTGTTCCTGACAGAGCCTGGTGTGAACAGGCCCCGGGCCTCACCGCCTGGAGGTAGACCCAGCCACTGGAGGGACAGCTGCCTCCGAACGCCGAGTCCGAGTGTCAGGAGGAAATTAAAACAAATGACCCTGCCACCGCATTTTTTATTATCCATTCATAAAAAATACAAGAGCGAGATGGGAGAAAAATAGGTCACTTCAGTGAGATTTACAGTGACTTAGAAATCTAAACATCACCCGGAGGTCTTTGGACTCTATCTGGCTTCTGAAGGCCAGGTCTGCCTGACCCAGAAAGGAAAGAGGGAGTCAGCCCTCTGCAGAGCAGAGCGGGGTGAGGTTATCATCTGCCCACCCATGACGCAACGGCACCTTCATCCTCACGGCCCAAGTGTCTCCAGGCCACATGACTGCTGGCCCCACAGGGAAACCCATCAGCCACCCACCTAGAATGACCCACAGATGCATCTACTCTCCACGCGGCAGGCACACCCCCAGTCATGCCACACCTTGGCTTCTCCCCTCCAATGGCATCCAAGGCCCTGCACTATTACCTGGCCCCAAAGGACTCCCAGCCTGATTCTACACCCTCACGTCCCTGCTCTCCGGGTCCCTACATTCCTGCATCCTCACCGGTCTTCCAACGTTCTGTAGCACCCCCGCTTCCCCAGGACCTTTGCATACATTCTTCTCTCTGTCTGCGGCACTCTCCTCTGGAAACTTTAGCCACTGTCTCTTCCTCATTCCAGATCCAGGGACAAGACCTTTAGACGCCCTGCATATAGAGAAGAGTATGCTCTACACTTGCCTGATCCAAAAGAAGTAGAACAAAACACTCTACACTATTAAATAAGAGTAATGAAGTCTCCACAAAATTTTTATTGATTCATTTATCTGTGCAACCTCTAATGCTTTTTTTTTTTTAATACCTTAAATCAAATTCTTGCAGAAGATCTTCTTTCTCTGGTGGGAGTGGCCCTGCCTTATCGTTACCCTGAAGCACTAACTTGGCTGCAATACAGTTCAGATCTCAGCCCCAATTTCACCACCTCTAGGAAGCTCTCCATGATATCTTATCACTACCAGCCCCAGCACAAAGACCAGACACAGACCAGACACCTCTCAGCATTTTCACAGCACCATGTACCTTCCCCTACAAGCCCTTACCGTAACTATGATTTCCCCACCGTCTGTATGATTCTCCAAGCACACCATCAGCTCCGCAATGGGAACAATGCCCACCTGCTCACCATCATGCCTTGCCTAGAACAGAGCACGTGCTCAAGAAAGAGCTGTTGAGCAAATAAATAGAACAGTAACAGCACGGATAAATCAGGGAGAGTGACTCACATCACAAACACGATCATCGAGGAGCCACCATGGAGTTCCTGGGATGAGCCAATGCCCCCTAGGGAACAGAATGGTTATTCTTCCAGCAAACATTCACAGGACACCTACTATGTGCCGGGCCTTGAGGACACAAGGATGAACGAGACAGACCTTCTCCTCCAGCCTCTCTGCCCAGAAGAGACAGATACATCCAAACCCCGTGAGAAAAGGGAGCCTCAAAGTGCTGGGTGGAAGCCAAGGAAACAAAGATGAACTTCACAATGGTCCCTCACCTCCGTGTCCTGTGTCCCCACGCTAACGCTCGGGTCTGGATGGTACTGTCCTCAGCGGTGTCCCACTGCAGGGTAGAGCAGAGGCACACAATGGGGCTTTTCCTTGAAGAACACGGGATTATTAGGACTAGCATTCCCCTCCGTGCCCAGCATGCTATGTTTTTTAACACAACATGCATTGATCAAGCTTCTACTCCATGCCTGGCACGGTGCCAGCTTCTAGGGACATGGAGACCAGGCCATGGTCCCTGCCCTCAACAAGGACCGCGTCAGGCTCCATGGCTTTCAACCACGTGCGGCAACAGCTCCCTTCGGGCCATTTTTTTTTTTAAGTGCTACGATAATCAGAGAGGTTGCTACTGGCATCTAGTGGGCAAGACCAGGGGTGCCAACTGTCCTGTGAAGCAAGGGACCGTCCCTCAGAATGATGAATTATCCTACTTAAATGCCACCCCAAGGTTGGAAATTCTAGCACAAATCTATCAGCTGTGAGCAAACCAACAAATTCTCCCTTGACTTGGATACAACTGCTGGAGGCCCATGTGCCAATAGAGGGCAAAGTCAAAGAATTTATAATTCCCCAAAGTGAGATCTGCCAGATGTGTCCAGCCTCGGCCCCTAGAAAAACCCCAGCCCCACCAAAACGCTCCTTCCCCTCTTCCCAGGCCCTCCCTGCTTCCATGGTTTCCTTCATGATCCCAAAGTCCTTACTACTCCACGTGTGGTCCAGAAACCCACAGTATCTACGTCCTAAGAGCTGGTAGCAAACGCAGAACCTTGCTCCTCCCCATGCCTCAGACCTGCCAAATTAGAATCTGCATTTCCACAAGCTCCCAAGTGATCCGCATGCACTGAAAAGTTAGAAAGCACTGCCGGAGGCTATCCCAGGACAGCCTGCCTCGAACTTTCTGTTCACAAACCCTCCTGAGGCAGAGCTGGAGAGGCAGCTCCTTCCACCTCTGTCCCATCCATCCCCGCCCCCTTCCCATGTTTCTTGCATCCTCAGTGAGAGATGCGGTAGAACCTTCCTGGACAGCACACCAGGTGTCATGGGACAGGTGGGCAGCTCTTTTCTCCCTACTCAGCTCAAAGGAGGGAAAACAAGAGAGGGACGTTGTCCCCGGAACAGCCCAAACACATGTCAGTCTTAAGAACACAACTGGGGAAGATTCACACTCCTGCCCCAGATAAGTCAAGGGGTGACATGTCAGTGCAAAGGCACTCTTTTTGCTGTTCCTAAGGGGCTTGCTGGCCCTGAGAGGACCCAGAATGAGTATAAAATGAGGGCCAAAATGCCTTCTTCCTCAGAACCACACCAACACCTATGCTCCTATCCCCAGGCTGAACTGGGGAATGCTCTGGAATTTTTATCCAAGACTCATTTCATGCCTACTCTCCCAGGTAGACTCTAAGTTCCTGGAGGCAGCATCTGAATCCCTTTTGGAGATACCTCAAGCCACAAAACTGATCTAGGCACAGTATCTGATACCCAATAAGTACTGGGGTTGTAGCTGAAGGACTGAGTGGGATGGATGGGATGGGGTTGGATGAGATGGGACAGGACAGGACAGAACATATGGAAGAGAACAGAATGCAAGAAAGTTTGGGCCCAGCAATGCCCCTTTCTTGCTATCGGCCATGGATAAAGTGCTCCTATAGGGAGACATGTACAAGAATGTTCACTACTGCCAACAATTAGAAACAACCTAAATGCCCATCACCAGGGGACCAGCTACATAAAACATTGGACATCCATGATAGACACCGCCATGCAGCAGTTAATAAAGAATAAGGGAGACCTATATACCAATGTACAAAACTCTCCAAGCCATAGTATTGTGTGGGGGGGGAACCCATTGCAGAATGATAGATCCAATAGAGTATCATTTGTTTTTTTAATAAAAAATCAATATGCCCTTGTTTCTATGGATACACACACACCATATTTCATCTAATCTAAAATCTCACAGGTTGTAAAAGACACTACTAGTTTGCACACCACTAAAAAAGAAAAAAAAAAAAACCAAACCTGTCAATTAAACCATGACCAGCCACTAATTGTAGGATTCATCTCGACGACAGAGACGTTTAAGTGTGTCTCAGAATCTATGCAGAGCGATATTATGCAAATTTGGAGTAGAAGGTCTTCAAGCGCGCCAGCCAGACTAGGGACTGCAAATTTACGAGGGGTCAGGGGGAGAGCAGGACGAAGATTTTAGCCTTGTCCGCATCTGAAACTTTCCGGAATGGAATGCATCTATGTGTTTGTGCCATCTACTAATCTCTAAACATGTTTTTTAAATAAAGAGCGAGGAAAGGCTCCTCCTCCCCCTTGCTGAAAGGTGAGGGGATGCCGAGCGTGCTGGACGAGTCCATGAGTCACCGCAGAGATCGGGACTTTCCAGGGCGCTGGGCCAGGGTGGGGCCTGGGCGGGTGGGCGAGTGGGACGTGCCAAGCCTCTTCTCTGGGAAGAGGAGAGAAGGAAGCGCTTCCGAACGTCCAGTGGGGACGCGTCATGGAAAACAAGAAACAACAGGAAGGGAATTTGATTTGGGGAAACAATTCGCAATCGACTCACAGACTCACACAAGGCTACTTGGGGGGCCCGGGTTTGACCCCCAAAACGGCTCCTTCATCTACCCTCTTGCTGCTCTCCGCAGAAGCTGTCTGGAAAGTCATGATGCCATCCTGAATGCATCACTCACAAGGGATCTCCTTGGGCTCAAGCTTCTAATTCCGCCTTAATATCCAATTCTGTGTGTCAGGGAGAGCTGAACCTCGGCCTGCAGCAGCCGCGTCACCTTGCCCTGCGCACAAATAAAAATAGCTTTGGTGCTCAGAGCACAGGGTCCCTGGCCTTATCCTCTGGGGGTCCCCGGAGCGGCGCAGCCAGCAAATGGAAACCACGCGCAGTATAAATACATAATGAACAAAGAGGCTCCTCGGAAGCATCCTTGACCTTCCTGCTTTCCTTGACTTCTCCCCTACCATTGTCCCCAGTGAAGCCATAAATGGAATGACACCGTTGAGGGGGGGGTGACGGCCGCAGAGTGACTTCCTTGCCAGTTTCTCCAGTAGTTAAGCAGTAAATGGTGTTAATCGGACAAGAGACTATTCCATTCTCCATGTATGCAAATAACCAAGTTTGGGCAGCTCAGGCCGTGATTTCAACGGCTCTACCTGCCAGGAGCCAGGGCCTCGGGGCGGACAGGTCCGCTCCTCTGTTCCCCTAATCTGTGCCCTGATGGCACAAGACCGAGTCACGGTCTAGTACCAAGTGCGGGGGAAAGAGAAAACCAAGAGCCAAAAGCCCCAGGGCAGCCTGACAGAGCCCCACGCTCCAACACAAACACGTGGTCCCAATGCCCCCGAACAAATCCACACAGGAAAACTTCTTTTATAAACTGGGGTTGAGGGGCGCCTGGGTGGCTCAGTGGGTTAAGCCTCTGCCTTCGGCTCAGGTCATGATCTCAGGGTGTTGGGAATCGAGCCCCGCATCAGGCTCTCTGCTCAGCGGGGAGCCTGCTTCCCCCCACCCCGCCTGCCTCTCTGCCTACTTGTGATCTCTGCCCCGCAAATAAATAAATAAAATCTTAAAAAAAAAAAAAAAAACTGGGGTTCATCTCCAAAAATTGGCTTCTCAGCAGCACCCAAGCCAGCCTCAGGGGCAGGGGTGATGCAGGGGGCGTTGGTCACCGGCCCCTCCAGACCCACCCTCCTCCCTTCTCCGCCCTGCCCTGTACCCCACCGAAGCTGATAGGCTCCTCTGCTCTGGGGGCTCCTATTAGGTTCAGCCCATGATTCCGGCAGAGACTGGAGAGTAGGAGGGGACAGAGTGTGGTTTTTATTCTCCCGGCATGGTCCCTGGCTTGTCACAGGTTGCCTGTCACCAGGGAGCTCTGCGACGGTGGCAGCCTCCTCCAAGTTCCAGCCAAAGCCCTCCCCCTGCCCTGTTAGGTTCTCCAACATCGCCAGGATATCCCCAAAATGCTCCCCATCCCTGTTGGCCTGCCTTCGACCTACCCACCTCCATAAAGGGCCCCTTATTAAATGCTCTTCAATTACCTCATTTGAAAGTACCATCTGTTTTCTGCTGGGACCCTGATTAACGGGGTATCTTTTAAACAATTTTTAAGTAAATGTGTCGACACAAGGTGTTTGCAAAGATGGTGATAAAAAGCCGTTAGAGGATGCAGTGTAAAATATGTCATCAGTGAGAGTGACAGGAAATTTCAAAAAAAAAAAAAAAATCAGTGGTGAGGCAAGTGGCCCGTGGCAAAGGTGGTCAGCGGGCAAAGCCTCCTTAGGTACCCATGCCCCTTCCTCCCCTTTCGCCCCAGGCCCTTCCCTCTGTGACTCAGCACTTCTCCCTGCAGCTCTGCCACCCCTTCCTCGGGTTAACAAACTACCCTGGCTGGACCCCCCGAGATACAGACTGTCCACTGGGGCTCCTCGAATCCCATCCCAGGGACCTACGGTCCTCCCGTGCTCCCTGTGTGCATCCCAGGCCTTGTTATGCATTTGTCCATCTACCTCTGCATTACCCATCTCCCCCGCCAGCCAGGACAAAAGCTTCCTGAGGGCAGAGTCCTGCTAATCCTAACACCTTACTGGGGTTTGGCACACAGTAGGCACTTCATAAAAAACTAGAAATCTAGCATGCAAAACATCCATATCCCCTGGAAGAGTGACGCACAAACTCTGGTTTGTTTTACGGTCTCGGGAAGCAAGTGGGAAGAAGTTTCTGAGGCAGGAAGGGAGGTGTGTAGGAGGTGTGGTGGCATGGTGACATTGGAGAGGAAGTGAGGCTCCTCTCCAGACCACGGGAGACTGTCCCCAAGAATCCCTGGGCCTTAGCCACGCATAGGAGTGACAAGTGGAACAACCTGGCACCACCCGCATCACTTCCCACAAATCATTCAATAGCTATTTTCTGAGCACCTACTGTGAGCTGAGCCCCGTGGTAGGCCAGAGACAGATCCAGACACGAGAAAGACAGAGCATAACACTGTTCTCAAGAGGGTCACCTTCTAATAGCAAAGCCCAGAAAGCAAATGTCAAATAAAAAGAACCGCCAGAAAGGACATCAAAGGGGATGATGCGATAGACAGTGAAGGAGAACAACCCTGGCTGAGGAGCGGGACCATCAAAGAGGGCCTCCCTGTGCAGGGGACACTGCAGCTAAGTCCCACGAGGAAGCAAAGGAGCGATCCTTGTGAAAACCTGAAAGAGCATCCCGGTGGAGAGGAGAGGTGGAACAAAGGCCCTGGGGCAGGAATAAGCAATCTCAAGGGGAAGAACAGGGAGAGGCCAGGAGAGGCAGGCCCGGGTCCATGAAATGGATTCATTCTGAGTGCACCAGGAGAGGGGCAGAGTCGGGCTGAAGCTGCCCTGGGAACAGATGCGGGGAAGCAGCTGGAAGGCCACAGACAGATGCCAACCGTCTCTCCTCCCCAGACTCCCTACTCCCAGCCCTCAGATACCTCCTTGCCACTTCCTCACCACTCAGCCCCTACCAGTCCTCCAAGGGGGCAGACCTGCTCCAGGAGATCTGGCCTTGTCACCCTCTGCCACTTGGCAGTGCTGACACAAACAGCCAATCACATGGCCAGGCAGAGACTTCCGGCATCCAGCGGGGCGGGGTAGGGGAGGCGCCCGGGGTGTGTGTGCTCCCCCCACCTGCCCAGCGCCCCACAGCCCCAGTCCTCCTAGATGCCCCTTTCCCAGAGCAATGATGTCATTCCCAACGGCAGCCAAATTCTAGCCAGTCAACGCCAAAATAAAACTGTTTAACACAAAATGAAGCATTTTATAATCCCCTGTACATTTTTCCCCGAGCTGGCACACAGTGTTTAAAAACACTGCCAAAACATTCAACCAATAGTTCAGCTTTATTTTAGACCAGTGCCAGAGTTAAATTTCAGATTTCCTTGCTCTTTGCCGGTCCGGAAACCGCGCCCCCCAACCCGCACCCCCGGCCCCTCCCCCACCCGCACCCGTATCCCCAGCCCCACCAAGCCTTTGCCACAGCGTCGCAAGCAGTGGATGACTCCCTCTCTAAGACCAGGCCAGGCCGATCCCCTGCTGTCTGCACTCCCTGAACCACACGCCCCAGCCAGCAGGAGATAAATTTGGTTGATTTCTCGTTTTGTTTGGGGATGTTCTTTATTTTCCTGAGTTTAGGGTGTCATTTAAGGGTTGCCAATCACAGGATCTCGAGGTTTGGAGGAACCCCTCTCTCAGTTAATCTTGGTGCTCTAGGAACAGAACCAAGACCCATTCAAGGGGCCACAGGGACACTCACTCTGGCCCACATATAAAGAGCACCTTTATATGATGCCCTTGTTCCCTCTGGCTCCCCCGCTGCTTTGAACAGAGCTCCCACTGTTCAGCCCTGTGCATCCATAAATTCTATCTGGAAGTGATAGGAAAGCTATCAGCCACCGGATCGCCATCAGAGGCAGCTGACCACTGTATGGGTGGGACTGGCCATGCTCACTGTCCCCCAACCCCTGCAAGTCAGGTCATCTACTCTGGACTCTGATTAAATGGCATAAGCTCCTTCCCTCTCTGGGCTGATGCAGCCTGACAGCATTCACCATCCCCCCGTCGCCCCGTTCTTCTGCTAGCAGCACCCTGATTTCCTCTGCGGAACATCTCTGGGTCTGCCATTTGGAGCACTCCATTCTGCCTGAGCCAAAAGCCAAAACAGCTTCCATTCATCAGAGCCAGGAGACACAGGAAGACCGGGTTCCCAGGTCTTTGTCAGGGTCCCTGGATCTAGCCGCACCTAAAGCTAGTGCTGACTACTTCTGCATTTTCTAGTTACCTGAGCCACTAAATTCCCCTACTTGACTGAGGCAAATTAGGGTTGAGTTTCCTGACACCAACCACCAAGAAGCCAAACTTCCCAAACATGGCTCAAGCATGGCTTTGAGGACCACCGCCCCCCCCTCCATCTTCCCCCAAACCCCTCCTAGCCCTGGTCTCTCCAACAACATGTAGAACTGAGCTCTTGCGTCCCCGTCCTGCTTCTGCTGACACAGCCTCCGAGCACACTAACCGTTTTGGCAGGGAACCCGCTACTTGTTTTCCCCGCTCACACGGCTCACACGGGCCTTGGCCGGCACTCAGCTACACCGCAGAGGGAACTGGCCGGTTCTTTAGAACAAAATAACTACATAGGGGTCAGTTTAGGAATCTTGTGGCCAAAGCCAGCGAGGTGCTACGTGCTCCAGAAGGCTGGAAACCACTGCCCCTTTCACTCACAACTCTATCCCCTGTGCCTGAAATAGTTCCCAGCTCATAGTAGGTGCTGTAAAAAGTGACCCTATGAATGAATGAATACATACCAGGGGGTGCTGTGGCTCTACAGAACACATTTTTCTTCTGAGCAGTAGTTTATTTTGTTCTTTTGGGCGCGGGGAGTTGTAGCCTAGGCAAGGGACACAGGAAAAGACCATTGATAGCTTTCAGCTCTAATAAAGGAGTCTTGGAGAACAATACTTTCTAGTTGCCCCTTGTACCCCCAAACCAGGTCAGGATCCAGCTGGAGGTTATTCCGATCTTCACTGACAGGCATTTTCTCCAAGCTTTTCAAACCTCAAATTGGAGGAAACCAAGATTGAGTACTCGGGAAACACAACTGTCAGGTCTTTACGCCCAACAGATTGAGGAACCCACACGCACCTCTAGGAGAAAGCACCAGGGCTTCTCCGAAGGGTTCTGGTCCCTGTATCCTGACCATCAGTGACAGCGGTGTCAGACAGGAGCAAGGAGGGCTGGACTAACGGAACTGTAGTCTTGACAGGAAAGGGATTGACCTGAGTGCACATAATGGACCTTGGGTTTGCTCAGTGACGCTGAGATTTGGAGAGTATACATGTATCCATCGGGGGAAAACACTTCTTACTGAAATACCAATAGAATAAAGAAAAACATCTTGGTATTGCGATTTTGGAATGCTTTATCTGCCTCCTCCTTCCCCTTGAAGCTGATGGTGGGTGATATGACTTGGGGTCACCCTGGGTTTCTCAGGAGCCCGCACCGCAGACTGATTTCATAGCTTCCCCCCACACACACCATCTGGGCACCTGAGCCACTCAAGCCTCAAGACCAGACCCGCCCGATGGCTGCCCAGCCTCTCTCCAGCCTGGGCCCAAGGCTGGACACGATGTCCCGGAGCCCCAGCAGCCGGGGGATGCCTCCAGGACATGACTTGCTTCTCCCAGAACTCTGCCCCCAAAGGGTCAGGATCAGGGAAGGGAGGGCAGGCCAGCTTCTGTGGGACCCCCCCCCCCCAGGGAGGGGCACAACTTCCAGGAAGTTTATAAGAATTCAAGTGCTCTAGTCAGTCTTCCGCAAGAAGCAAACAAAGAAAACGTCCAGTCCAGATGATGTGAGGTTTGTGGGTCCAGCCCCTGTCCCCTGTCCGTCCTGGGAGCTGCACTGCCTCCTAGGTATTACCAGCCACCTCCTGGGGAAAGGGGGGGCGCACCCACTAAGCCACCACCTCCCTGTGTGACCTTAGACAAGTCCTAAGTCCTACCTCACTGAAGAGCCTGGCCCAGTCCAGGTTTTCAGACAGCCTAAGGGCACTCTACATTGACCGGCTTTATGCACCAGCTATGTTGAGAATAAGGGTTTGAGAATAGGGTTAGAAGGCACTGAGCTAGGTGATCTTTCAGGAAACTGCCCCCCTAAAATTCTGAGATGAGATCGCTAGATCCCATCAAGAGCAAAGTGAATGGACTTGACCATCGGTGCTGGGCTATCTGGCATTTGAATCAACGATTATACTCCTCCAAGTTTGCCCACATGTCCCTCCTTCCTCCTACAGAAGACATCCTGGGAGCCCACTCCCCAATTCTCAGTCCCAGGGGTCTAGATGGAGGTGGCTCCAACTCCCACCAGCCCGAGTGTAGCTACTATACAGGGCTGTCTCCCCCCACCCGGCCTCAGGGACGCTCTCAGGGATAAGCCTTGGTCCTGGCTGCTTGCTCCTCTACGAGTCAACCTGAGGACTTCTGTCCTGGCAATCGGAAAGAGGCTGCTCTTTCTCTGAGGAAGCGGGGGTGGGGGGGTCCTGGAGGCAGCACCCCTGCCACTGAACACTTGGGTATGGGGTTTGTAGAGACAACCTTGAAGTGTGTCCTTGGAGGGTCATGCTTGAAGCTAGCCTTACTTCTCAGTTCCCTGAGCCAATGAATCTGCATTTTTTTTTTGACTTGTCAGCTGGAGTTGAGTATACAGACAGCACATTAATTGAGGATCTACTATGTGCCAGGCAACCCAAAGGATCATGGCAACTTCACTTTCTAGCTAGATTATACATTCCTTGTTAATAGAAACTCTGTGTCTCTGTCTCACAAACACACACACACACACACACACACGCACACACACACATAGCCCCAGACTCACAGTAGGTATGGTATCACAACCTCCTGGCATGACATCTACCTTCTAGAAACTTCCAAGCTGGAATGGATGACAGCAGACTGGACCCAGAAATATACACGCAACCAGCCTGAACACCAGCTTGGGGTTTGTCTTTTCCTCCCAGGACCTTGAGGTCCCGCTGGGTGTACATCCTGGTCCTAACAACAGGAAACCAGCAGAAGGTTCGGCTGCTGCCAGGGAAGGAAACCAGGAAACCAGGATCCAGAGTGGGCCAGTCCCAGGCCAGTCCCTTTCACTCTCCCAAGACCTCTCCAGGGTCTCCTCACTGAGGCTCATCCCAGAGGGTGTTTGCAGCAGACTCCTTCCCCGTGTCGGGCACCACACCTGAATTCCACTCTGGTCCACCCCCAGACACAAAAAAATCCACCCTTGGGCACATCGAGGTAGTCAGGCTAGCTGGGTGGGATAGTAGGAGAAGATCCTCCCCACTTTGGAAAGCACTTAGAAGCCTTGTAACACACCCATGGACACACTGTTTCCCGCGGAAACCAAGAGATGTGTGGATTCTTCCCACCTTGACCCCTGACTTCTATATTGTTAGATGTGGTGTCCGATTTCTGGAGAGACCTACAGGCTCCACAAGGTGATAGCAGCGTTTGCTCCACATGATCAAGGCAAGGGGGATACATTCTATACCCCTGCAGGCCTCCCAGGAGGCAAGGAATGACGTCAGCCCCTAAAACCAACTCCCCTCCACAGGTCCGCCAGGAGCCAGGACCCAAGGCCCGAGCCCAGAGAAAACCACAGCCCCACGCACCTCATAGCAAGGGACTCGGAGGGCAGGGACAGGCAATTTAGGGAAGGTTCTGGTCTCACCATGGGCCAGGCAGACCCAGACTGGCTGGTTGCTCGCCATACCCGTCTGCTTTCCTCCAAAACGGCAGCGCAGTCGCAGGCCAGCACAGAAAGTCAGCACCCTCTCAGAGAGGTGTGGGCACGACGTCTATGTTCATGGAAGCCCCTTTTATTTATTTACTTTCTTTATTATTTACTTATTTATTCTTGAGACACAGAGAGAGAGCAAGAGCACACACAAGGGTGGAGGGAGGGGCAGAGGGAAAGAGAGAATCCCCAGTAGACTTCCCACTCAGCGCAGAGCCTCGCACGGGGCTCGATCTCGTGACCCTGAGATTACACCCTAAGCCGAACCCGAGAGTCAGATGCTGAACCAACTGCACCCACCAGGTGCGCCAGGAAGCATCTTTTAAAGGCCCTGGGAAAGCCTCCTTTAAACAGGCAAGTGGCTGGCTCAGTCTGTTAAGTAGCTGCCTTCAGCTCGAGTCATGATCCCAGGGTCCCGGGATCGAGTCTTGCATCAGGCTCCTTGCTCAGCATGAAACCTGCTTCTCCCTCTGCCTCTGCCTGCTTGTGCGCGCTCTCTCTCTCTCTCTGACAAATAAATTTAAAAAAATGTTTAAAACTCTATAAAAAATTTAAAAAATAAATAGGCCGCCTAGGACTCAGCACCTTACAAGTCATGGAATGCTTTTGTGATGTGAATACCTTCTCCACTGTATTACCTTTCATGGAAATAAACAGTTCCTCCATCCCCAGCATCCAGAAGAGTTCCTACACGCAGTACATGCTCAGTACTTGTTCGAAGAGTAGATTGTCTCTTTCTTCTATAACTCCCCCTGCTGATGATGCATTAATTGAAGACCTACTGTGTCCAGGCATGGTTCATGGAGCCTTTCTTTTTACAACCTCACACCTACGGGCCCTTTACCCATGGCATTGCCACAGGCTGCCTTATGGTTCAAAGCTCTTGCCCCACAGAGGCTGCGACCTCCCTGGGGACAAAATCCGCAAACTCTTCTTGAACACCTACTACGTGTTCTAGCGATCGGCCAAGGCCACCCTGGGGACAGAGAGGAGAACAAGACTCCACATCTTGGCATCTAGGCTATATGTCCTTACCAGCACAATGGGCTGGTGAACATGTTGGTCTTTGCCAATCTGGTAGGTTAAAAATGGTAGGTAGTTTCTCGCGGGCTAAATTACCAGTTCTCGGGGCACCGGGGTGACTCTTAATTTTGGCTCCGGTCATGAACTCAGGGTTGTGAGATGAAGCCCCATGCCACTGGGTTCTGCCTGGGGTCTGCTTGAGATCCTCACTCCCCCTGCGTCTGCCCCTCCTCCCACTCCCACTCGGCCACCCCCACTCTCACTCTCTTGAGCTCTCTCGAGCTCTCAAATGAATAAATATATCTTTTTTAAAAAAAAAAAATGTATGGTTCTCTTCTCCTAAAGAAGGTTTCTTCCTAAATGTGTAAGAGCTCACTAATACATCGTTTTCCGGTTCCACTTCTGTTCTTTGCGCGTGGGAGATATTCAAAATATCTGAAGATCAGAGGGGCAGCAACCGTTCTGAGAAGGGGTTGGCCTCAGGCAGCCCAGACTTCACCCTGCTTTCCTGTCGATTTATTGGTTCTTTTCTTAGTGTTGGTAGGGGTTTCTTACACATTAAGAAAAAATATTTTTTGCCCGTGATACGTGTCTTTGGTTTGATTTATCACGGTTTTGGCTATGCAGAAATGTTCTATTTTTATGTGGCCAAATATTTGACTTTTGTTTTACTGTTATGTTTAGAAAAGGCTTCCCCACTCTGATCCTCTCATATTCTTTAAAAGCCCACTTATGTTTTCCTTTAGTCTTTTCAAGTCTTCTTTTTCTGTTTAGATTTCTGATCCATTTGGGATTTGTTTTGGCTTTTGGAGGAGAGGGATCCAATTTCCATTCCCCGAGATGGCTCCACACCAGCCCAATCCCGATTACTGAGTGACCCACCTGTCTCCGCCGACACACACTGACACCTCTCACACACTGCGTTTCCAGCTCCGTTCACATCCCTTTCCGCTTTCTTTTCCGGGCCTTCATCTCTCCCACACCACTCGGATTCCTATGGCTTCAGAACGTGTTCGACAATCTGGCCTGGTGACCAGTCCTTCCCATCGCTCCTCTCAATCAGGATCTCCCTTCCTCTCCCTGATGTCTCTCCTTCCTAATGAACTTCAGAATCAGCTCATCCATTTCTAAACCAATCCCACTGTTATTTTCACAGGCTAACCTAAAGTTAACAGGTTCACCGAGGGGAAACTGACCTATTTACGATATTGAATCTTTCCACCCAAGAAGAAGGTCTGCCTCCTCATTTAGTTAAGTCTTTTGTGTCCTTCCGTAGCTGATATTGCTGGCTTGTTTGTCCTCTCCAACCATTTGAATGTGGCTTCCCGGGTCTGTTGCCTGGTCTTTATACCTTCCGTGACTGCCGTGAGCAGGAGCCTTCCTTGCTCCATGTTTTCTAGCTGGATGCTGTTTGCATGCAGGAAAGCTCTTGATGTGGGGGGATTAATTGTGCTCAAGCCCCCAGGCCTTTTGCACTGTGAGACGCCGGCTGACACCAAGGTGCCATGCACGCTCCCCGTGGGCAGAAGGAGCTCACGCCCTGCACCTGTGCACTTGGCAGTGCACTGCCCTGCGGCTGCCCGTGCCGACTCCGCTCTGCCCAAATGGAACCAGTAGGAGGGGCGCCCCAAGCAATGAGGCAAGGACCACCCCCACTCATGCTGTCGGAGCGAGAAAGGGCCTGAGCCAACACACAAAGGCAAGATCCCGCCAGCCAGTGGACAGGAACGAGGCTGGCAAAGATGCCAGCCTTCACACAGCCCCAGCCCCGTAATTAGGGCCCACAGGTCACTCTGGCCACAGCTGAACAAACCAGGGTGTAATTAACTTTCCACCCAGCTTTTTACACAGCAGCGTTTCACCTTCGCCAGAAAAGGCGGGTCTGCCTTTCCGAAGAGGCTGGGGAAACACGCCTCGGTCCCAGTCCTCAGGAAGTGGGGGCAGCCAAAGGGGGAGCAGCAAAATTAACCCACAGGGAGCATATTCTTTTGCTGTTGCTATTTGAACAAATCCCTCTCCATCTCCATCATTTTTTTTTTTAAGTTGAGCATTCAAAAAAGCCGTGTCTGTCTGGAATTTAGTTGGAAATCATTCACTGTCCCCAGTCTATGTTCTCTGGGTGAGCTGTTCAGACCTCGAATCTTAGCTCAAGCTCTGTAACCTTCACCAAGATCCCCTAACTCTCTGAGCCTCAGCTTCCTGATGTGTAAAATGGGGATGAATGGTGAAAAACAGATTCTCCCAGCTGGGACCGTTAGGAGGACTAGGTGGCCTCATTCCTTCATCCAACAAGCACGTATTAATAAGCACCACTGTGTGCCAGGCATTGGGCTAGGGCATAAGAGGGAACAAAACGGACATGGTTCTTGTCCTCAAAAAGCTCAAAGTAGTGGGGGAGACCAGCGATGAACAAATTAAAAATTATCGCTCAGGGCGCCTGGGTGGCTCAGTCGGTTAGTGTCTCCCTTCAGCTCAGGTCATGATCTCAGGGTCCTGGGATCAAGCACCGAATCAGACTCTCTGCTCAGTGCCCAGTCTGTTTCTCCATCTCTCTCTGCCCCTCCCCACCACTCATTCATTCTCTCTCAAATAAATTTTAAAAATCTTAAAAAAAAAAAAAAAAACTATTGCAGAATAACCACAGAATCTGACCCATGCCGTGCACTATGTCGGAGGTGGGGCTGTGGGGAGAGCAATCAGGGAGGCTGCGGCCCACACGTGGAGCCCTGGGGGGTGGCAGGGACCCCGTGTACTTCAAGGATGCCTCACTGTGCCCAGTGAGGAGCCTGGTCTGCTTCGGAGATCCCCCAATGGTGCCTGGAGGAAGAAACACATGCTTGGCTTCAACCTGGTACTGAAGACAATTTCTAGTCTATAGAGCAAGTGCCTAGACGAGCCCAGAGTTAGAAACCTCAGTCTTTCTAAAGAGACTCCATCTGCCTCTCCCTACCAACAATGAAAACCCTAATCACACCCGTGGTGCCTTTAGCAAAGAGGCTAGGGATCTCCAAAAGCTTGTCAAGTGCTCCAGCCCTGGGGACCTGTCAGGTTCCACAACTGGCACAGTGCGCACCCCTGCTGACAGCCCAGTCCTAACAGAATGAGGAGCGTCCCTACTCGAGTGAGATGTAAAACATTACAACAGCACAGACCCAGCACCCAAATGTCCTCGGGCAGTCAGCCTCATTAATTTGGGCCAAAGCAGCAGTCAGTCTAAATCACAGAGTCTCCTTAAAAGGTAGTCTTCATACCAGAAAGCCGTAAAACATTCCCCCTGAATCCAGACTGAAGGTCCACAGCTGACCTGCTTCAATGAGCACATAAAAAATTGGAATCAGCCCCTGGGTGAATCAAACCTCTCATACCTGTTTCCATGGGGCCCCGGGAAGTTCCCAGAGATAGTTTCTAAAGCAATTGAAGTCCTCTGGGCTTCTAGAAGATGATGAAAAACACCCCCTGCCACCGCTTATAGGGTCCACACGTGCTTAGCTGACACTTCACAAACTGGGTCAACGTAAACTTAGCTCACTCCCTGTTCTGACATCGTCCCAGTGAGCAGGGCCCCAAGTAAAGGGAACTTTCTAGCATCAGTTCAGAGGGCCACCAGACGATCTGGCCATTTCCTCGTCCGGGGCCCACAAATGAGGTTCCGTGAGGCACAGACAAGCCCATCACAGGCATCAAGTCAGCCTCTGTCCGCACTGTGGTAAAACTCCTCATCTCCCGGCCGATGGGTCTAAATTGCATATTTTTGTAGTGTGTGGACACAAGACCAGCCACCCGAGCTTTATCTGCTTGAGGGCTGCTATCTTAAAAAAAGAGGGCTCCCCCTCCCACCCGAAAAAGGGATAATGGAGAAGATCACATCGCAGCCTGGGAATCCATTCAGAAAACGTTCAGCAAGAAACACAGAATGCAAAATGGCATGGGCCCCCCACACCAGACCCGCAAACATGGCCCCCGGTGGGCCGGATCTGGAGGAGAACAAGGAGGAGTCAGCTCCAGGGGTGTGAGCAGCCACAGAGCCAACAGCTCTTGGTTTATCTCACTTTGTGTCCTCAGGATGCCACGTTTGATGCCCTGTGGGTTTAAGGCTGGTTTCTCCTCAGACGCGAATGAGAGACAGTGATGCAGAAAGACGGAGAGAGAAAGAGGGAGAAAGGAAGAGATCTGGGTTCTGAAGTCCACGGTTCGACAGCCTCTCCTGGCCCCAGCAGAGCCACTCCTGAGAAGGGACAGAGGAGAGGGGGCCTTCCCAAGCTCCAGAATCTCCTCAAGGGAGGGTTCTTCAGTGCAGAGCTCCAGGGGCCTGTCCTCCATCTGCACACCACCAATGCCATCCTGGCAGGAAATGTCCCAACCCATCTTCCATGGGGAGCTTCCCACCACCTCAGAAAATCTCCAAACCTCAGCGACTCTCCCAGATTCTGACGAAACCAGGGCACTGCCCCACCCCCACCGCCACAGCCACAGAAAGACAGAAAGAACCAAGAGGTCACGCTGCTAAAGCAATTCTTTAAAAGAACCACATTCAAGATGGCGCCCCACAAACACACACCACCTACCCAAGACACACCTGCTTGGTGAGGAGATGTCTCCACATGCAGGCAGTGACTGCTCCCAGCAGGGAATGACTGAGGACGAGTGTTGTTCACACCCAAGGCCTAAGTCCGACGCCCGGAGGCACAGACAGTAGGATTGACAGGTGGCGCTGCCCTTAGGCCCCAAATTCTCAAAAGCGGAGAGGGCCCCTGCCTTCCCTCCAAACAAGATTTGTTTGTTCCCTCAGAAACATCTGCTGAGCACCCAGAGCCTGCCCAGCCTCGGCAGAGTGTGGTCCTCTCTGAAATGGCCTTTGTCAGGCTGTTGAGGGTCCACCTTTCCCTCCAGGGGGACAGAGTGTCCACACTGCCCACCTGCCCCATCCCCAGTCCAGCGGCTGGATGACCAATGGTGAGCCTCCAGCAGCCCCCGAGCCTGGCCCGGGAGGACTGCTATTGCATTTTTGTGCCAGTTCCAAGTTTTTAAAGCAAAAGCCAATTATCACATATCCCAATATACAGCCCAATATATAGAAGACTTTTTAACATGGACAGCTCTGACTGGAGTGGGTATCACAGCCCCCTCAGACAGGCCCCGATGCCCACCCCAATAGTTCCAGAAACATCTCTGGGGACACAGTGGGAAACCACGGCAGATCAGAGAGTGTGCAGGCGGCCGAGGTAAGGACCTGCTTTGAATAACACACACACAATTCCCAGGGGTTTATCCTGTCACTGGGTAATCCTTAGAACCTAAGACCTGAGGAAAATCCCTCCTGACATTCTTCTTCCATGTCAGGGAGACTCTCCCAGACGGGGTCACACCTTTCCTGGGCGGTAATGAATTTCTCAGGGATGCTATTAGGCAAGGTCGTTTCCCATACTCTTTTAAGGAATTTCTGACTCCCTTCCGATGCCCCAGGGCTTAGGGATTCCTGGCTCCCATGTCCCCATGAAGGTCATTAGTGGGATCCTACTAGGAAGCAGGCGGGAGAGTCAGTGGCTGAAGGCCCCGCAGACAGAGCCATCATGATGTCAACCAGGCTGCGGTGATGGAGAGAAGTGAAAGCCACTGGGAAAAGAAGCCTGCCCAGGACTGAAGCACGATTAGTGACCACTTCCAGCAAAGAACCCCGATATTCAGCCTTGAAGCCTCACGTTGGCCCTTCACCACCTGGAAACATCACCATTCTCGAAAGTGTGGAGAGAGACAAGAGAATCTCCTTGGTTCTGAAGAACTGAGTGGTGCTGGTCATGCGGCCCCACTCCGAGAGCCATGGACACTCAATGCAGCATCACTTCGCAGGGGTCCCTGAGGGGCCCTGGGATGGTGCTAGGCGAGCCCCAAGTGTTCCTTCACATTTCAAAAATAAAGAGTATTTTCTAACCCTTAATTAGAAGATCAATTCATTGATTGTGTTTCAAGTCAGGAACAATATTTCATTCCCATATCATTGATACCACCTCAGTTCTGGGCTACATCAAGAAAGACACAAACCATCTACTGTTTCCTCAGGCAGGATGAGCATATACAGCCCAGGGTCCTGGAGAGGTCCTGGCTCGGCCGCCAAATCCCTAGGTGACCTCGGTCAATCACCGCCCCCTCTCATGCCTCAGTATTTCCCCTCAGGAAATGGGGGGCCTGAAAAGCCAACCCCATATATCCTCCAATTCTGATCCTAAGCTTCTAAGTTGGCTATCGCCTCTGCCTGTGGTTGAAATAGCACAAATTCCAAATGACTAGGGTTTGGTCTGCTGAGCCCCCCAAAAGTCCAAAACTGTAAGAATCCTCTTGGGTCCACTGTTTTTGGTTATCTGTTTCCTCCAGAGACTGAGAATAGGGGGTTTTGTCTCACCAAGGCTGTGCAGGTACAGCTGTCACTAGAGGGAGAGTCATAGTTCCCCAAACACTTGGCTTTCAAACTTCTAAAAAGGCATGTAAGGTAGAAGAAGCTAGAGTTTTGAGCCCCAACCTGCTTCCTAGCAGCAATGGTTC
This sequence comes from Enhydra lutris kenyoni, assembly GCF_002288905.1. Classification (NCBI taxonomy): domain Eukaryota; kingdom Metazoa; phylum Chordata; class Mammalia; order Carnivora; family Mustelidae; genus Enhydra; species Enhydra lutris. Next base: position 2,987,567 of record NW_019154138.1, read on the forward strand.
CCCCCTCTCAAAAATAGGAGACAGGTTCCCTTTGGAATACTGTCTAATATTTTAGTTCCTCTCCCCACAACCTGGCATCCAAAGCCTTGCAACCAAAGACACGGTGGAGAGGGATGTCAGACCACAGATGTTCTGGACTCCCCGCTCAGGGCCTGAAACTATGTCAGCCCCCTACCCCGTAAGCATGGCTGCCACACCCAAGGCAATACACAAGCCCCCATTCATCCACCCCACAGGATCCGGACACACAGATGCACATGTCTCATGATGCCTTAAATTGCTCCCATAAAACCGTGGCCTTGGGCCCTTTCTCTGAGGCTTCCAGGTCACAGGAAACAGGGCCACAGTCAGGTCTGGCAGAAGAGCTCCGAGCTACCTCTTCTCCTCAGAGATGCAGATGGCTGAGCACAGGACTGCAACCACGTCCCTTTCTGGAGGGGTTCTTGTCGGCCTTTGAAATTCCCCCCATCCCATCCAAGCTCGGCCTCGGAGCTCACTCCTTCACACGGCTTTCCACACTTAAGCTACTTAACTTTGCACTAACAACCTCTTAATTGTTGGGTTTCCAAAAAGTCTTGCAGAAATCCAGGGTGCAGACCCTACTTGCTTCGGGCTCACACTCTAGAGATGGCAGATTGGGGGGAGGAACGACCGGGCTCCTCCCACGACTCCCTGCCTGCCAGAAAGCTGTTGCTTTTATTTTTAATTTTATTTAAAAGGCGGATACAGGGTACCCAAGACACCACAATAAAATGACATTAACTGTAAAATTACATTATTAATTCTTTAATCTCACTTGAGGCTTCAAGCTGTTGCTATGTCCAATTATCCGTATAACCACCTGTCAGAATCCCGGCGCTATTTAACATTACCTCCAGGACAGCGGTGGGCCCGGTGGTCCGTCAGGTCTGCCAGACACTCGAAGTCCTGCTGACAGTGATCGCAGGTGTAAATTGACTCATCCTCCATGTCTTCATCGTCCTCATTTCTCTCCTCTTGACTTGTCACGCTGTTCCTGTCTTCCAGCGCGCGGCTGGCTTTCCGATCACACTCCGGCTCTCCTTCCAGGCCTCCTGCCAACAGGAAGAATACAGTCCATGTCAGCTGACGGGGTTTTGGGAAAGGGTTTTAAAAGAATCGCCCGGCATTTATTAAGATACATTTAATTACTCTACCTCCCAGGGTCCATTATTCTTGACACCTCTCAGTATATTAATATATGGGTTTTTTTTGTAGCGTGCAGTGCCATAATTCTCAACTAGATTCTTTAATTCTTGGTGCAAATCTTCTAGGGGGAATTCCTGTCATCTTCCCCCTGCGCATGGATGCTGGGGGTCATGACCCATCACGGAGGTGAAAATGCCTTTGCATTCTGTCTCCTGAAAACCCAATTCTCTTACGCACTTCTCCAGAGCCTCCATCCGCCACTCCTAAAGCACCTAAACATTTCGTTTCCCCCCCAGAGTCTTGCAATTTCAGAGCAAGGGAGATCTCTTAGCCAAGTTCCCCAGCCACACGGCTAGCCTCCCAGGGTGGTGATGTCGGCTCAGTTCTTTGCAAAGATGTCCTGATCCTGGAATCAAGGAAACATGTGCATTTGTAAAACCACAGATAGTCAAATCCCAAACTCAACTGCCCCTGAGGCCTCACTCATGCCCCGGGATTAGTCTAGACAGTGAGAACCAGCTTTGGAATCATCCGACCAATTTCTGTAAAATAAATTACCTATTCTGTGCTTAGCACTATGCAGACAAGTGGCCAAACTGTACGGGAAACTGAGTTCATGACCATAATGATGCCTTGTGTTTCATGTAGTGTTCCACATGCTTCTTCAAAGCCTCAATTACATATGCATAGCCTCCTCTCCCAGGCTTGCACATCCCAGAGCTAAGTGGGGTTCACACAATCATGTAGTCCTGCCCCTGCCCACAAAGCAGGGCAGCCTTGTTATTCCCATTTCATAGGTGAGGCACCTGACACCCAAGCAGGGGGATCCAATATCCAGAGCACCCAAAAGACATTTAACTCGACCTCCTAACTCCTGTCTGCTGCCCTTCCCTGCACAGCTGGGAAACGGAGCACAGCCTCAATCTGAGAGATTAATAGGGCACATCAAGAACTTGTAAATCAAAGTGCAAAAAAATCATGGTAAATAAAACACAGAGACGATATCAGTAATCCCAATAAATGTCAGTGGATTAAACTTCTTCATTAAAGTGCAGAGACTTGAACTGGGAAATCCACGGTATGCCCTGGAAAACAATCTACCCATCCAGAAACCAGCACTGAGGTGAACCCAAGAGAGAAATCTCTATTAAGTGGAAGAACCTCGTTGCAAACATACACGTATATGTAAAGAGGTGCGTGGACCCGCACGTGTGCACACAAGCGTGTCGCTTAAAACACTGCAGTGACAGCCAATGCCTTCCACACACAACCTCTAAATCCCCATGGACCAGTCACCAAAGCAAGAAAGAAAAACGAACCAAAGAATGCATTTGATTCGAGGTGGAAACCACAGTCCTGTAAATATTTCAATTTAGAAACAGATAATGTTGTAAGGGCTCTATTTCTCCCATCTGCACAAAACGCACACTTCCAAGCACCCAACGTCAGGAACCTGTGAACACAAATCAGCTCATCGGAGCGCCAGCTGCTGCCTTCCATGGCGGGGAACGTGGCCTGACACGCTGCTTGCAACAGCTCGGAAGCAGTAAAAATCAATGTTTCCATTTGTGGCCCATCACAACATCTCTCTTCTTACCAATTAAGGGATGTACAATTTTTAGGTTCTTCTATGATCAGAACACGCCAACTCCCGGCAATATAGAAATCCCATTAAAAGCCAGGCAGCATATTTATCTCAGGAAATCTGATCAGCTGCTGCTGTGGCGAGAAGAAATAGAAAGCAAAGAAATGAGAAATATCATTTGGAGCCTTCGATATTATAAGTCATCACACAACCACGGTTACACAGGCAAGCGCCCGTCTCTGAATTTCCTAGTTTACAGTCTCTTTCCTTAAAAAAAAAAAAAAAAATGTTCTGAAGTGGGGGGGGGGTGCGGGGGAGAAGCATCATTCCGGTTTTATCTACCACACCAACTCTCCAGATAGTAAGTTACATTCGGCACCACGCTTGTGCTACTTTACTTAACACACAATTTAATAGACATATTTAAATTATCCCCTTGTTACTTTTTTTTTTTCCTGGCCCTATTTACTTGGTAGCATTTTCCATAATAGCTCATCTAATCTACAACTGGAACCACAAACATTACAATGCATTTGATCTCTTTAAATCTGGTACATCCTGTTGACTCAGAAGTAGATAAATCAGAATGTCAACTCTTGGGTTTTTACAAGGCAAAAACCCATAAAGTCATCCAAGAGTATAAATCTGTTTTAAGGAACTGTCACCTCCCCTGCCACTATCTACTAATGGGAAGGCAAGGTGGCTGTGCACCAAGGGGCAGGGGAGGGGAGGCAAGCAAAGGTGGGGGCTTCCCCCATTCTCTGAGGTCCCGGGGCGGGGGGTGGGTCGCACAGCCCGCCAGCCTACCCCTCGGGAAGCCAGAGAGAGAAGACCAGTGGCCTGAAGGAGCTGGGGAGCAGGACCCCCCTGAAGACCCAGTCCTGGAGGGGCCTTCTGCAGCAGCAGCAGAATCAGGACCTCAAAACAGGAATTCCTCCATCCGGCTGGGCTTTCCTCCCCGCAAAGCACTTTCATTGCCCGCGGTCTCTGAACCTCACACAAGGGGAAAAGAGTAAAGGGTGCTATTTTTCCATTTGCAGAGGAGGAAACAGAGACTCTAGGGGGTCATCCAAAGCCATGCAGGGGACTTCTGACGTGAAGCAGCACGCCCTTCCCCCAGGCCTGGGGTCTATTGGAGCCCTAAGCGCCCCCCCACCCCGAGGCCCAGGAGGGGACAGCTCTGACAGAGCCATCCCCTGCAACACTCTTGGGGTCTCCTCATTTGCAGGCCCTTCTGGAGCAGCTACTCGGGAAGCCCGCAGAGACTAAATGGATGGATGGACCTTCGTTCCTCCGGTGATCCAGCTCGAGCTCATGGGGGGCGGCCCTGCCCGTCCGGGGTCTTGCCTCCATCCAGCCCTGTGAGTCCTTGCCCAAACCAGCACAGAGAAGGCAAGGGCTCGGAGGCCGCCACCAGCCCTGAGTCCCCACCCCAAGTCCTGCCCCGAGTTTCTGACACTGTGATCTCTGGCCCAAACGACAGGTGACCCACTGGTCTCTCCAACCACCCCTCCCAGAAGAAGCCAAGCTCAGCAGGCTGAGCGGCTCATTCTTCTCCCCACGGGCCTCGGGGGCTGGGAAGTACTTCCAGAGAACAGGCCCTGGAAGCTTTTCCCTCCCTCAGCTCCACCCCAGTCCTCCTGGGGCTGACTGGGAAGGCCAGAGCTGAGCAGGTGTGATTGGAGACCTCTCCCTGGGGGTCAGAGCTCCCCACCTCCCCAGCCCCACGCTGCCCCCTGGACCACTCACAGCCTAGTTGCTCTCGGACATGCACACCCTTGTGCACACCGATGTGCATTTGGGCCCTTCTCTGGCCAGGAGTCCACGAAGAGCAGCTAGCCCTTCTGGAGCAACTGCTGCGTGCCAGGAACCTTCTCTGAGGACACGGGTGCAAAGCAAGGCCACCAGCTTAATCACCCAGCTATACAGTCTCCCCACGGTAGAGACTCGATGAAAAACCATTGAGCAATCTGTAAACCCTTCACAATCATCTGCAGGGTCCTTGTCCCAGCCCCGAAGGTCCAGTAAGGGCTCTGCCGACCTCACTGACTTATTACCCCGGAGCCACACAGACCTTCTTTCAATCCCTTCAACTACAAGTTTGTTCCGCCCAGGGCTTCACACCCTTGTTCCGCTGGGACTCTGCCCCCAGCTAACAGGGTTCCCTCCAGGCCTGAGCACCAATGTCACATGGATCCCCAGTCCTCCTTCCCCATAGTGCCTTTCCCTTTGGCACAATGTGCACTCATGCTTTCGTGGGTTAACTTTCTTCCTCCCCCCACCACCGTGGCACCCTGCACTTTCCAAAGACAGCACCAGCAACACCTCCCATCCCACGTGCTCTTCTGTAGTGAGACCCTGCACTCACCCATCAGGAAGAGAGATCTAATTCCCCTCCACAATTGCCCTCTTGGCCTGGCTGGCCGCAGTGCCTCCCTTGACATTAGAATGTAACAAAAGCAATGTTCTAGGATTTCTGAGGCTAGGTCAGAAGGATTACAGCTTCCACGGGATCTCCTGGTCTCTCGGGACACTACCGAGTAGACCATGGCTGCCGTACCACAAGAAGCCCAGGCCACATGGAAAGAGTGTAGCTGCTCCAGTGGACAGCACCAGCAGAGCCCCCCCAACTGTACCAAGTGCCAGCCGTGGGAGTGCGCCATCTTGGATATCCAACCCCAACAAGCCTTCAGATGACAGATTCAACTCACTCGGCAAATACACGAGAAATATCAAGGGGGACCCCCAACCAAGTCCACTCCGCTCACAGAACTGTGTGAAATAATAAGCATTGTTTTTAGCCCATTGAGTTTTGGGGTGGTTTGTTAGAGAGAAACAGACAGCTGGAAAGCTCTGCTACCAGACCACAAGCTCCATGACGGCAGGAGCTCTGTGCTCGGTACTGTCTCCCCAGCCCCTGCGACAGACAGACACACGGTGGGGACTCAGTCAAGTTCAACTGAATGAAAAGATCGGTTTCAAAGAAACACGTCTCCAAATATTAACACAAGCGATTCGATAAGTATTATTAGGTTGAACTATACGAAGTTGCCATCTTCATGGGTCAAAGAAGTCGAATATTGGCCACCTCAAATGGTTCAACCTAATGTATGATGGGGCCACTCTGTCCTGCCAGCTTCTTCCTCAAAGCAGGAGACAGAGGATATGCTTACACTGGTGGGCCCACGACACCACATCCATACACCCCACAGTCCCTGAGCCCAAGATACGGGTTCGTGGAACTTTCTAGGAGCAAAGAGAGGAGTAACAAAACCCTCTCGATTCACCGCTTTTTATTAGAAAGCAGTGGATTGCCCTACCCCAGGCCTTAAAGAGCCTCACTGAACCACTGCCCACAAGAAAGGGTTTTCACTCAAGTGGGACCCTATAGAAAGGGTGCGTGGCAGAGACACCCAACGAGAAGAGTGCGGGCCCGTCCTCTTGAGGGAAGAGGTAGTAGAAACCAAGTCAGGGAGAGAGGGAGGCGGCTCTGTCTACACCCCTCCCCACTCCCACACCCTGAGTGACGCTGACCACAGCACTGTTCCACACTCACACCCTGTGCCCTCATCAGGTACGATCAGCATCCCCACTCTGCAGCTGAGAAGGCCACGGCTCAGGCCCACCCACAAGTCACACGTACTGGGAAGGGCTGGACCCAAACCCGGGCCTCCTGAGTACAGACCTCAACTCCTTAACCACCGCATGGGAGGGCAAAAGGGGGATGTCTGCGGAAGAGCCAAGCAAGGGACAGCTGGCTGAGCCCGGTGCCGGGAGAAAGGGAAAGGGGATCAGCCCCAAGGGGGCGGGGGCAGGCTGCCCACAGGCCACCAGGTCTGGGAACTGAACAATTCCTGCCTTCTCAGTGAGGCTTCTAGAGCTCGCGAGTCAGGGCGGGTGGGCCCTCACCGCTTCCAAGGGCCAGCGGAGGAGGCTTAGTCTGCGAGCACCAGGGAGGGTCTCCTGGCTCTGGCCCCGGGCCCCAGCCAGCACGAGAGCCAGCAGGGACCTCAGTAAGAAGGCCACCCCTTCTCTTCCTGGGAGGGACTGTGGGGGTCCCTCCCTTAGCCAGCAGTCAGCCCTGCGCACCCTGAGAACGAAGCAGGGACCAGCGGGGGTCCCAGCTCTAGGGCCCCAGGGCCGAGTACCTGCCCAGTGGAGGCCAGAGGCCCAGGACAGAGAAAACAAGGGCAGAGCTCCAGAGGCGTGAGATATCCCGGTGCCAGTAATCACACACGGTCATTCATTCTTTCCTTCGTTCACCCCACAAACAGGTATTGAACATCTACTGAATGCCAGGCATAACACGCACACATTTGCTACCCCATACGGGGTGCTCCCCGGCCTCATTCATCTTGGGGGCCTCAAAGCCCACATGGAGTCTGGCAAGGATGGGCTTGGCGAATGAGCCAATATATGAATCCACGGATGCCGGAAGGGAGGTACAGGTGGGAAATGCCGGCAGCGTGGGCCTCCGTCCGTCAGGGGCCCAGCTCCCAGTCTTCGCTGCAGTACCCCCACCACGCCCCTGAGTGACCTTGAGCAAGTCCCTCCCCTGCCTGACACTGACCTCTTATTGTCGGTGAAGAGCCTGCACGTGACGGACATGACAGGTGGAGGTGAGGCTTGCCCGACTGGACGGATGGCCGTGGATGCAAGAATCACGTGTGAGTCCAGGAGCCCTGTGGGGTTCAGAGGAGCCCAGAGGAGGCTGGGCTGGGCAGGCGGGAAGAGGCAAAGGTGCACGGCAAGGGTGCAGGGGAGCGGAGAGCAAAGGAGAAGCCGGGAACGGTGCCAGGGATCGGTGGGAAGGCCAACGAGTCGGCCCCCAGAGGACTGGAGCATCCCCCCACCGCCCCTCACCACTTCTCATCCTCTCCTGCGCGGACTTCGAAGGGCGGCGGCACCATCCCCCCCCCCACACACACCAACCAGAACCACTGGACAGTGAATTCGAGGCACATCCAGGGCTCGGCCGGGGAGCCCAACGGTGCAGGAAGCACGGGGCAGGGCTGTGCCGGCGTCCCGCGGGGCTGAGGGGGCCGAGCTGCTGCCCTACAGACTCTCATTAAGCGACGACACACCGGAGGCAGACAGCCAGAGTCACGCTCCAGGGACTGTCCAGACAACGGACAAAGAACGGAAAAGACGTGGAGCCAACCCGTCTGGGTTCCAGCCCACAGGCCGCAGCTTCCCAGATAGGGGACCTTGGACAAGTCCCTTACCCTCTCGGAGAAAAATCTAAGTTCAATTATTGTAATGCAGTAAAATATATTACACAAAGCCTGGCGCACTAGAAAACTCGAGAGAAGCATGGCCGCGATCTGGTCTTATGGGTGCTGTCATCACTCAAACCAGCGCATGACTTACTCTGGAGCCGGAGCACGAAGGGAGTTCTAGCAGAGCCTAAGGATGGAGAATGTCAGGGCACAGAGCCACCCAAAGCATCCTTACAGACGAGATAACCCCTTGGGGACACCTGGGTGGCTCAGTTGGTTGGGCGACTGCCTTGGGCTCGAGTCATGGTCCCAGAGTCCCGGGATCGAGTCTTGCATCGGGATTCTGGATCCATGAGGAGTTTGCTTCTCCTTCTGACCTTCTCCTCTCTCATACTCTCTCTCACTCCCTCTCTCTCAAATAAATAAAGAAAATCCTTAAAAAGAAAAAAAAAAGAAAAGAAAAGAAAGGAAAGGAAAGGAAAGGAAAGGAAAAGAAAAGAAAATTCCCTGGAGCAGGGGAGGACAGTCCTGGGCTCGAGTCCGGGCTCCCCCTTCCGCCGCCGTGACCTTGTATAAGTGACAAGCCCACCTCCTCCTGGAAACAGCGGGACCTCTGCCGGGGTTGGGGGGGGGGTCTGTCCTACCGAACCCCCGGGGCCCACGGTATAGACACGTTGACTTTGCAATTCACAAGCCCGTTCTCCTGCGCGATCCCCCTGTATGTAGTTGTGGGGCTCCCAAGAGAATTCCTAGTCTAGGAAGGTGTCTACCATTTCCAAAGTGATTTTCCTAGAGCAACATTTTTCTGTAATAGAGAACGCATACTCCATCCTAACAGCCTGCCTGTTTCCTAGGGAAAAAAAAAAAAAAAAAAAGAGGGTTTTACTAGCAGCATGCTCCCCAGGGCCAGGGTGGGAGGAAGCACCTCCAGAACCTGGGCACTGGGTCGAACCCCTGGCTTAACCTGAGCTTGCTGCTGGGCTCTGCCTGTAGGGAAGGACCGTCTCTGAGAGTACTTTCTCATGCACGCCTGGGCTGGTGGGATGGAGGCCGGGAGGGGCTGGGCCAGGAGCCTGCCAACCCCAATTAGACATTCTGCTCGTGCATCCGTGGCTGGCCCCAAATTCCACGAGGCAGCCACTATTTATCTTCAGATCTGGAATATCTGCAGTGCGGGTAGCAGGATAACATTTAACACTCAGCCTAAAGGGTCCCCTTGGCAGGAGAGCTGTAGGCAAATATTTTAACACATAATTTGCTGTCCAAGTTCCGCTTCTTAAATAAGGAAGCAACTTCCGGATGGCTGTCTTGGGGGTGGGGGCGCACACCTGTTGCTCCCCTGTCAGTGTTGAGGGCGTTGTGAACGGGATTTCAAAGCCACGGTCAGTCAGACACTGATTGGCTGCACCACACTAAGCCTCGCTGGGACGCTCCTCCCCGGCTGACGATGCAGGACCCAGCACCAGGCCTCCTTCTCTAACCATAGAATGGACTAGAATCTTCTGGAGGGGGTCCTCTTTAGTTGCCAGGAATTCTAGAACCTGAACCCCAAAGGATTCGCAGCATAGAGAATGGTGATCACTTTCCTCAGACCAGATCTTTTAATTCATTTGCATCCCTTACCCAGGGATCCGTGGCCCCACAAGGGAGACGTTACCCTGTAACAACTGTAATGTAATGACACCCATTTCACAGAAGGCAAAACCAAGGTCCAAAAGGGTGAGTGAGGCTCCCCTCCCCCATCACTCAGCCCATGACTGGACCAAAGTTCACAACCCCAGTGCCCTCTACTGTTACAGAAATGAATAGATCAGGTGGGGGAGGCTGGGGCAGACAGACACCCACCCAAGGGGGTGTCCCCTACTCAAAAGCTCTATCTCCATGGTCAGAATAAGGAAAAGTGATGCTAAGCGCAGCTACATCGGCTGACTTCTGTTGTTTTGTGTTTTGTTTTTTGTTTTTAAACAAGGAAATCCATACTTTTACGTGACATCCCTGGATTTTCAAATGTTGACTTCAAGTTTTAGGAAGCAAGACGTGGACAAAACAATAGGCCTTGGAGGGCTGGACGCAGTCTGGGGGGCCCTTGTCATGAAGCACGTCCAGCGGGATCCGCAGGCACCCTGAGCCCATGGCGCTCAGCTCCTTCTCCACCAGACAGGAAGCCTGTTCTCTGGGCGGCGAGGGAAGCATCCCTTCTTTGGAGACTTAGAACCTGCGTTCAAGTCCTCCCCCGTGTGACCTCAGTGGCTTAGGCTTCTGGGCCTCCCTCTCCTCCCCTAAAAAATGAGGATGATATCACTGTCTCCTGCTCAGGTCGCCCCAGGTCTCTGCCACCCGGGGCCCTGGCAAGCAGCAAACTCCCCAAGAGCTGGGACACAAACGCCACACACATAAAGTCAGTCAACAAACGTTTGCTGAACTCCTACTGCGTGCCGGTCCTTATTCTCGGTGCTGTATGTGCATCGAAGACCAAAACCACAGCTGTTGAACGGGGGCAAGGCTGACATTCCATCAAAAGCTCCTGGCCCTTTGGGGTCCATACTTGGAGGACGAATGCATGACGACCCTCCCAGAGGATGCTCAAGTGCTGAGCCCAAACCCAAAGGCAGAGAGAGGCGGCGGCTGCCCCCAGACCCAGCTCCCAACTCCCGGCTCCGATGGACAAGGAAAGGAGCAGAAAGAAAAAGGTGGTAGGTGAGGAGGGAACGAGAGAGGGATGGAGCAGGAAGGGAAGAAAAAGCAATCACAGTCACCCCCACCAAAAGGTGGGGGGGTTATATTTTTCCAGCAAGTCGTTAACAGTGTCACTCCTCCGAGCTTCACCATCTTAATAAAACTGATCTCGCCACATGCAGTAATGAGGAGCGGTCAGACAAAGCCACCCTGGAACCATGAAAATTGTGCGCCGGGACCTCCTGAGGCTGTGACCACTCTGCCCGATCCTCGCTGTCATGTTTGGTCTCCGACGGCTGCTGGGAAGGAGGAGATGGAGGAGCGGGCCGGAGGTAGGCAGGGGAGGGAGGGCGGTAGGGCAGCATGGGGAGCTCGATAAATCCAGCTAATTTGTGGCCTGGAGCTCCTAATTGCTCCCGGTCCTGGAGCAAGACTCAAGGCAAGGTTGCTGGGGCACAAATCACCCCCTGGCGGCCAGGACAGAAAGAGGAGCCCCTGTGGGGAAGAGAAGGGGGCAGGGAAGGGCTGTGTGCCCCTAAGACTGCAACAGCGGCCAGGCTGAGCCAGTGGCTCAGGGTCAAAGGCAAACACAGGTGATGCAGACAGAGCCCAGAGTCCCGGGGCCACAGCGAGGTCACTGGGGGAGTCCCGGCACCTCACACCCTCCCTGGACCTCGGCTGCCTCCCGTCTGTAAATGAAGGCATGGACCATGGAGCAGCAATATTTAAAACCGTGCACCTTAGCGACTCATCCCTGTCCCGGGGGGCAGGTATGGGACTGGGGGCGGCCTGAGGGCAAAACTCCAATGCATCAAGGGAAGCCCACTCTGTCCACTTCAGATTCTGGAACCCCACAGGGCAGTGCTTTCTAGGAATTCCACTGCAAGACCAGAACATGTGCAAAATTTCCCCCAGTCAACTCGCCCTCACTGTCCGTGGCCCAGTACAATGAACCTTCAGCCCCCCAAGGTCAGTCACCCATGAGCTCAGGACACTCCCTAGGCACTTCTCCTACCTGCTCTGGTCACAACAGCCACAGCCCTTTCTTTGCAGGACCCCTGACCATCTCCTGTGTCAGTGTGCAGACCCCAGGCAGGTCAGGTCAACAAGAGTCTCACTCATCTTGCTGCCCCTCCCCTACCCAGCACCCAGCCTCGGGCCAGGCCCAGAGCAGGGACTCGATACACACTTGTGGAGTGAACACGGGAACAAAACCATCTGGAAAGGTCCTTCCTACTCTGACACTCAGAGATCCAGCTCCAGGCTGGGCATCTCTGGGGAGGGTCGAAAACGGGCACAAGTCCGGGAAGAGGTCCCTAGTCCTGCCTGCCGCCCCAAGATGCAGAGGGTGGCAGGGATTCCCCACCCTTGGTCCTCAGGAACCACCCACCCAGACTCCCCGGCTGCCGCCCAGCCCTCCCCAATGACCCTCTAACCCCAGTCTCCCATCCGGGCCCGGGAGGCCAGGAGCCACAGTGGAAATGCTGTGTAAAGCCTTTAAAAATTAACAAGTTTCTGGGCATGGAGACAGCCTGGTGTGCAGCAGCGTTCCAGGGAATACTGAAGCAGCGCCTGGAGAATGGGGAGCGTGTCTGATGGAGTGGTTCTCACCGTGTTGTTGCTACTGTGGGAGATGCCAAATGGTGGCACGCTCAGCTTGCCAGCAGCCGGATCCCACTGAACCCCTGGGCCAGGCCCCCCACTCCTCCAAGGGCCCATTGCGAGCAGAGGGCTTTTCTAGGAGACCACAGACGTCCCTCCCCGCTTAACCTCACCCACTCGCTAAGGCCTGCCAGCTTTCCACGGATTTCCCTCTGGCCCACAAAAGGGTGTCAAGTCCTACACGCAGGCTGTAAGACATTCCAGAAATTTCCAAAAAACAAAAAAACAAAAAAACCAAACACCGTAGATCCTGAGACAGCTGACAGAACAAAGCCAAGGGCCCCACACAGCACATGGGAAGGGCCGACCCTCAGGCAGGGCGCCACCCCCCCCTTCCCAGGGGATGGATTTAAGTGGGCGGTGCACTGGGCCCACTCACGCCAAGTCGAGGGGAGCCGGGAGCCTGCATTGGGAGAAACATTCCCACACAATGAGGAACGGAGAGACCTGGAGAGAATTAACCACAGATCAAAGGTCAAGTGGGCAGCGCAAAGGAAACTTCCAGACCCACCCCAGGGGCCCGGCGGCCTCCTCTGCAATGGCCAATATCCGCGTGATCTATATGCACGCGCACACCCGCACCCCCCGCTCATCCTCAAACCGTCACTTAACTCGGATGTCAAACGGCTTGCGATGTTCTTTAGTCAACATGAAGCAGAAACCTTTTATTAAATGCTGCTAATTTTTTATTGATCACACTGTGAATCATTTCATTTTCCATTACCGCGAACGTCTCCTATCAGGGCTCCACGATTACGCTTCTTTATTCCGTCTCAAAGCAACTTGTCACTTTTAATCAGTTTTCGGTTTCAGTATAGCTCAAAAAATTAGAAAGCGGGCTCTTCTGTATTCTTACTGCTTTTGTTTTAAAAAAATAAATAAGTAATAAAAGTTTCCATACAGGAAAGGTTATTATACTTGGAATAAATATACATGAATCAAATTCAAATGAGATTCCTCCCTGACTCTAACCAATTTTAGCATTAGCTTTTATAATTTTTTTAGGTTTATTTTCACGGGAAGACTGTTCCTAATTATTGCTCGTGCTCTCCCAAAACACTTATGTTACTAAAGTGTGAAATGTCTTCTAACACAAAGACAGATCTCTGGGAAGTAATTACAGAAATGCATTCAGGGGCAATAATTCTATATTAGCTGTCAGCGGCAGACATCCTCTGAAAGGCACTTGTTATGAAGGAATTATTTGTGTTACCATTGAAGGCATGGCAGGCAGGCCCAAACTGAAAGACTGCGTCCGACCAGAAACACGGGCTTCCTCATCAAGGGTCAAATTAAGTTTAAATCATTACCTTGAAGCCAAGCAAACGCATACCTGACGGTCTATTGTGGAGACGTTTGTGAGACGCACTCAAGCGCAACGTGGTCTTCCCGTTCCCAGCGTGGTGCAATTACCCTGAGTCTCAAAAGGATTCTGCCAGGAGCTTGTCACAATAGGGAGAGAGGAGGTGGCCGGGTGTCTATTAAATGCTAACTCATGTCACCGAACAGAATTTTCAAGAATTATAAATTGCCGCGATGCCTCGCAGCTGACCCCCTCGCGTTAAGAAGAGCCCAGAATGTTATCAGGAAAGCGCAAGAATTTGCATCAAAGGCAGGAGAGGACTCTCTGTGGGGAGCCCAAGGGGTTGCACTGGAGGGGACAGGGACCCAGTGGACTCTCTCCTTGCCCCATGCAGGTTACAGGTGGGGTCTGGGCAGCTAGACTGGCATGCTGTGGGGCGGAGAAACAAGGCTACGATGAGGACAGGTGGAAGTAACATTGGTGGGAACCAGGGAGGTGACCTGCATTGTTCTCTGACTTTTGTCCCAAAATCTCGATGTGACCTGGGGCCCGTCCAGTCATCTCATCTCTGAGCCTGAGTTTCCCCACCTTTCACCTGTGTCAAGGATATTAGATGAACAGCTAGAAACAAAGAAGGGGCAGCATTAGCTTTTCCGGCTCCGGGCCTGGTCCTCCCATCTGTAAAATGGCAGGATTGGTTCTAGGAGCCATTCCAGGAGCGGAGAGCCGTGAGAAAGCTTCAGGAGAAGTGCAGAGTTATCTTCCCAGGTCCAGTGGGACCCACAGACATCTCCGGGGATCTAGGGACCTGTAGGATCCTCAGTTTCCCACCTCTGAAAAGCACACATAGATCACTGCCCTGGGTGGTACTCGTAAATCAAAGAGGAGACAGAGACCTAGGCCCTTTCATCTGCTCACTCACTGCTGTTTCCAAAGAGACTGGTACTTTCTAAGACGGCTCAGGACAAAAGGCAGGAGAGCCACTTCCTTGAAACAGCACAGGGCAGGGCTACCCTGAGCAGTGGCAGTGGTTAGCACCCCCCTCCTTCCCCGAGCCTGGCCACCCACCCTGACGTGCCCTGGGGCCAAGCTTCCCATTCTCCCTTGGAGGCTAAATGGGGCTACTGAGAGAACACATTTTCTGGAGCCACAGGGAAAGAAGTCACCTAACATGACAACAGGGAGAGCAGAGCTGATGGACGAACGCGAAGAGGGGATGAGCGGGATTCACAAGGTGTGAGCCATGCCCTTGGACCCAGTCATTCCACGTCAAGGTTACTATGCTTAGATGCTCCTGAACCAAAGTTCATTGTGAGGCTCTCCACCTCACAATGGTTGACAACAGCCAAAGAGGGAGGCAGCGTCTACATTCCCATGGAGAAGACGGACGGCACATGAAGGGTAGTGCACTCACAGAGTGGGCCCCACGCCGCAATGAGACAAGCATCAGCAAGGATCCGTGTCCCAAACAAGACTTGGAGAGAGAAAGAAAGCGAGTTGCTAAAGACCAACAATGGCAAATAAGTAAACAAAAAAGATAAGCTATGGCAATATAGTAAAATATGACAACATTTACAGGAAGTTTAAAACATGGGCCAAGAGCGTGTCTATACTGTTCAGACGTATTTCCAGAAGAAAGACATACAGGGAAATGGCACACACCAAGCCCCGGACAGAGGGAGAGAAACACCACTCTGAGCTCCAAGGGTGACCCACAGTGTCCTGTCCCTCAAACCGAAGGGTACACCTTGGGTGGTCGTTACTCTCTTTACATATCTGAAATACTGTATAATAATTAAAAAAAAAAAAAAAACTATGGCTGAATAGTTGTTCAGATGGTGCATGACTTGGGGAATGTTTGATAGAGAAGGCTGGGAAGGGAGTCAGTGCCATCCACGGTTTTTGCAGACCCTAACACCCACGGGATCGTTCCCAGACCACGTGGCAGGTCAGTAGCGGCAGCGCCGCAGCCGGTCCCCGGATGTGCGTGTCCTGCCTCGGCCCTCCTCTCCTTCCCTACACCCAGTGTGATGCAGGTGAAGGAGGGAGTGTCCAGTTTGAAGAACTATATGGCATATAAGGACTTGGTTCTGGAGCGAGAACTTTTGTCGGTCTCGTTCACTGCACAATCCCAGCCTCCAGACCAGCGTCCAGCACATAGTAGGTGCACAGTAACTATTTGCCAAGGGAATGAATGAATGAATGAATGGACGAATGAATGAACATGGGGCTGAATGAACGTGGTGCCCCTTAAAGCAGACCCTCTTGGACAAGACCCCTTTGCTGGACAAACACCAAGCTAGTCATCTTTAAGGAAATGGAGATTTTTCCAGTTTCGTGGCAAAAAAAAAAAAAAAAAGAAATCAATGCTCCAACTCTGACTTCTCACCAATTTTCTGACCCGCCGGTGAGTAGGCTGAGATTGTGAGTCACGGCTGAGTCTGGAAAACCACCTTTGGGGAGAGGAGAATGGAAAACAGTCTAATTGAAGGAGGATCCAGGTACTGCCTAAAACCCATCCCTGGCTCCCTTCCATGAGCACACATCGCATGGAAAAAATTACTCAAACTCTCTCTATAGGAAAGCGTCTGATGGTTAGGCCGGCCAGAAGGGGCTGGTTGCTAAGAAATCACACCAGGCAATGTCAGACGATCACTTGCTATAGCCAAGATACAGTCAGGGTCAGAGTTCAAAACCATGTCTGGAAATCTTTGCAGCAAAGCCCCTTTTCTGGGCAGGGAGCAGAGAAAACAAAGCCATCTTGTCGGGCACCCACTGTGACCTCTGCCCCGCAAGGTAGGTACTATTCCGGCCTCAGTTACAGACGGGGAAACTGAGACCCAGAGAGGGGAAGGTTACAAGGGTGGTGGGTGGCAGAGCTGGGATTCCAGTCTCCAAGAGATGGGTGCTCTGTCTAAGCGTGAACAGGCTTCCCCAGGATACCGGCTTCTGAGATCCTCTGGGTTCACCCCTCTAGAGCAGAATGGGGTGAATAGTGAAGTCCATTCCGCGGCTTGACCACAGCCTTCGGGGTCAGTGCTGAGTTTCCATATGGTCCAGGTGCTGTCGTCCCAGCTCCACTGCGTTAAATTAAGAGATTAGGCAGGTGGATTGTCACCTCTTTCTTAAGCCAAGACACACCCCAGAAGGGTGACCAGAAGCACAAAGACCCACCAAAGGCATAGACACCAGGGAGTGGGACCTCACAGAGACCCCAGCTAAGCTGGGCACAGGTACCCCAACGTGGAGGCATTCCTGCCCAGAAATGCCCAAGCTGGGGTTCGCCCAGACATCTCACAGGAACCCCCATTTCCAGACCCTGGGGCTGAAGCCAGGAGGGTATCAGCCCAGTCAGGGCTCCCACCTGGCTTCTTCCCCAGAACCACTTCTGTATTTCTGAGTCACTTTCCTTCCTACAAAAAGGAAGTTTTGTCTTATTTCTGATTACAAAGACAGCAGCAACCAATGTGGAAGACACGATGTCGGACAGACAAGCATCAAGAAAACCGTCGCCATCACGGGCTATCTCACCACCACGAGGTCTGCGCGGCGAGCTCTCTGACAAGGCACAGACAAGTTCACAGACCCGCGCAGTGATCATCTCATGAGACGGGGATCCCGAGCCACACGCCACTGTGAGACCTTCTTACCTCAACCCTGCATCATGGCCGCTGTTCCAGGAACAGCTTTTGGAGTCTGCCTTTAAAGTTTCATTTAGAAGGAAACTTGAAGGTTCCCAGCTCCTTGCGAAATACAAACAAACCCCAGTAAATGAACTGCGGGGGGACATGGTTGCTCATTTTTCCTAGAAAAGACTTCCTTGCTCTGCAAATCTGCAGATCTGCAAATCTGCAAATGGGTTCACCCAGTGACTTTGCGTTAGATTCTACGAGTGTGCATGGGTTTCTGGAGGTGCAGGTCAAAGGGCCACCTGGGATGGCATCACCTGGAGGCCCGGCCTATTAAAATGCAGAGGACCCACCAGCCTCCACTCTCTGACTATGGGGCTCGGAAATCGGTATTTTTTTTTTTTAAAGATTTTTATTTATTTATTTGACAGAGAGAAAGATCACAAGTAGGCAGAGAGGCAGGCAGAGAGAGAGGAAGGGAAGCAGGCTCCCCGCTGAGCAGAGAGCCTGATGTGTGGCTTGATCCCAGGACTCCGGGATCATGACCTGAGCTGAAGGCAGAGGCTTTAACCCACTGAGCCACCCAGGCACCCCGGAAATCGGTATTTTAAACAGCCTCAGGATGCCAGTCGTTAAGTAATGTCCACATGTATTTAAAATGGAGTGGAAATAATAACGATCTTCCAACATGATATGTCAGTCACCACACTACACCAGGGAGCTGACTCCCCGTGACAAAAACTTGCTCTGGGCCTCAGCGCGGAGTCGGGTGTGCGGGATGGCATGGTCCCAGGGCCTGGCCTTCTTCTCTTCAAAATCTTTTGGGCCTGGACTTCCCACTGCACAGGAGACAAGGGGCGGGCGGCGGACAGTGTGGGCAGCCAAGCTTGAAGGGAAGGTCGCCCTCAGCCCGTGACCCTGCAGAGGGGCCCGAGAGCCCCGTCCGGCTGTCACTCACACATGTGCACACACACGCACACACACGCACACACACGCACACTCTGCAGCCCCAGGGCAGTCCAGCCGGGGCCTCTCCCCCACACCCACTGATCCCAGGCAAAGACGAGCAAATGCCCACTCCGGGAATTCTCAGTTGGCAGCTTCCACTCTGCCTTCTCTTTTCCAACGACCAGCCAAGGAGGTTTCCCCTCTCCTGGGCATGGAACCAGGATGGCTCCTGGCTTTTGTCACTCACAGGGGCCAAGCCAGAAGGGCTTCCGGGAGCCCCTCACTGTCCTGTCCTCGGGGGAACCCAGGTGGGGGAAGTGAGCTGGATGTTTCTGGGAAGCGAGCTCCTCGGGGAGCCGCCTTCCCCTCTCTCTGCCAACTACGGGCTCTGAATCACAGAGCAGCGCCGGCACCCACGGCCACAGGAAGAAGGCGGTGGACCCCGGCGCCAGCCCCTGCTCCTCTCCAGCTGAGACGCATAGGAGCATTTAAGGTACATCCATTTAGGCACAAAACATTTCCCAAGACTTATGAGGTGTCAATGATGTGTCACTGTCCTCAAACACAGCAGGGAAGAAGGAAGACATAGCCTCCGTTGGGAGAAAGACGGCAAACACATAGAGGCACAATCCCTCCTGCACGCGATGAGCCCTTTGAAGGAAATGAAGAAGGGGGGCAGGACGTGGATTGGCCAGCTCCAGGGGGGTAAACTGCCTTGCTGAGGGGGGACGGAAGCTCAGTGGCCAAGGAGGAAAAGGAACCAGCCCATCCACACACAGAGAAGAGCATTCCGACAAAGCAGCATGGAGCCCAAAGGGGCCAGAGGTGATAGAGAATCGGGTCCATTCCGAGAACAAACGTAGGCAAGTGTACCAGCAGTGCAGACTCAGGAGAGCAGCCTGAGTCCCGTGGACACGCCATCAACTCCTGGATGTGACCACAACCGGGAAAGAGCCCAGAACCAGCATTAGTATCTCGATTCGGGGCAAACGTGAAACATCCAGACTGAAGACAGATGGCAGGTGCATGTGTACAAATGAAAGATGGAGACCCTCTACACCAGGATTCAGCTTGATCCCAACTCGTTGGCAAACACTTCGCACATCCAAGTGCTGGCTTAGCAGGACCCGTTCTGCGCAATCTGCATGCAAACACCTCGGCCCGGCCACCAGCGGTGAGGTCAGACAATGCTCGAAACCCACCGTTAACCACGGTCGGCTGAGTTTTCTGGCTTATCAAAGACGGGATTATACTGAAAACCATGCTGCTATTCCAAGGGGTCAGGAGAGAAAGTACAGCACCACACACGCATGGCCTCTGCTTACCAAGATGATGATAGGATCGGCCGCAAGAGCCCAGCTCTGCCAGACCTGGGGGCAGGAGTGGGGGTGCCTATCCAGGCAGGCCCTGGAGTCCCCATCTCAGAACCCTTAAACCACTGCCTGTAACCTTGGAAAGATCGGAGTGCCACCTAAGAGGCACACTGAAGAGGTTCTGCAGCCCCTGGGAGCAAGGATCTTAGCCAAGATGCCACAGTAAGAAGGTAGCAAAGGAAGAGTAGCAAGCTCCTCTCAGGACCCTGGTCCTGCCTGGCCAAGCTCCCAGAGATCAAGCCCCTGAAGAACAACACTGGGCTGAGGGGCCACACCTGTGTGACAATGTCATCCACCCTGCCCGCCATGCCTCAGCCTCGGAACCCAAGAACTTGGACCACATGGCAGTGACGTAGCCTGGGAAGGCGTTTGAAACAGGTGGTTTGGTGCTTCCACAAACCCCAGGCCCACCGGGGGGACCCTGTCAGTGGCTGTTCCCCACCCCACCTGGCCGGGATCAGGCCCGGGACACAACAGAGTGGCAATGTGCTCTCCTGCCCGCATGGCTGCTCTGGACTTCTAGCCCCGGCACCGGCTGTTTAACTGACTTAGGGACCCGGAGGTTCCCATCTCTGACAATGGCAGCGCCATCAGAGACTTCGAGTCCTGGATCTCTCTCTGAACATCCCATCTTTGGAAAAGAAGGGAGCAGCGAGGAAGGCAGGAAAACTGTCTACAGACACTGAGACTCTAAATGAGCAGAGCCTTGTCCCGGAGAATGACAGGCACAGAACCAGGGCCTGTGGGGCGGACTCGGTGGAGAACCTGCATCAACTCATCGTGTGGCCAGAGCACATGGGTTGGACCGTGGACGACTGGAAAGGCAGCCCTGTGTCACAGCTCATGAGCTGTACACCTGAGCTATATAACCTCTCCAAACCTCAGTTTCTTCCTCTGTGAAATGGGAGGACAACAGTGTGGGAGGTGTGGCAAGGATGATATGAGAGAGCCGTGGGCCTCATTTGCTCTGCAGTTCATAACTGTGGGTCTAATGTGTGCCACGCCAGGCAGTGTCCTTGGGCTGGGGGAGCAGCAGTCAACAGCACCGACAAAATCCACTAGGGTAGCAAGGGAGAAAATCCCAGGTGGTGATAAATGCAGAGTAGGGGACTGAAACACGGTCCGTGGGGTAGGAAATGATGACAGGCAAAGAGGCAATATCACCACAGGCATGACAAAGGCCTTTCTGGGAACCGGTGTTTGAGTAAATGCTTACATGGCACAAAGAAACCAGACAATGGAAAGGTGGAGGGAAGCCACAGCAAGTGCCAAGGTCCTGGGGCTAGCAAGCTGAGAGGCTCAGGAATAGAAAAGGTCAACATGAGTGGGTGAGGGCCGGGTCCAGTAGGATTTTATGAAAACAGAACCAGAAGTTTGTGTTTAATACCTCCTCCCTGTCCAGAAAGAGAGGACAACGACACTGCACACCCCATCCCATCACCCTAATTACTTGATTCCAGAAGCACTCACAAGTTTACACCTTTGTTTATTGTCTCCTGACACTCAATCCAATGTAAGCTCTAGGACAGCAGGAATCTCCCCCTTGGGTCATTGAGCAGTCCTTACTGCCTGGCCTAGAGGAGGGTCTCAATAATGTCAGTTTAGGGGCGCCTGGGTGGCTCAGGGGGTTAAAGCCGCTGCCTTCAGCTCAGGTCATGATCCCAGAGTCCTGGGATCGAGCCCCACATCGGGCACTCTGCTCAGCGGGGAGCCTGCTTCCCCCCCCACCTCTCTGCCTGCCTCTCTGCCTACTTGTGATCTCTCTCTCTCTCTCTCTCTCTCTCTCTCTCTCTGAGTGTCAAATAAATAAAATCTTAAAAAAAAATAATGTCAGTTTAATTAAGTAATTATTGACACCCAATAAGTGCTCAATAAATATAATGATTCAGGCTGCCACTAGGGCCCAGGCTGCTTTGTGAGAGGATGAGCCTCTCGTCACTGGAAGTATTCAAGCAAAGCCTAGAAGAACACATGTTGGGGACCCTTGGCATCAGGAGGGGCTTGGATGGTGGGGGCTCCAGGTTCTCTCCCTTTCTAAGAGCTGCCAGATCTGCCCTCTGCCCTGTGCCCGGGAGCAGCCAGCTCCTGTCACCGTGAGCAGAGAGCCGGGGACAGACATTGTCTGAGGGACTGGGCTGCACGTGACAGAATTTGGGCGACGCCTTGATCTCTGGACCATTCAAGGTTCACCAGCACCACCGAGTGCAGCCCCTTCTGCTGCTTAACGAGAGAGAGAATCATTATGGCGGCCGGGATGAGAAGGCAAGAAAAACTTCTTCTGGCCGACATTGTGCACTGAGTGCCAGACAGACTGGACTTAAATTCTCCCTCAGAGGCTACCCCACCCCCACCCCACTCCGCCCCGGGGAAGGGCACTTCCTGAAGACAATTGGAACTTGGCCTTTAGGGTTCGACTTCCTTTGTGTCAACTCATTTCTGACTCGGGGTTTTCAGCTATTTATTTCTAGAACAATACGCTCACTGCAACAACAGCAGTCCAGGGAGGCAGTGAGGCAGTCTTCCTGGCGGTGACAGCGTGGTCTCCCCCTGCCTTTCTCCTCAGCAGGAGGGGGAGGGAGGTGTGAAAAGCCATCTGAAAGAGGTGGGTGGAAGTGGTCAAGCCCTCCCTCCCCCCTCCCCCCACCGCACCCCCTCCCCACAAGTCTCATTTTCAGCGGAGCCAGCCAGCCAGAATGTAAGTGGGGACCTCGGAAGGGTCTCGGAGATCCAAGATTTCGGGGCAGGCAAGTGGCAATGGGGGGAAAAGAAAGGCCTGGCCCTCACAAGGAGCTCTTCCTCCACACAGTAATTAACCAAGGCTCCCAGCACCCTTCCTTGGCTCGCCGGCCTGCTTGTCCCCTCCTGTAATATTTTTCTAATTTGCGTCGCCGCTTCCTGCTTCCTCCAAGTCACCTTAATTGGAAACTCTGGAGTTCACACGGAAAGTTCCTCTCTGCTCTCTGAGGACACCTATCGAGGGTGGAACCGGGCTCTTCACAATAATTCTTACCAGACACGGCTAATAATGACCCTCTTTCGCTAATGAAAAAAACACACACAGGCACACATTGTGGCTGCTGTAATTAAGCTTGTGACGAGTTGAGTTGGAGGGAAATTAGATTTATTTACATGCTGTTCTGTTGCTGATCAAGCACTAGCTATCGGGAAGACTTCTAATTAACCCTCGTTTAGAGGGTGTGCTCTTCTGTGTCTCCTTCCCTCCCTTTGTAAATTGCAGTTGGTTAAGAAATAATAATAATAATAATTAGCCATTCTTAGAGTTGAGTTCTCACCCGTAACTCGGTTTAATCCTTGAGCTGCGTTGCCCGGCTGCTGACGATCAATGCCCGTAACCTGCCAGTTCTGAGCCATAGGGCCATCAGTTCAACCCACCAATGATTGTGGCCGAAGCACCTGCCACGGGCCAGGTCCTGTCCCAGGCGCCCAGCCCGTCGGAAGTGGACCCAGAGCCAGTCCGGCCTCCAAAGAGATTGGGATGACCAGAAAGGAACCCGGTGAATGGCCAGTTGAGGCAGAAGCCATGGCCAGGCTGGAAGCAGGAAGCACTGGGGTTTGGTGGGAAGCCCTGGGGGTGTGGGGGGCGCACTGAAGGGTCTGTAAGGGAGGGAGGAAAAGCAAATGCGGGATTTAAGCAAGATGAGAGCAGAGCCCACAGAGGTGACTGGAAGGTCTCAGTGTCCAGGGTTTTCAGAACAGATTTGCTGTCCATGGCTGACTGCCTCCTCCGTCTGTGTGTGCACAGCTGTGTCTGGGAAAGCAGCAGGCCCGGGATGCCACGGCTGGGAGCACACAGGTCCGGGGCTAGGTGTTCTCGTCCCAGGAGCTCCGGATTCTTCAAACCTCCTGGTGCCCAGGAGGCAGTGGGCATCAGACAAAGGCGCCCAGCCCCAGGTACCGCAGCCTCTCAGGTCAAAGAAGCTGCAAAGGCAGGACACCCACCAGCTCAATGCCGGCTTGTTCTAGAAGGGATGGGGGGAGTCATTTCATCAGACAGATGCATAGACCAAAAGGTTGCTCAGTTGCAGAAATGGTGGATTCTGACAAAATGCACATCTTAGAATCAAAGCAACACAAGATAATCAGGTCTTCTTCGGAGGACAGCTAGCCTTGTGGAGGCCAAACTCGGCATGAAATGTGCGGAATCAGGCAAGGCTCCCGCGTCCCCTAGATGGCCAAGGCAAGGAGCCTCGAGCTGTCACAGCCAAGTCTATGGTACCACCGTCCCTCAGGGTCACCTTCCCCACCAGCTCTATGGCTCAAGTGGTCCCAGCTCATCCCTCAAGGTATCTAGAGAAGCCTCCAGTTGGAAGGGACCCAAAGACCACGTCATCCAGCCCAGCTTTTACCAGGTCAAGCACCCCTGCAAGCATCCCTCCCGAAGGCTGTCCAGAGCTGGCCGGCACACCTCCAGGGAAGGGAGGTGGTCACGCCGGTCACGCCGGTCACCACCTCCCAGGGCACTGCCAGGGACTCTGACGGTGTGGGAAAGAGGGCACAGACAGGAGGGGCCCATGGGGGACCACACCCATCTTGAGTTTGGAGGCTTGCGAGCGGCTCTGGCACCAGCGGGGGATGTAGGGAGGGTGAGCACGCACACAAACAGGCTTCAGAAGCCACAATCCACAGCGCCGCATGATTTTCTAGACCTCTCCTAAAACACATGGAACTTTCTGGAAGCCTATGTCCTGCTGAGAAACAACACGGCTCTAGACTCCAGGGGAAGGTCCGTGAGACATCTCCTCCCGTCTTGTGCGTGGCTGTTTTGGGTGTCTTCTAAATCTCTTGTCACGTGCCAGACGACGACAGTTACGTCTTTGCCGCTACGCAACACTGGGCCAGGCACCTGCAGCTCCTCAAAGAGAGGGGCCGGACCCGGCGCCGCTGGGCCCCTCCATGCCAAAGACCAAACAGAGTTTTCATCACTGCGCGAGGTACGTGAGGCCAAAAATTTCCAATCTCACAAATCGTGTTTTTCTTGCCTTTCAATATTATATTGGGGATTCCATGGGTTTCTAACGCTTGCCACTCACTCAACTTAATAACTGGTTATATTAACATCTCCCCTATTCTCCTTCTATTTACTCTCGCTTGGGAGTTAATGAACTTGTAGCTAAGGGAACCCTCTAACACGCTCACATAATCACGGCCGCCTCCCCCGCCCCAGGGAAGGGGCTTCCTATATGCCCGTGAGACGAACGAGGACAGCAGCCCCGCCAGCTCCGGCTAAGAGGATGCCGTCGTCATCCACCTGCTTGAAGCAAGTTCCCAGGACAGCAGAAGCCCCTGAGTGCTAAGGACGGCCCGGCCCCCACCAAAGGTTAACACAGTTTAATTACCAGCATTTTAAAATCACCATGTCCCAGTCGCATGGAATTCATCTGCCAGTTACTTCTAGAATTCGACACATTTCTGCAGGTTATTGGGACCTGGGAACTTGAACCAAGCCAGGGATGGGGTCACCTGCCTGTGGATCCTCACCTCTTGGGCGGAGGGGTGAGAAGCCTCCCTCTGTGGGAAATAGCCCCTTGCCATCCATTCTGAAGAACAGACTTGAAGACACACACGTGCACCCTGGACGGCCCCAACCGCAAACTCAGTTTACCTGCCACAGCAGGTGCGAGAAGATTAGTCTCCCAAAATGCTCTGATGGGGAAATGTGTCACAAATGACAAGTTGGAGAAAAGATGGTGTGCAGCCCCACACTCAGAAGCAGGCATCAGCTCCTCCCCTCCACGCTGTCGGTCCCTTGGGGCCACCTCACCCTGGTTTAGGACGGTGTCACCTCTTCCCCCCCAACGACGGCACAGCCTCCCGGGCCCGTCCAGCCACCTGTGAAACCCTGAGTGGATGCCTGCTGTATGTTAAGCACTAGAACGTCCTTCTTGTCCCACCTATACCTGCCAACAGTGGAAAACAGTTTATCCACGAACCTCAACGTCAGAAGGACCCACATCAGGAATTTGTTTTAAAGGATTTTTAGGGGCACCTGGGTGGCTCCGTCAATTAAGCGATTAAGCGTCTGGCTTTGGCTCAGGTCATGATCCCAAAGTCCCTGGGATCGAGTCCTGCAACAGGCTCCCTGCTCACCAAGGAGCCTGCTTCTCTGCCTCTGCCCTTCCGCCTGCTTGTGCACGCTCTCTCGCTCTCTCTCAGATAAATAAATAAAATGCTTTCCTAAATAAATAAATAAACGATTTTTAAAATAATCATCCTTTTTTAAAAAAATATTACTCCCTTGATCTCCTTAAAGAATGACACTCCAAGACTAAAGCATCATGGCAAGGAACGCACATTTAGGTGATGGAACTTTAAAGAAATGCGCAGACGTGATTGCCATAAAAGTCCGGCAAGTGGTCACTTCTGGAAGGAGGAAGGGGGTTATGACCACATGGGCCTCCGGGGTGGCTGGCAAAATTCCATCTCTAAACCCAGCTTAGAAGAATTCCCTCAGTCCTAAATTGGTCTGTGGGGCATCTGTATCTGTTTTTCATCTTAAAATAAAACAGGTCGCCCCTTAGTCCTGTTCTCTTTCACTGTACTGAGTCTATGAAGAGATTTCTGGGGGGGGGGGGGCGCCTGGGTGGCTCAGTCATTAAGCGTCTGCCTTTGGCTCAGATCATGACCCCAGGGTCCTGGGATTGAGTCCCGCATTGGGCTCCCTGCTCGGCGGGGAGCCCACTTCCCCCTCTATCTGCTGCTCCCCCTGCTTGTGTGCTCGCTCTCTCTCTCTCTCTCTGGCAAATAAATCCAATCTTTTTAAAATTTTTAGAAATAAAAAAATAAAGTCTCCAGTCAAATATTAAAAGAGAGAGAGATTTCTGGTCACGGACTCCCCTACTGGGCTGTAAGCTCTATTATGGCCCAGGTCACACCTGACTTGCTTACTCTACTACCCAGTGGCTCAGGCTGCTGAATGAAGGAGGCAATGAATGAATGAATGAATGAATGAATGCGCCTTCCACAGGAGCTGTCTGCTCCAGACTATACTCGGGGACCAGGAGCCACACGTGCCCTCCTTACCATGGACCCAGAGGTGCCTAAGCCAGGGCTTGGCACACAAGAGACAGGTGACACATTTTTATAAAATAAACCAGTGAAAAAAACCAACTATGCCAGGCAGAGGGGACACAAAAATGACCAAGGCATGGTCTTCCCATCAAGGACCTCCTCATCGAGCAAGGAGAGGCACGAACCAGACCACGTGGTGAAGGCGAAGGTGGAAAATGCCTAGGGGGTGACGTAAGCAGCGTGAGGAGCAATCAGGAAGGGCTTCTCGGAAGAGAGGACACAGAGCTGATTCTTGAAGGAAAAGCCCGAAATTCCCTCCACTGGGAGGTAGGACAAGCACCTCCCGGGAGGTGCTCAGGGTCTCCACAGCCCCACTGACTTCTCCACAAATTATCTGCCATATCTGCTGCTTCTGCCACAAGTCCTGTCCCGAAATTCCCCATGTCATGCTGCTCCCACCACCTCCCGTCCAGCGTGCGTGCACGTGCGCGCACACACACACACACACACACACACACACACACACACTGAGAATGTGCCTCCCACATACAGTGTGACCTGGGACACAGGACTTGCACACTTCCCAGCCACTCTGTGAGGCGTCCGTGCACCCAGACCAGAGGACAGAGGCTTACAGGGGCCAAACAACTCGCCTGAGACCAGGCCGCAAATGTATAGAAAAAAGGGATATCAGAAGGCCTGAACCCCACTTTCCATGCATAGAAAAGTGAGGGGCTCATCACCCCCTCCCCACCCCACTGTCATTCAGAACATCAAAATGACACTTCAGGTTCCCCCAAGACCCTCCTCACTCAGGGGCTGCGAGTACTGACCTCTGTCTCTTATCTTCCACGTCAGTCTGGAACGCTGGCAAGGCCAAGCCCAAGACTGGCCCTAGAGTACGTTCCTCTAATAATTTCGGAGGCAAGGAGCTCAGTAAAAAGCCACAACCCCCACACCTCTGAAACGCAAGCTTTGCCTCCTGTGCTTCTTTCCATGTCCCTTTTCTACTAAGATTTAACTCCACCGCTGTAAAGGGCTCAAATCTCTCTTTTTTTTTTAGATTTTATTTTTAAGTGATCTCTACACCCAACAAGGTGCTTGAACTCACAACCCCGAGATCAAGAGTCTCCTGTTCTACTGACCAAGACAGCCAGGCATCCGCACAAAGGGCTCAAATCTTAAGGGAAGTGGGTGGCGAGTTTTTCCAGAAGACATTCCCAGCACCCGCAGGCTCCCTGTGTCCCTCCCAGCCAGGCCCTCCAAGGGCAGTCTCAGCCCAGCCTCTTCGCCCAGATGCAGCTCTGTCCTCTTTTCTGCCTGACTTCTCTCACTTATCCTTAGGTCTGGGAGATACATCCGTCTTTGGGTGTGGCGGTGGGTAGCTCGTTCCATTGCTGTGTTTGTACTTTTCTTTTTTTTTTTTTTTTAAGATTTTATTTATTTATTTGACAGAGAGAGAGCAATCACAAGTAGGCAGAGAGGCAGGCAGAGAGAGAGGGAGAAGCAGGCTCCCTGCTGAGCAGAGAGCCTGATGCAGGGATTGATCCCAGGACCCTGGGATCATGACCTGAGCCAAAGGCAGAGGATTAACGCACTGAGGCACCCAGGTGCCCCTGTACTTTTCTCTTAATGTTTGTTTTCATAAAGATCAGGTCCTATCTGGTCCTTTTCCTCCCCCTCGGTGTCATGGACTAGGCTCAGGCAGTAGATCACAGGACCCACTCATCCCGTATTTCTGTCCCACCGTTTGTGCGGTTGCTGCTTTGAGGTGTAAAGCATTCCTATTCCTGTGGCTGGAACCAAACTACAGAGCACAGAGCTCCCTCTCCTCCTCCACGAGCCTCTGCTGCTCCAGCTCAAGGGGTGGAGGGACACAGGGAAGGGGCTGTGTCAATGGGTCCCCCAATCCCAGGGCTGAACTGTGGCAGGAAGGAAGCTGAGGGGACTGGTCTCAGCCAGAGCCTCACCACACCTGGGCCCACAGGGGTCCTTCATCCAAGTCAGGACAGGAGAAGACCACACTCTCTAGGTTCCTTCTCATTCCGCCGGCAGACAAAGCTCTACAGAAAGGGCTGTAAGATAGCACAGCCATGGTGGGAAACAGCATGGCGGGTCCTCAGAACATCAGGCAACCCAGGCATCCGTCATCGTGTGAGTGGAGAACGAAATCTGGTCAGTGCGTACAAGGGAATGTGATTCAGCCTTCCAAAGGAAGGCGGTCCCAACACATGTTCCACCATGGACGAGCCTTGAGGACATGAGACTGAGGGACATGAGCCAGTCACACCAGGAGCGACCCTGCAGGGCCCCGCTGCTGTGAGTATCTAGCGAAGTCGGATTCAGAGACCATGCAGGATGGAGGCTGGCAGGGGCTGGGGGACAGGGAAATGCGGAGTTGGTGTTCAGCGAGGACAGAGTTTTAGCTGGGGGAAGACAGAGAGTTCTGGAGACGGAAAGTGGTGCTGGTTATACATCAGAGCACACGGGCTTAGCACCACTGGACTGTACACCCGAAAATGGTTAAGATATGAATTTTATGTTAGATGTACTTTACCACGGTTTTTGGGGTTTTTTTTTTTTAAGTTTTAATGGGAAAATGTGTCAAACGCTGAGAAAGGATAGAGCAGGCAGATGTAAGAAAAAGTGAAACAGAAGTCATGATACTAATATAAGACAGAAATGCAATTCAAGGGGCGCCTGGGTGGCTCAGTGTGTTAAAGCCTCTGTCTTTGGCTCAGGTCGTGATCCCGGGGTCCTGGAATGGAGCCCCGCATCGGGCTCTCTGCTCCGCGGGGAGCCTGCTTCCTCCTCTCTCTCTGCCTACTTGTGATCTCTTTCTGTCAAATAAATAAATAAATTTTTTTTTTTTAAAGCAATTCAAGGCAAATATTGTTAAATGAGAATGGTTTTGGAATTTTTTCTTCTTTTTGAGAGAGAGAGAGAGAGATGGGGTTGGAGGGGAAGAGGGAGAGAGGGAGACTCTTAAGCAGGCTCTACCCAGCTCGGAGCCTGACTGGGGGCTTGATCTCACGACCTTAAGATCATGATGAGAGTCAGACGTTTACCGACTGAGCCTCCCAGATGCCCCTCAGATTTTTGTAAAAATGAGGTTTACAGGGATGCCTGGGTGGCTCAGTGGGTTAAGCGTCTGCCTCCGGCTCAGGTCATGATCTCAGGGTCCAGGGATCGAGCCCCGCATCGGGCTCACTGCTCAGCAGGGAGCCTGCTTCCCCCTCTCTCTCTGTGCCTGCCTCTCTGCCTACTTGTGATCTCTCTGTGTGTGTCAAATAAATAAATAAAATCTAAAAAAAAAAAAAAAAAAAAAAACAGAGAGGTTTACAGCCGCAGTAAGTCCAAAGAGGGGGTAAGGTGCAGAAGAGCATAGAATGTCCAACCAGAGAGAAAAAGCACAGTGCAAGGCTCCTGTCTTCTCTCTCACTTGGTCCCCACATCCCAGCCAGAGAAAGCAGCACTTGAGGTCAGCAAGAAAACACACCAGCTTCTGTCAGACATAGCAAGACCTGACACGGGGTCAGTGAGACACCCTTCTTTAGACATGGGCATCCACGCTTCTCTCTAATCTTGGACCCTTCAGAGCAATACCCAGACTCTGAATGACTCCCCTTCCTCTGCCTTCTTTAGAAGGAGGTTTTGTCCCCGGGAGGACCCAGGACACTCAGAACACTGCAGGTCTGGGACGCCTGGGTGGCTCAGTTGGTTAAGCAGCTGCCTTCGGCTCAGGTCATGATCCCAGCGTCCTGGGATCGAGTCCCACATCGGGTCTCTGCCTACTTGTGATCTCTCTCTCTCTCTCTCTCTCTCTCTCTCTCTCTGAGTGTCAAATAAATAAAATCTTAAAAAAAAATAATGTCAGTTTAATTAAGTAATTATTGACACCCAATAAGTGCTCAATAAATATAATGATTCAGGCTGCCACTAGGGCCCAGGCTGCTTTGTGAGAGGATGAGCCTCTCGTCACTGGAAGTATTCAAGCAAAGCCTAGAAGAACACATGTTGGGGACCCTTGGCATCAGGAGGGGCTTGGATGGTGGGGGCTCCAGGTTCTCTCCCTTTCTAAGAGCTGCCAGATCTGCCCTCTGCCCTGTGCCCGGGAGCAGCCAGCTCCTGTCACCGTGAGCAGAGAGCCGGGGACAGACATTGTCTGAGGGACTGGGCTGCACGTGACAGAATTTGGGCGACGCCTTGATCTCTGGACCATTCAAGGTTCACCAGCACCACCGAGTGCAGCCCCTTCTGCTGCTTAACGAGAGAGAGAATCATTATGGCGGCCGGGATGAGAAGGCAAGAAAAACTTCTTCTGGCCGACATTGTGCACTGAGTGCCAGACAGACTGGACTTAAATTCTCCCTCAGAGGCTACCCCACCCCCACCCCACTCCGCCCCGGGGAAGGGCACTTCCTGAAGACAATTGGAACTTGGCCTTTAGGGTTCGACTTCCTTTGTGTCAACTCATTTCTGACTCGGGGTTTTCAGCTATTTATTTCTAGAACAATACGCTCACTGCAACAACAGCAGTCCAGGGAGGCAGTGAGGCAGTCTTCCTGGCGGTGACAGCGTGGTCTCCCCCTGCCTTTCTCCTCAGCAGGAGGGGGAGGGAGGTGTGAAAAGCCATCTGAAAGAGGTGGGTGGAAGTGGTCAAGCCCTCCCTCCCCCCTCCCCCCACCGCACCCCCTCCCCACAAGTCTCATTTTCAGCGGAGCCAGCCAGCCAGAATGTAAGTGGGGACCTCGGAAGGGTCTCGGAGATCCAAGATTTCGGGGCAGGCAAGTGGCAATGGGGGGAAAAGAAAGGCCTGGCCCTCACAAGGAGCTCTTCCTCCACACAGTAATTAACCAAGGCTCCCAGCACCCTTCCTTGGCTCGCCGGCCTGCTTGTCCCCTCCTGTAATATTTTTCTAATTTGCGTCGCCGCTTCCTGCTTCCTCCAAGTCACCTTAATTGGAAACTCTGGAGTTCACACGGAAAGTTCCTCTCTGCTCTCTGAGGACACCTATCGAGGGTGGAACCGGGCTCTTCACAATAATTCTTACCAGACACGGCTAATAATGACCCTCTTTCGCTAATGAAAAAAACACACACAGGCACACATTGTGGCTGCTGTAATTAAGCTTGTGACGAGTTGAGTTGGAGGGAAATTAGATTTATTTACATGCTGTTCTGTTGCTGATCAAGCACTAGCTATCGGGAAGACTTCTAATTAACCCTCGTTTAGAGGGTGTGCTCTTCTGTGTCTCCTTCCCTCCCTTTGTAAATTGCAGTTGGTTAAGAAATAATAATAATAATAATTAGCCATTCTTAGAGTTGAGTTCTCACCCGTAACTCGGTTTAATCCTTGAGCTGCGTTGCCCGGCTGCTGACGATCAATGCCCGTAACCTGCCAGTTCTGAGCCATAGGGCCATCAGTTCAACCCACCAATGATTGTGGCCGAAGCACCTGCCACGGGCCAGGTCCTGTCCCAGGCGCCCAGCCCGTCGGAAGTGGACCCAGAGCCAGTCCGGCCTCCAAAGAGATTGGGATGACCAGAAAGGAACCCGGTGAATGGCCAGTTGAGGCAGAAGCCATGGCCAGGCTGGAAGCAGGAAGCACTGGGGTTTGGTGGGAAGCCCTGGGGGTGTGGGGGGCGCACTGAAGGGTCTGTAAGGGAGGGAGGAAAAGCAAATGCGGGATTTAAGCAAGATGAGAGCAGAGCCCACAGAGGTGACTGGAAGGTCTCAGTGTCCAGGGTTTTCAGAACAGATTTGCTGTCCATGGCTGACTGCCTCCTCCGTCTGTGTGTGCACAGCTGTGTCTGGGAAAGCAGCAGGCCCGGGATGCCACGGCTGGGAGCACACAGGTCCGGGGCTAGGTGTTCTCGTCCCAGGAGCTCCGGATTCTTCAAACCTCCTGGTGCCCAGGAGGCAGTGGGCATCAGACAAAGGCGCCCAGCCCCAGGTACCGCAGCCTCTCAGGTCAAAGAAGCTGCAAAGGCAGGACACCCACCAGCTCAATGCCGGCTTGTTCTAGAAGGGATGGGGGGAGTCATTTCATCAGACAGATGCATAGACCAAAAGGTTGCTCAGTTGCAGAAATGGTGGATTCTGACAAAATGCACATCTTAGAATCAAAGCAACACAAGATAATCAGGTCTTCTTCGGAGGACAGCTAGCCTTGTGGAGGCCAAACTCGGCATGAAATGTGCGGAATCAGGCAAGGCTCCCGCGTCCCCTAGATGGCCAAGGCAAGGAGCCTCGAGCTGTCACAGCCAAGTCTATGGTACCACCGTCCCTCAGGGTCACCTTCCCCACCAGCTCTATGGCTCAAGTGGTCCCAGCTCATCCCTCAAGGTATCTAGAGAAGCCTCCAGTTGGAAGGGACCCAAAGACCACGTCATCCAGCCCAGCTTTTACCAGGTCAAGCACCCCTGCAAGCATCCCTCCCGAAGGCTGTCCAGAGCTGGCCGGCACACCTCCAGGGAAGGGAGGTGGTCACGCCGGTCACGCCGGTCACCACCTCCCAGGGCACTGCCAGGGACTCTGACGGTGTGGGAAAGAGGGCACAGACAGGAGGGGCCCATGGGGGACCACACCCATCTTGAGTTTGGAGGCTTGCGAGCGGCTCTGGCACCAGCGGGGGATGTAGGGAGGGTGAGCACGCACACAAACAGGCTTCAGAAGCCACAATCCACAGCGCCGCATGATTTTCTAGACCTCTCCTAAAACACATGGAACTTTCTGGAAGCCTATGTCCTGCTGAGAAACAACACGGCTCTAGACTCCAGGGGAAGGTCCGTGAGACATCTCCTCCCGTCTTGTGCGTGGCTGTTTTGGGTGTCTTCTAAATCTCTTGTCACGTGCCAGACGACGACAGTTACGTCTTTGCCGCTACGCAACACTGGGCCAGGCACCTGCAGCTCCTCAAAGAGAGGGGCCGGACCCGGCGCCGCTGGGCCCCTCCATGCCAAAGACCAAACAGAGTTTTCATCACTGCGCGAGGTACGTGAGGCCAAAAATTTCCAATCTCACAAATCGTGTTTTTCTTGCCTTTCAATATTATATTGGGGATTCCATGGGTTTCTAACGCTTGCCACTCACTCAACTTAATAACTGGTTATATTAACATCTCCCCTATTCTCCTTCTATTTACTCTCGCTTGGGAGTTAATGAACTTGTAGCTAAGGGAACCCTCTAACACGCTCACATAATCACGGCCGCCTCCCCCGCCCCAGGGAAGGGGCTTCCTATATGCCCGTGAGACGAACGAGGACAGCAGCCCCGCCAGCTCCGGCTAAGAGGATGCCGTCGTCATCCACCTGCTTGAAGCAAGTTCCCAGGACAGCAGAAGCCCCTGAGTGCTAAGGACGGCCCGGCCCCCACCAAAGGTTAACACAGTTTAATTACCAGCATTTTAAAATCACCATGTCCCAGTCGCATGGAATTCATCTGCCAGTTACTTCTAGAATTCGACACATTTCTGCAGGTTATTGGGACCTGGGAACTTGAACCAAGCCAGGGATGGGGTCACCTGCCTGTGGATCCTCACCTCTTGGGCGGAGGGGTGAGAAGCCTCCCTCTGTGGGAAATAGCCCCTTGCCATCCATTCTGAAGAACAGACTTGAAGACACACACGTGCACCCTGGACGGCCCCAACCGCAAACTCAGTTTACCTGCCACAGCAGGTGCGAGAAGATTAGTCTCCCAAAATGCTCTGATGGGGAAATGTGTCACAAATGACAAGTTGGAGAAAAGATGGTGTGCAGCCCCACACTCAGAAGCAGGCATCAGCTCCTCCCCTCCACGCTGTCGGTCCCTTGGGGCCACCTCACCCTGGTTTAGGACGGTGTCACCTCTTCCCCCCCAACGACGGCACAGCCTCCCGGGCCCGTCCAGCCACCTGTGAAACCCTGAGTGGATGCCTGCTGTATGTTAAGCACTAGAACGTCCTTCTTGTCCCACCTATACCTGCCAACAGTGGAAAACAGTTTATCCACGAACCTCAACGTCAGAAGGACCCACATCAGGAATTTGTTTTAAAGGATTTTTAGGGGCACCTGGGTGGCTCCGTCAATTAAGCGATTAAGCGTCTGGCTTTGGCTCAGGTCATGATCCCAAAGTCCCTGGGATCGAGTCCTGCAACAGGCTCCCTGCTCACCAAGGAGCCTGCTTCTCTGCCTCTGCCCTTCCGCCTGCTTGTGCACGCTCTCTCGCTCTCTCTCAGATAAATAAATAAAATGCTTTCCTAAATAAATAAATAAACGATTTTTAAAATAATCATCCTTTTTTAAAAAAATATTACTCCCTTGATCTCCTTAAAGAATGACACTCCAAGACTAAAGCATCATGGCAAGGAACGCACATTTAGGTGATGGAACTTTAAAGAAATGCGCAGACGTGATTGCCATAAAAGTCCGGCAAGTGGTCACTTCTGGAAGGAGGAAGGGGGTTATGACCACATGGGCCTCCGGGGTGGCTGGCAAAATTCCATCTCTAAACCCAGCTTAGAAGAATTCCCTCAGTCCTAAATTGGTCTGTGGGGCATCTGTATCTGTTTTTCATCTTAAAATAAAACAGGTCGCCCCTTAGTCCTGTTCTCTTTCACTGTACTGAGTCTATGAAGAGATTTCTGGGGGGGGGGGGGCGCCTGGGTGGCTCAGTCATTAAGCGTCTGCCTTTGGCTCAGATCATGACCCCAGGGTCCTGGGATTGAGTCCCGCATTGGGCTCCCTGCTCGGCGGGGAGCCCACTTCCCCCTCTATCTGCTGCTCCCCCTGCTTGTGTGCTCGCTCTCTCTCTCTCTCTCTGGCAAATAAATCCAATCTTTTTAAAATTTTTAGAAATAAAAAAATAAAGTCTCCAGTCAAATATTAAAAGAGAGAGAGATTTCTGGTCACGGACTCCCCTACTGGGCTGTAAGCTCTATTATGGCCCAGGTCACACCTGACTTGCTTACTCTACTACCCAGTGGCTCAGGCTGCTGAATGAAGGAGGCAATGAATGAATGAATGAATGAATGAATGCGCCTTCCACAGGAGCTGTCTGCTCCAGACTATACTCGGGGACCAGGAGCCACACGTGCCCTCCTTACCATGGACCCAGAGGTGCCTAAGCCAGGGCTTGGCACACAAGAGACAGGTGACACATTTTTATAAAATAAACCAGTGAAAAAAACCAACTATGCCAGGCAGAGGGGACACAAAAATGACCAAGGCATGGTCTTCCCATCAAGGACCTCCTCATCGAGCAAGGAGAGGCACGAACCAGACCACGTGGTGAAGGCGAAGGTGGAAAATGCCTAGGGGGTGACGTAAGCAGCGTGAGGAGCAATCAGGAAGGGCTTCTCGGAAGAGAGGACACAGAGCTGATTCTTGAAGGAAAAGCCCGAAATTCCCTCCACTGGGAGGTAGGACAAGCACCTCCCGGGAGGTGCTCAGGGTCTCCACAGCCCCACTGACTTCTCCACAAATTATCTGCCATATCTGCTGCTTCTGCCACAAGTCCTGTCCCGAAATTCCCCATGTCATGCTGCTCCCACCACCTCCCGTCCAGCGTGCGTGCACGTGCGCGCACACACACACACACACACACACACACACACACACACACTGAGAATGTGCCTCCCACATACAGTGTGACCTGGGACACAGGACTTGCACACTTCCCAGCCACTCTGTGAGGCGTCCGTGCACCCAGACCAGAGGACAGAGGCTTACAGGGGCCAAACAACTCGCCTGAGACCAGGCCGCAAATGTATAGAAAAAAGGGATATCAGAAGGCCTGAACCCCACTTTCCATGCATAGAAAAGTGAGGGGCTCATCACCCCCTCCCCACCCCACTGTCATTCAGAACATCAAAATGACACTTCAGGTTCCCCCAAGACCCTCCTCACTCAGGGGCTGCGAGTACTGACCTCTGTCTCTTATCTTCCACGTCAGTCTGGAACGCTGGCAAGGCCAAGCCCAAGACTGGCCCTAGAGTACGTTCCTCTAATAATTTCGGAGGCAAGGAGCTCAGTAAAAAGCCACAACCCCCACACCTCTGAAACGCAAGCTTTGCCTCCTGTGCTTCTTTCCATGTCCCTTTTCTACTAAGATTTAACTCCACCGCTGTAAAGGGCTCAAATCTCTCTTTTTTTTTTAGATTTTATTTTTAAGTGATCTCTACACCCAACAAGGTGCTTGAACTCACAACCCCGAGATCAAGAGTCTCCTGTTCTACTGACCAAGACAGCCAGGCATCCGCACAAAGGGCTCAAATCTTAAGGGAAGTGGGTGGCGAGTTTTTCCAGAAGACATTCCCAGCACCCGCAGGCTCCCTGTGTCCCTCCCAGCCAGGCCCTCCAAGGGCAGTCTCAGCCCAGCCTCTTCGCCCAGATGCAGCTCTGTCCTCTTTTCTGCCTGACTTCTCTCACTTATCCTTAGGTCTGGGAGATACATCCGTCTTTGGGTGTGGCGGTGGGTAGCTCGTTCCATTGCTGTGTTTGTACTTTTCTTTTTTTTTTTTTTTTAAGATTTTATTTATTTATTTGACAGAGAGAGAGCAATCACAAGTAGGCAGAGAGGCAGGCAGAGAGAGAGGGAGAAGCAGGCTCCCTGCTGAGCAGAGAGCCTGATGCAGGGATTGATCCCAGGACCCTGGGATCATGACCTGAGCCAAAGGCAGAGGATTAACGCACTGAGGCACCCAGGTGCCCCTGTACTTTTCTCTTAATGTTTGTTTTCATAAAGATCAGGTCCTATCTGGTCCTTTTCCTCCCCCTCGGTGTCATGGACTAGGCTCAGGCAGTAGATCACAGGACCCACTCATCCCGTATTTCTGTCCCACCGTTTGTGCGGTTGCTGCTTTGAGGTGTAAAGCATTCCTATTCCTGTGGCTGGAACCAAACTACAGAGCACAGAGCTCCCTCTCCTCCTCCACGAGCCTCTGCTGCTCCAGCTCAAGGGGTGGAGGGACACAGGGAAGGGGCTGTGTCAATGGGTCCCCCAATCCCAGGGCTGAACTGTGGCAGGAAGGAAGCTGAGGGGACTGGTCTCAGCCAGAGCCTCACCACACCTGGGCCCACAGGGGTCCTTCATCCAAGTCAGGACAGGAGAAGACCACACTCTCTAGGTTCCTTCTCATTCCGCCGGCAGACAAAGCTCTACAGAAAGGGCTGTAAGATAGCACAGCCATGGTGGGAAACAGCATGGCGGGTCCTCAGAACATCAGGCAACCCAGGCATCCGTCATCGTGTGAGTGGAGAACGAAATCTGGTCAGTGCGTACAAGGGAATGTGATTCAGCCTTCCAAAGGAAGGCGGTCCCAACACATGTTCCACCATGGACGAGCCTTGAGGACATGAGACTGAGGGACATGAGCCAGTCACACCAGGAGCGACCCTGCAGGGCCCCGCTGCTGTGAGTATCTAGCGAAGTCGGATTCAGAGACCATGCAGGATGGAGGCTGGCAGGGGCTGGGGGACAGGGAAATG
This sequence comes from Enhydra lutris kenyoni, assembly GCF_002288905.1. NCBI lineage: Eukaryota > Metazoa > Chordata > Mammalia > Carnivora > Mustelidae > Enhydra > Enhydra lutris. The sequence continues at coordinate 3,025,625 of NW_019154138.1, forward strand.
CGGAGTTGGTGTTCAGCGAGGACAGAGTTTTAGCTGGGGGAAGACAGAGAGTTCTGGAGACGGAAAGTGGTGCTGGTTATACATCAGAGCACACGGGCTTAGCACCACTGGACTGTACACCCGAAAATGGTTAAGATATGAATTTTATGTTAGATGTACTTTACCACGGTTTTTGGGGTTTTTTTTTTTTAAGTTTTAATGGGAAAATGTGTCAAACGCTGAGAAAGGATAGAGCAGGCAGATGTAAGAAAAAGTGAAACAGAAGTCATGATACTAATATAAGACAGAAATGCAATTCAAGGGGCGCCTGGGTGGCTCAGTGTGTTAAAGCCTCTGTCTTTGGCTCAGGTCGTGATCCCGGGGTCCTGGAATGGAGCCCCGCATCGGGCTCTCTGCTCCGCGGGGAGCCTGCTTCCTCCTCTCTCTCTGCCTACTTGTGATCTCTTTCTGTCAAATAAATAAATAAATTTTTTTTTTTTAAAGCAATTCAAGGCAAATATTGTTAAATGAGAATGGTTTTGGAATTTTTTCTTCTTTTTGAGAGAGAGAGAGAGAGATGGGGTTGGAGGGGAAGAGGGAGAGAGGGAGACTCTTAAGCAGGCTCTACCCAGCTCGGAGCCTGACTGGGGGCTTGATCTCACGACCTTAAGATCATGATGAGAGTCAGACGTTTACCGACTGAGCCTCCCAGATGCCCCTCAGATTTTTGTAAAAATGAGGTTTACAGGGATGCCTGGGTGGCTCAGTGGGTTAAGCGTCTGCCTCCGGCTCAGGTCATGATCTCAGGGTCCAGGGATCGAGCCCCGCATCGGGCTCACTGCTCAGCAGGGAGCCTGCTTCCCCCTCTCTCTCTGTGCCTGCCTCTCTGCCTACTTGTGATCTCTCTGTGGGTGTAAAAAAAAAAAAAAAAAAAAAAAAAAAAAAAAAAAAAAAAAAACAGAGAGGTTTACAGCCGCAGTAAGTCCAAAGAGGGGGTAAGGTGCAGAAGAGCATAGAATGTCCAACCAGAGAGAAAAAGCACAGTGCAAGGCTCCTGTCTTCTCTCTCACTTGGTCCCCACATCCCAGCCAGAGAAAGCAGCACTTGAGGTCAGCAAGAAAACACACCAGCTTCTGTCAGACATAGCAAGACCTGACACGGGGTCAGTGAGACACCCTTCTTTAGACATGGGCATCCACGCTTCTCTCTAATCTTGGACCCTTCAGAGCAATACCCAGACTCTGAATGACTCCCCTTCCTCTGCCTTCTTTAGAAGGAGGTTTTGTCCCCGGGAGGACCCAGGACACTCAGAACACTGCAGGTCTGGGACGCCTGGGTGGCTCAGTTGGTTAAGCAGCTGCCTTCGGCTCAGGTCATGATCCCAGCGTCCTGGGATCGAGTCCCACATCGGGCTCCGTGCTCATCAGGGAGCCTGCTTCTTCCTCTGCCTGTGCCTGCCATTCTGTCTGCCTGTGCTTGCTCTCTCTCCCTCTCTCTCTCTGACAAATAAATAAATAAAATCTTAAAAAAAAAAAAAAAAAAGAACACTGCAGGTCTGAGCCCAATTCACAGGGAGGCTCTCTGCCTCCCACCAGGACCCATCTGGAATGGGCACAAAAATTCCCCTGCTTCTTGGCAATAAAAGCAACAACCCCCAGCCCTGCACACTAAGCCCACTTCCTTGGAGCCCAGGCTCGTTACGGCGTTATCCCCCACTTCACAGCCGTGCTAGGAGCCAGGGACCATTGGCTCCATTTTACAGAAGGGAAAACCAAGGCTTAGGGAAGTCAAATTACTAAACTCGGGTCGCAAGCACGAGACAGAGCTAGGATTCGTGTAGGACCCGGCAGACTCTAGAGCCCAATTTTTACCCATCGGACTATTGTGTCCTTCCAAGACATTCAAACAACCTGGGGGATTTCACGGGCTGGAAACCAGAATTCAGAGTGGGCCGAGCCTGAATCAGGTACACTAAGACCAAACCTTCCCCTAGCAATAATATTGATTTACACAGTTTCAAGGTTTCAAATCATATCTAAGAATCCATGTGATCCAACAGATCAGTGAGGAGATCGGCGAGGTTTTGTTGTCATCCACAGAGGATACAAAACTCTCTGAGGAATGACCAGAGAGGCACACGAACCATTAAAAGTCACACAGCAAGTTCCCAGGGAACCAGGCCTCATCCGAAGACAGTCACCCCACAAGGCCCCCCAGGAAGGTCCCCTCAGACACAACATTCCAGCAGGCACCAGGACACAGGGAATTCTCCGAAGTGCATGCAGCCCTCCTGCCAGGCCACCGCTCGCTGCCTGCCTGCCAGTCTGACGCGCTGCCCTCCGTTTTTCATCGCTAATTAATTTGGATGGAGATGTCTTTAAACTGAGACTTACGTCGGGTCCTCCCCACTGTCTGTGAACCAATTTCATTACAACAGAAACCATGTTGCCAAAATGAGAAATCCCCTCCTTTTCAGGCCTGTGCCCTTGAAGGCATCTTATTAGAAAAGACCATTTCTTAATTAACATTTTTGATCTTTAATCCATTACACATCCCTCTAATCCTGTACGGAGGTGCGGCTGGCCCACTTCCGCGGGCTGGCTCTGGGCTGCGCGAGGCTGGCAATTTCAGCACTGAGGGCTCGCGCACAGCTGGACTCCGCCGCGGACAGTCTGGGGCTCCCAGACACCACCCCCGGTCCAGCCGCCGGTGCCGATCCCGAGCGGGAGCGGGGGAGGGAGGGTGCCTGGCGCAGACACCCCCGGAAGGCCAGTCTGCAGACGAGAGTTCACTTCATTAACCCCTGAACCCCATCTCTTCTCGCCCCAGAATGGTTTCTAGCAAAGGCGGTTTCCGCCAAGCGTGAGGGCCGCCAGGCTGGTCTTCCTTCCCATTTGCACGAATCTCAAGCAACCTGATCACGTCTGCACAAAGAGCTGGTCCCGTGAAGAGCAGGGGGCCCCAGTTTGGAAAGCTTCAGACCTGCCTGGTGACTCCCTCCTTCCTGGAAGCCTTTCTTCCTTCGATTTTGCACACCTCATCTTGCCTTCAGCGCTGATGCCTCTCGGGTCAAAGTCCTCGACTCTATTCTGTCAGAGCTCACTCGAAGCTATAAGTGCCAGCGACACAGACCCAGATATGTCCCCAGGCCCCTTCTCCCCATAGTGCTGGGCCACACATTCAAGTCCCGCTCAACCTCCCAGAGGCGTCCCCAACTTGCCCCCAACTTGCCCCCAACTTGCAGCCCAAAGCCGGCTCTTGGGCCGCACCCCCCCACCATCCTATCAGAGCAGCTCCTCCCGAGACCCCATCCCCCGCTGCTCACCTCCAGCCACCCCACTGTCTTGGAGCTTTGGAGTCGCCCTATCTTCCTGCCCCAACCAGGCACACATTCTGGACCGACCTCCAAAAGAAATTCCTAATCTGATGTCTTCTCACCTCCTGGCCTGGGTCCCAGCCCCCATCATCTCCCACCGGGGCAAGGCCTTCCGTCCCCTTCCTTCTCTCCCAAATACAGCTAGAGGGATCCCTTCTCCCTTCTGCCCCTAGCCTTCCTTCAACTCGGAGTAAAATCCAGTGTCCACCAAGACTCAAGGTCTGCCTGCCTCCCTCCCACTCCATCCTGACCTCTCCTCCCCTTCCCCACTTCCCTGGCCTCAGCTCCTTCCCCCCCACCTCCCAAACCTCACCTCCTTCCCATCCCCTTGACCTCACCTCCTTCCCCACCCCCATGACTCCCTGGCCTCACCTCCTTCCCCCCACCTCTCAGGCCTCACCTTCTCTCTCCCTTCTCCCTGGTCTCACCTCCTTCCCCCCACCTCCCAGGCCTCACCTTCTCTCTCCCTTCTCCCTGGCCTCACCTCCTTCCCCCCCCCTCCCAGGCCTCACTTCCTCTCCCCCACCTCTCTGGCCTCACCTCTTACCCCTCTTGCCCTGGCTCCCTCTACTCCAGCCACAGGGACCCTTCTGTCCTTCAAAAGGCCCAACACATCCCCACGGCAGAACAGAAGGCTGCTCCCACCCCTCTGCTTGGCTCATACCCTCTCTTGTGCAAACGCCCCTCCTGGACACAGAAGCCTCTCTGAGCACCCTACAGATGCCCCCTCCTCCCCACCACCCCATCGCTCTCTAACTGACCGCCCTGCTGGTCATGTCCCAGGAAAACATATTCTATTCCCCAGCCCTTAGTAGGTGCTCAGTCACACCTGTGGCTGCAAGAACGCCAGCTGTTGGAGTCCACCAGTGGTAACTCAGGCTCCCAGCCATCACCGGCTGTCAAGGGGTGGTCCCACAATGCCAGCACCAGTGCTCATCCAGCAGCAACTGAGAAGGTGGTTAGACATTCAGTAGAACTTTCTGGTGCTGTGCATTTGGGAAAAACTGCCTATCACTGAATAAAGCAGAGCTTGAGCCCTGGGCTGGGGGGGGGGACGGAGGGAGAAAATGTGGTCCAGGGGCAGGGGAGGTGGAGCCTATGAACAGTTAAGGAAGAAGGACAGCCCAGCACTTGGTCCTTCACAGACTCAGAAGGACGGAATGGGGGTTCGTGAACCGGGAGGCACATACGCAAAGGCCGCACAGAAGGCAAGGATGGGGCTGGGCCCGGAAGGACTCTGGCACAGGATGGGGGCATTCCAGGAGGGGGACACAGGCCAAGCAAGGCACGGGCTAGAATGAGGGCAGAGAGCACAGGACGAAACTCCAAGAGGCCACTTTGTGACCTGGGGAGTCCTCCCACCCACCCCAACCCTTGAGCTACATGTACGAGTGAGACTCTCCACGGGGAACCCACTGCCTCAGGGCACCATGACCTCCCAAGACTCCTGGTGGCCCCCGAGCCTGGCCAATCTCAGAGGAGGGCCCAGAGCATGGGAATCCAGACTCCCAGTCTAGTGCTCCTACCATCGCCACCCTCTAGGCTTACTCTTTGCCTGCTGCCCTAACTACCAGCCCAGACCTTGACCTGAACCCTGAAGGCCATCATGCTGCAAAGCCTGAGGTCAAGGGCCCTTCCCCCCAGCAGCACTAGGTCAAAGCACTCTGCTTCCACACCCCAGGCCGGGGATGGAGGTGGGCCATTGGAGGAGTCATGGGGCTGTGTATGACCCTGGCACCAGACAGGCTCCTTTTAGGGAAACCCTGCCTCAGCCATAACAGTAGGTCCCCCCAGTGGGTCTGCCCAGGATCTGGGCTGGGGGTGATGCCAAAAGGAGCCCCAAGGAGAACACCCATGACAGGGACCATTCAGCACCCCCCACACACCCCTGCCCTTGCACATGGACCCACACACCCCCCCTTCCAAACCTGTGCATCAGACACTGGCCCTTCCCCAGTGCCCTGTGTGGGGTCCCAGTGTGGGGGGTGAGGTGGGGGGGGTTGCGTGCCGGGTTCTAAAGGCAGCCCGTGAGGCAAAAACGTCACCTATCCTGAGATTCAGCAGCTGTGGCTGGGATACACATGGGAGGATAATGGCCAGTGAGGGGCCTGGCTCCTCTGTCAGGTGTGAGGGAGAAGACGCGCATCTTAGAACCCCAGAGTCACAGCTACCTGAGGCTCCTGAGGGAGCAGCAGATCTCCCCCAGAGCTCAGACTCACTTGGGCAGCCCCCACGACTGGAACTGCCAGCTCTCTTCACATTGTTACTGCCTTCTTTATTTGGGCGAACGTGCATCTTAATTGGGAGAAGTTAAATGGACGAGTAACGACCTAAGTCTGCACATACGCTGTCAACAAGGTAGGGAGGTGGGATTAGGTGTGTGCCGTGCTGCAGACCTGCTGTGTGGCACTGGGCAAGACTCCTAGCCTCTCTGAGGGACAGTGTCTGCATATGGGAAACAGGCATGAGAACACCATCTGCGGTCCGAATGCTACTTCAGGGGTTCATAGAGCTAATGTCTGTGGAAATGCCTGCTGGAGGGAGGTGAGAGGACACAGTGACAAGCACACAGGCCTTGGGGACGGAGAGAGCCAAATTCAAATCCGAACCAGGCACCGGTGTCTGGAGGAGGACACACGCAAACTCCAGGCCAGAGCCACAGGGACGCGTGGCAGCCAGCCACCAAAATGACTCTTCCCTAAGGGGTGGGTCCTCAGCAGCCCCGCCCCCGGGCCCTGGGGGTCCCCAGACTCCACAAGGTTGCAAGAGTCAGAGGCTCTGGCTGAAATCCCAGGCTGGCCGTCTCTTTCTCTCTCCACATTTGGGGAAGGCATTTCCTCCTTCTTGGGGCCTGCGGGTCAGGTTTCCACCCAGATGGAAAGTCCCACCCAGGGGCCCCCAAAGGAGAGCTCACCATGGAAACTCCATGGGGTGCCTGCCAGACACAGGGGTACGTGGCCCCGGGCAGGCCTTCCTGGAGCCAAGCCCAGTCCTGCCAGCCGGAGAGGGAAGGGCCAGGAGGGGGCTCTAGCTGGACTTCAGATCGGGCCCAGAGCACTGTTCATACACACAAAGAGTGGGTATGTGTGAGCGGATCTGGGGATGTGGATATACATTTAGGCATGGGTCTACAGACGGACCCCAGCCCCAAGTCCTCCTAACACCCCTGAGCCTCAGTTTTCCTGACTGTGCCCCGTGCACCAACCCCACCCACTCAGATAAGATGAGTAAATACAAAATCCTATAAAAAGGGAACAAAAGATGGGGACTGCTGCAGCAAGTCCACAAACCATGGCCAGAGTACGGTCTAGGCAGAGGGGCCCCAGTGCCAGACACACCTCCCCAGCCGCTGAGCTCAAAACATAAGGATACAAAGAGAGCTCCCAAAGTGCGTCCGAAGACTCCATGAGTGGGGCGCCCAGCTGGCTCAGTTGGTTGAGCATCTGATTCTTGGTTCCAGCTCAGGTCATGGTCTCAAGGTCATGAGATGGAGCCCCGCGTCGGGCTCCATCCTGCAGGGCAAGTCTGCTTGGGATTCTCTCCCTCTGCCCTCCCACATGCATGCGTGCTCTCTCTCCTCTTTCTCAAAAAAAAATAAATAAATCTTAAAAAAAAAAAAAAAGGCTTTATGAGCTGGGGATAAGGGTCCTCAGAAGCAGGTAGGGGCTAGTTTCTGAAGTCAAAAGTTTGCAGAACCCTCCAGAAGCAACCCAGCAACCCTGGGCATGTCCAGGGCTCTTCAAGGTCCCCCACTGAAGAACCCCGCTCCATTGCATCGAACCAGGCCCTTGGGCAAGTCACCTGAGCAGCTGCCCCAGGACGCAGCCTGGCTTGGCTCAGCCCCCTCCGGGCAGCTCCGCAAGGAAGTTCGTGGCTGCGGTGTGCACTTAGGCCCCGAGCATTCTTCCAGGGTCAGTTTAAGAAAGAACTCTAGGAAAGTTGTTTCTGCATTGTGTGCCAAATTGTTACTGAGACCGTGGCTGTTGTTTGTTCAATGATTAATGAGGCTCCGCAGAGTAAATTCCTAAGCATTTAGTGCCAGGGAAAAACATTTGTCTGTCCCTAGTGCGTGAGTCGGGAAGAGGCGGCCAAGCCTCCCTCCATCCGATTTCTCCTTTGGCCTGAGCTGCCGGGAAGCTCACCTACACAGTGACCCATACCTGGGGCTTTGGACGTAATTAGTTCTTTCATCTATTATTTTAGCTGCCCAGCGATGTAAGGCCATCTCATCTCATTCCATTAATAACACCCAGAGCCAGTGTTGACAGGTGCTTGGGTTATGCTAGGCTCCGTGCTGAGCACGTGACCTCTACATTCCCACTCATCCTTGCGGGGGTAGCGGGGGGCACAAGCTAGGGCTTCCGTATCCCCACTTTACAGATCAGGAGACTGAGTCCTGAGACGGTGACCAACTCAGCCAAGTGTGTCCTCACAGCTAAGAACGGAAGAACACGGCTCTTGTGTCCTCCCTCTAGAATGTGGGTCCTGGAGAGCTGGATACCACTGCATCCTTGGGGCCAAGTATGGTCCAGACACCTGCAAATTAGGTGTTGAACAAACCTAATTAGTGGGGAGCCTCTCCCCAAAATTAGTGCTGGGTGAGATCCAGCCCTGAGACAAAGGTGTGTTTGTTTCAAAATCCATGCTCGGACTCCTGGTGGGGTTTTGTTGGTTTTTTTTTTTTTTTAAGTCTTTAGGACTTGGCCAAGCTAACCCTGACCTTATCCTCAAACATAACACTAACCCTAACCTTAGGCTTAAACATACCCCTAACCACGGTACTAAACCTAAGCTTACTTCCAGCCCAATCCCAGACGAATTAATTAACAGCCAATAGAAAGCTCACTGCCCAGCTTCGTCCTTGGTTCTGTGGGGCAAGCCCTCCAGCCACAAAGGCCAGCAGCGGCAGAAACTCGGCTTCCAGCACAGATGGTGGGAGCATGTGGGGTCTGCAGCGGGGAGAGGTCAGCAGAGCCGGGGGTCAGGTTTCCCCTCCTGGGAGGCCCAGGCAGACCTGAGCAGGGCAGGCCCAGCCCCGCAGGCCTGGAGCAGCAGACGGTGGAGTGGGCCTGTCCTGCCGGCCCCCGGATCACAGAAGCGGCTACTCTGGCCTATGAGGGCCAGCCCAGCGGGTGGGGAGGAGATGCCCTGCCCCGCTTCCTGCCCATTTGTGGCTGGCGAGGAGCCCCGCAGCCAGCACAGGAAATAACAGGGGCCCCCAGAGGCCGCCCATGCAGGCCCTGCTCCGAGGCTGCCCAGGGAGGGAAGGAGGCCATTGTCGCTCTTTGTTTCGGTTTCCCCAGCATTGCCTGGGCTCCAAGAGGCCCCTGGGAGCTAACAAAGCTTCCCCCAAACCCGCAGCTGTCCGGCCTCCCTCAGCCCGACCCTGGGGACGGACCCACCAGGCCCCTGGACTCTTAAAGTGGCAGGTGCAGGGTGGAAATGAAGTCATGTCCAAGTTGGGGCTGGGGGGGCGCCTGTGGGCCAGAGCAGGCCAGGCAGGCGAACAGACAGATGGGCACTGGGGTCTATGTCTGCACACGGGTCAGCCCTGCACCAGGCCCAGCAGCAGGGGTTTGAATCTTTGGACAGAAAGTACGTCTAAGGCACCGAGGGTACAACAAAGAAACCAAAGAAAAGCAGAGAAAGAAAATAGAGAGCACAGAACAACCCGGGTGTCTTGAACAGCCGCACGGTCCCCGTCCTTGAGGAGAGACAGCCCAGAAGCAGGATTTTTCTGCTCATTTGCAAGCCCAGGGGTGTGCTGCGTGCGTGTGCATGTCTCTCTCCCTACACGTTTGAAGTGTGTGCCAATGCACACTGCGTACATGTGCACGTGTCCCTGTACTCCTGCCTGCATGCGTGTCTGCATGTGTTCATACTTGAGTCTGTGAGGATGCATGTGCATGCTAGGGCACGTGCGAGGTGTGGAGGCCATGTATATGAACGTGTATGTGCCCTGGGGGCTGGAGGAGTGACATGTGTGAATATGTGTCTGTACATGTGTGTTGTGGGTACAGGTGTGTGTGTGTGTGTGAAGGTGTGTGGGTGTGTGCACATGTATGTATATGCACATGCCTGCCCCCACAATCGTTGGTGGGTCAACCATCAGCCGTCACTCGTTCCTATACTGGCCCTGCCACCCCCACTCCCCTCGGGTATGTCACTATAGCGACCTCATTAGGGCTCTTAGCATCTCCACTCATCTCCACTCAGTCCCAGCCACTGAACTAGCAACGAAAAAAGGGGGCCCTAGACTCAGATAAAACCAGCCCAGGCTTAAATCCTTGCTCTAGCCCCATGAGCTCGGAAAGCCTGCACCAGGCTCTCAGCCCCTCTGAGCCTCAACTGCCCTCTGTGGGATGGTACACTTCCCACAAGCTGCGCTTCAGGAGGGTTAAATGAGATCATGTGTGCTGCAGCCCAGCCTCATGCCCAGCACCATGGACTAATAACTAGATGGCTATTCTTTTTACTGTTACTGTTACTACAGTTGCTGGTAGCCAGAGCTAGTTGCTGAAGATACAACAGTGAGCAAAACAGGCACTACCCCTGCCTCCCCAAGCTTGTGGGGTTTGCAAAGTATTTACCCATAAGATGGAGAAAGGCAGAAGCAAAAAATGTCCTATTTACTGGATTCAGTATCCGTCCAATGTCCTAATACCAACAAGTATGGCCAGCAGCCATCAGTTAAAGCCATTAACCACAAGGAAGGAGAAAAGAATTATTAGTGTGGGCAAGAAAAAAAATGGGGTTTTTGACCCAAGCAGGCATCAGTTAGCCAGGTTCAGACTAATACATACATGGAGTGGTGTGTATGTGTGTGCACACACTCCAGGATTTTAGGAGAATGTCAGCTGAGAACAGCAGCCTAACCCCATGGGCCACATTCAGCCTATAGGAAGACACTGGCTGATGCAGCGCTGACCATCCCCAATCCAGGAGCCAGGCCCTGCAGAGTGCCCGCCCAGGAAGCCAAGAGCAGCCAGGCAGCATGACTGGGCTGACCTTGGCTATTTCCTACTGGGCACTGACCCACGCTGCACAGTTGGTGCATCAAGCCTTGCCCAGGGCACACACTCACAGCCTTTGCCTTTCAGAGCAGACCCTGTCCACCAAACCACTGACTGGCACACAAGCCCACCGAAGCCGTCTCCACTTTGGAAACAAGCAACACCCCACCAACCAGGGTCAGCATGAGTGAGGACTCAGTCCTAACCCAGCCATGCCCACTGCGGTGACAAATGACACAGAGTCCCTGCCTCAGAGAAAGCCCAAGTCCATGCAAGAGGTGAAAACCAGCAAGACGAGCCCCACTCTGTGGTTTCACTCCTGTGAAACCACTGGCCAGGCTCGGGGTAGACGAGGAGGCTGAAGAGAGACACCACACACGCTCCTTCACACACCCCAGGAGCCAGCACACATGCACACGTGTGCATGGGCTCTGCACACACGTGTTCACGGCAGAGAGGGCACAGAGGACGTGATCAAAGGGTAGCCCAGCAGGAGCTCCTTGCTGGTCCAGAGCCAAAGGAAAGGGCGGGCAGGAAACAGCACATCCCCCTCACAGAACAGGTCCCAGTCAGCCCTGGGGACCCAGGATGCAGTACAGAGGGGTGCAAAGGCCCTGGGGTCTCCAGGGGTCTGAGTCAAGGCTATCGCATCTGGGTATGCACACACATGCACACACATACACACACACACAAAACACACACGCATGTGCACACGTGCACATACACAAGTACATGCCTCCATGTGCACGCAGGACACAGATGCCCTACACCTCATGGACTGCTCACCATGGTAACAGAGTGGCCACCTCTTAGCTCCAGTCCCCCTGAAGGTTTCCAGGCCTCCTGGGCTGGAGGAAGCAGCACTAACAAAGGCGCAGGCCCATTGGCCTGGCCGGGGGTCCGAGGCACAGACCAGCCGGCGCATGCCTGCCACGCTCCCTTGGTGAGCTCGGGGCCACCGTGTCTTCCTGCCCAGCCTGCCTGGTTCCACTTAGTTTAACTCCCCACAGACACCCTGGCCAAGCTAATGAGAAACTCCCCAGCCAGCCCCACATAAAAACTCATTTCATAAGTCTTTAAAATGCTGGAAAATTATACATCTATTTAGACCTTTTCTACTCCTTTAAAATGTCCTCTGGTCCACATAACTGGGTTGGGGGTTCAAGCTCGAGAGGTGGACAGCTGGAGCCAAAGGAAGCCTGGGCTGTCCGTTGTTGGCCACGGTATCCTGGCCACGGGGGGGCCGGGACACACCCACAGCGGAGCACAGGGTGCAGGGTCACTCAGGTAAGAATTCAAGTGAGGGACCTGGCAAGGGGTGGGGAGAAACAGGGGTCCGAGTTCCTCCAGCTTGGACTTGAAGATGGGAAGAGAAAGTCAGAAGACGCTGGGAGCACCTAAGAAAAAGAGCACCTACTACACCGAGGTCCTCGTCATGGTACTATTTATAAGAGCCGAAAGAGGAAAAGTAGTCCAAATGCCCCGCAGGGGAGGGGCAGTTAGGAATGAGAATGCCCAGCTGCCCAGAGACCCCGACGCGGCTTCTAAGACAGGAGGCTGCGTGGGTCCGGGGGTTACAGGAAGCTCGGGTCTCATGGGGGCAAGAGCCACGTGTATTCCACCATGCCTGTGGATTTCATCTAGGTAAGCTGGTTGGTACAGGACAGAGCTGGAAAGGGGGCTGAGAGAAACACAAGGGGCAAGGGTGCAGAAGCAGAGGTTGTAGGTAGAGCTTCTAAGAAGTCGTTGAAATAATAAACACACACTCTTGAGAAACAAGTGGGGTGGGGAGACAGCTCCTAGAAGGTTCGGAAGTATAGGCTGGGCTGCCCGGAGGGGCCTCGACGCCCAGCGTGAAAGGCCCAGTTTTCCAGACATTTCCGTCCACTTCACCGTCAGAACCTCGGGGTGCAGGACGGCAGGGGTGGGGAAGAGGCTGCGATCTTTGTCAGGAGTGGGGACCCTGACCACTCTCCCTAAGCCACTGCTTACCCAGAGCCAGAATGAAAGGAAAAGGAAAGGCCTCCAGCACCCCTTCTCTATGGGGCCCCCAGGATACCAGTCACCTAGACGCTACTCTAATTTCTCACCCAAGCAGGTCCCAGAGCCCGCAGCCCAGTTACCAGCCTCTCCTGTGAGCCACACCCATGCCCAACACACAGCTACCCCAGTGGGAAGGCAGGCTGGGGCTGGGCATGCGGGAGAGTCTGGCCCCCACTGTTTCCCTAGCCTCTGAGACGGGAAATGTATACAAGGTCTTCAAAACATGCATCTCCCTCTCCTCCTGGGCAGAGGAGTCAGACCCTTTCACCTGACCCAGGAGGGACCTGGGCACAAAGCTGAGTCTCTCACCGAGCCTCTGGATTCCCTCTACAATGAACAGCCTGGACAACACCCTCATAGGCAGCTCGGCCAGTGAAAGTTTTGGTGCTATGTTCACACGTCAGCTGCCTGGGTTCAAATCTTGGCTCTGCCACTTCCTGCTTGTGTGACTTTTAAAACAAGCCACTAGCATCTCTGTGCCTCAGTTTCTATATGTGAACCAAGAAGGAGGGCTGGTTCCCAGAAGTAGTTTGTAAATGATGTTTCCATTAACCAGGACAATGAGACCTGTCAAGGTGGCAGGAAGGCCCAAAACTCTGATCACCCCGATAAGGTCTCAGGCCATCGCAAACTACTATTTTTTTTAAAGATTTTATTTATTTATTTGTCAGAGAGAGAGAGTGAGCACAGGCAGACAGAGTGGCAGAGGGAGAAGCAGGCTCCCCACAGAGCAAGGAGCCCAATGCGGGACTCGATCCCAGGACGCTGGGATCATGACCTGAGCCAAAGGCAGCCACTAAACCAACTGAGCCACCCAGGTGTCCCGCAAACTACTATTTTTATTGAGCATTTCTCTCCAGTCCCTAGAGCGTCTGTCACCACCTGGCTACCCTGCCCAGGCACTGACAATGAGAGTATGTCAGAGTAACTGTTTCCCATCTCCAGATCACCCCACCAACCCTCCTCCCACTCCATCCCCAAGCTTGCGCCCATGCTGCCATGTTGGAAGGAAGCCCAACCTGTCCTGAACCCAGCCGGGAGAGCTGAGAGGCTCCAGTGACACTGTGACCAGACAGTTATAGAGAAATGAGCCCCCCCAGCCCCCGGTCAAACTCGGCGATCAGAGCAAGGGAGGCAAAGCTCAGTTCGGTTGGACTGGTTCACTGAAAACCCACATTGTAGGGCTCATGCTCATCCTGGTGCCTGCCACTTGGAGACCGCATTCCAAAAGGCTTGAAGGAAAGGAGAAGAAGCGTTGAAGAGAAGACAGGTCTCCTCAGAGGGGAAGTTGGTGGGAGGGCAGGGCAGGGGGACAGAGAGGTCCCTCTGGGAAGGGCACCCTTAACAACCTCCTAATTGGTGACCAGGCTGAAACCAGCCAGCAGAAGGCCTTTCTGTGACCTGAATAAAGTTTTTTTTTTTTTTTAAATATGAGCTGTCCAAAATGAGATACCTTTTCACATTTAGGAAGGCTAGGATAAAAAATTTTTTAATTTTTTTTTAAAGATTTTATTTTTTTTTAAAGATTTAATTTATTTATTTGACACAGAGAGAGATCACAAGCAGGCAGAGAGGCAGGCAGAGAGAGAGGAGGAAGCAGGCTCCCTGCTGAGCAGAGAGCCCGATGCGGGGCTCGATCCCAGGACCCTGAGACCATGACCCGAGCCGAAGGCAGCAGCTTAACCCACTGAGCAACCCAGGCGCCCTAAAGATTTTATTTATTTATTTGACCGACAGAGATCACAAGCAGGCAGAGAGGCCGGCAGAGAGAGAGGAGGAAGCAGGCTCCAGGACCCTGGGATCATGACCTGAGCCGAAGGCAGAGGCTTTAACCCACTGAGCCACCCAGGTGCCCCTAGAATAAAAATTTTAAAAATTTAAAAAAAGGAAAATAACAATCGTTGGTGAAGATATGGAGAAACTGGAACCCCCACGGCACTGGCGGGGGCATGAAATGCAGCGCCGCTGGGGCAGCCGTCCGGCCATTCCTCCGAAAGTCACGCAGCATGACCACAGGACTCAGCAGCTCCACTCCTGGGTGTACGCCCCCCCAGAGCTGAAAACGAGTGAGTGTCCAGCAGAGCCCGGCACAACGGGAGTTCGCAGCAGCGTATTCACCACAGCCGAAGGGGGAAAATGACCCAAACGTCCATTAACGGATGAAGAAAGAAACAAAATGTGGTCTCCTCATACAGCAGAACATTATTTAGCCTTAACAAGGAATGCAGGACAAGTGCAGGCTACGATTTAGATAAACCTTGAAAATATTAGGCGACACAGGGGCCCCTGGTGGCTCAGTCGGTTGGGAGTCCAACTCTCGGTTTCGCTCGTCATGATCCTGGGGTCCTGAGACGGAGCCCCGCATCGGGCTCCCTGCTCAGCAGGGAGCCTGCTTCTCTCTCTACCCTTTTCCCCCGTGTGTGACCTCTCTCTCTCAAATAAATAATTTTTTAAAAAATGATAAATACAGGGACGCCTGGGTGGCTCAGTCGGTTAACCAGCTGCCTTCGGCTCAGGTCACGATTCCATGGTCCCGGGATCGAGTCCCACATGTGGCTCCCTGCTCGGTGGGGAGTCTGCTTCTCCCTCTGCCCCTCCGCCTGCTTGTGCTCTCCCTCATGCTCTCTCTTGCTCTCTCTCTCTGGCAAATGGATAAATAAAATTTTTAAAATAATAATAATAATAATAATAAAATAATAAATACATAAATATATACAAACTCAGATGACCCAGCAGCTCTGGGTCTGGTCCCTGGCACCGTGTGCCTCTAGCAGGGCCTGTCACATTTTACCACAGACCCTCCCCAGCCTGCCCCTTCACCTGGGCCACAGGCCAGCCTTGGGACAGGGAGGACCTCTTTGGGGCTCTCCCAAAAGACTCTCCCATCTCTAAGGCATTCAAACCCACGAACTTCCCTGAAATCACACGTGAAATGTTCCCCCTGGATGCTCAAAGGCATCCATGGCTCAAAACAGTTTCCGAATCATGCTTCAGTTATCTCCTTATAAGCTATCAGCTCCCTCATCAGCCTCCGACCATGGGTTTAAAAAAAAAAAAAAATCAGGATCCAATGGGGAATGATTTAAAACCCCAGCTCTACTATGCTCCCCACACCCAGGCTCTGAGCGCAGTGCTCAGTCCCGGGGCTCTGCTCTCAGGAGCCCGGTGTCTGCTGGCGAGGGGCAGGAGGAGGCCGGGGCTCCCCCACTCCCAGGAAGCCTGGCCAGAGAACACTGCCGCGGGCGGGCTCTCCATCACTGTCATGACACGAGGGCACAGACTCAGCAGGCCAGGTTGTTCCTGGGGGTGGTAACCACAGGGTCCCCCAGGGCAGGGGAGCCTGGAGGAGGCCAGAGGTGAGCAGAGAGAACACAGAGCATTCTGCTTCTTTACTGGGGTTCTCCATCACGCTCCCAGAGCCAGGGCAAAGCGGGCGAGGGGGAAGGGCACCGCGCCAAACTTGCAGCCTGGCTGTGGGGCCCCCTTAGGAAAGGAGCTGCCCATGCTCCTCCCGGTGAAGCGCCCTCAGCCCACCCTGCTCACCGCGCCCTGGATTCCCTTGATCGGAGGAGCCCAAGACCCTCCATGGCCGGTACCCCCAGGGACCCTCGTCAAGCCCCCACAATGCCCCCTGGTCCGGTTCGCCCTCACTGCCCCTCCAGCGCCAGGCATCGCGGAGGTGAGACCACAGGGTCTGGCCGCAGGAGGACTCAGGTTCGAGTCCCCTCTCCCCAGTTTGCTGGCCAGGGACCTCGGATCTGCTGCCACACAGCTCTGAGCCTCCTTCCCCCATCCGCCAAATGAAGACGGCAGTTCTCAGAGCAGTGCCAAGGGCGGCTCGGAGAGGCTCTGCTCCCCATAATCTTCCTTGGCACCTGCCCCCATTCTCTGATGCGGCCAAGTGACATTTTCTCAGCTTAATGAAAAGCGTTATACTAAAGCAGCTTTAACCAGGCCGCTGGCCCTGTCCGCCACCAGATGGCCAGCCCTAAACCAGCCTGTGGAGAAGCTCTGGAGCAGCTTCTGGAAAGAGCCCCCGCCTTGCGGGGTTGTCGTGATGGCTGGAGCAGAGGGCGCAGGGAAAGCGCACCAAGTCAAGGCTCAACAAATGTGACATCACCCTCGTCCAGCGCTGCCTCCCAAACTGACTTTGTCCCTTCACCCAGGATTTGCACCAGCTCACGACCCCCAAGCTCAGGGAATCCAAGCTGACTTCCGTAGCCCAAGCCCAACGAACTTGGGAAGGAAAATGTACTGCATGCACTGTAAAAAATTCACCAGAAATGGGCCAAAGAAAACAAAATCCATTGCTTGGCTGTGGATTATCCAGTGCCCGGATGCTTTGCCCTCCCTCTCTCCATCTCCTAGCGGACCATCCGAAGCTGACTGGCACCACGAAGTCCCTGAGGACTGGAAAGGACTCACAAAGAGCCGTGTACCTCTTTCTGCACACACGTATGGGGCCTGCTCAGCTCTTGGTTGGAAACGGACAAATCCCGCCACCTCTATGATGCCCGGCCACCCCAGAGAGCCCCTGAGGTTCCACAGTGGCAGCAGAGACCCCAAGACCAGCAGGGCCCCCATACAGCCCCTCGGCATCGCAGACCAAGAGACAGTTCCCTGTCCTAGGGAGGCATCAGTAGGGCCCCCCACCGGACGCAGGGCTGTCCTCCTCCACGACTGATGCCACTGCCCTCCCTGCACCGCACTACTGTTCCTGTCTGTCTCTACTGCCTCCAGCACCATTGGGAAAGCAGCCCGGTGGCAGGACCTTATACGGACACCACGCTGGACACTTTCCTGGTTCGGGGGTTTGGAGCACAG
Organism: Enhydra lutris kenyoni; assembly: GCF_002288905.1. Lineage (NCBI taxonomy): Eukaryota > Metazoa > Chordata > Mammalia > Carnivora > Mustelidae > Enhydra > Enhydra lutris. The sequence continues at coordinate 3,042,860 of NW_019154138.1, forward strand.
TGGGGATCATTTTCAGAGTTGGCCGAAGCCTGAGCTCATGCACCCCAATGTGGGTCAGGGTCCCTGGAGGAGACATGGAGATTTATAATCTCACTGTGTTTCCACCAACCCCGGGAGTGTGTCTCCCCTGCACAGAAAGAGATGGGACAGGGGCTATGCAGTCCCTTCCTCCAACCTACCGAGTGTGGACACCCAGGTCTGTCCTAACCTTGGACTCTTCTGAAAATGTGAGCACTGCCCCCCTCATTCTGGCTTCAGACAACACCTCTCGCCCATGGAGAGAGCCCCTGTCACCAAGGGCCAGGCACCTGCAGATATGACCATGCCCAAAACTGAATCAGCCAGGATCCTTCAGACTCTCCAAAGAGCGTCCCATTCGTGCTGGAAAGAGCACTGGACACAGAGCCCAGGATTTGCTAGCTGTCCACTCCCCTTCCGTGTAATCTATACCAGCATTTCCCAAATCTCAGTCATTTGCAAACCATCTTCATGATTTTTGCTCAACCCAAGCATTATGTGCCATTACTTAAAACTGTCAACGTAATTTTCTCACTTAAATGAATTTAGCATCAATCACAAATAGCCATTAAATCACAAACCCAATGTATAGCCATCCGAGCATTAAATGTTCATATGCCTGATGCCTCACACCACATTTCTGGAACTACTGACCCAGAGCAAAGTTCCCTCTGTGCCTCAGTTTCCCCAGCTAGAAGACAAGAAAGTTGGACTAAATGATTCCCTCAGAGTCTTCTCAGGTCCAAGATTCCTTGAGAATGGCCTGCCTCCAGCTCCCTCAGGAATCCAGAACCAGTTGGTCAGGATCCTAGGACAGGCACGAGGCCGGAGAGGCTGCACCTGCTGGACTAGGAGCCGAGGCCATTGCCCAGAGAGGTATTGGCTGGATGCAGAGCAAACAGGAGTCATACCTTCCACTCAGGAGCTCCCAAGGACCCCACTGCCAGTTCTAATTGCAAGTTCCACAGGCAGCTCCAAAGTGTAGGACTTTCGAGTTAGGAAAACTTTATCCCTTCACTCCTTTTTAGAGCTGGGGAAACTGAGAAACAGAGGAGCTCATGCAAGGACAGAAGTGAGCCAAAAACCCAAGTCCCCTGACTGCCAAGTCACCAGCATCACCCGATGGGGGCCACGCGCCCCAGAAGTCTGAACTTCCTGATTACCTCCCCCTGGAGGCATGGGCTGGGGTTGTCAGCCTGGGAGAGCAGAGCAGCCCCGTCTGGGAGGGGAAGTCTGGGGACTGTGATTTCGATTGGAGTTTAAACATCCTATTAAAGTGGGTTTTATGCAATTAGACTGGAATGAATGTGCAGTGAGGCCCATGGCAGGGGGCTTCAAAGCCTGTGTCATGGAGGTATCGTGGTCCATCAGAATCCGCCCACAAGAAGGAAACGTGGTCCCCCAGGAGAATAGGGCATATTAGTCTCCGTATGTAATAGATTTTATTGACCATATGGAACTGATATAAAAATCGTGTGCACGGGGTAGTCTGGCCTGGAGACAGGAATGTGACATGAAGAATATGATTTCCATAACCAGCTGGGTGGCTTCCTGAGTTCCTGAGCCCACCCCCCAGGACCCCCAGCAACTCTCCCAGCAGCCCCCTGGGCATTTACCTGATGCTGTCACGGAGGAATCCCAGGCCAGCGAGAAGTCCGAGGCCTCCCCCTCTTCAACTGAAAGAGACAACAGAGATGAGCCTGTGAGTTTTGACACTGTACAAACAGGCCATCAGGGTGGGGAACAGGGCAAGGAAGAAGGGTCATTTGTGGGGGTCCTTCTAATACCCACAATCAGAAGCAAGGGGATAGAGCCTACAAAGAGGCCTTTGTTGGTTTCACAGAGATGTAAAATAATCAGAATAAAACCTGAAAAGCACGTAAGTGCTGGATCAGTATGGTTTCCGCACTTCCGTGTCCCTAGCAGACATCATGAGTCAATCACAGCACGGCCTAGAGCCAGATGCCACATCAGGATCTTTCTCTACGTGCTCCCGCTGATCACTATCTATGATCAGAGTTTCTACTGGAGGTAAAGTCATTTGTCACTCGCGGGAAGACCGCAGAGACTCAGACCTCTCCTTGATCCCGCAGACACTGTCCTCCTCCCAAAAGCTCCTTAAACCACCACTGAAATTTGATAGCTTGTTTGTGAAACAAATAAGATCACTCTCAGAGGCTGGAAGAGCACGGGGTGCTGTTGTTCACACTGAGAGACCTGGCCCACAGACAGACTTCGGGATATGCTAAGGTCCAGTGGTCAGCAGTCAATGCCTGTAACATCAGAAAGCAACTCACCTCTCCACCCTGCCCCTGAGCCCACAAAACAAGGCTGCACAGGGATAGGGCACTTCCACCACGCTGTACCCCAGCATGGAAGACCAGGCTGGTGGAGATGGAGGCCAAGCACGAGGGGAGCACGGGAGGAACTCTATTCGACATAATAAAGCTCTTATCCTGGAATTAATCCCAGTCTGGGGCACATAATAATATTAAAGCTGGGTTATGGACTCTGTAAAAATGGAACTTTGTTTAAGCCAAAAATGTGCATACACAGTATTTTCCAGATTTAACAGTCTCTGAAGTTCTACACATGTGCAGGCTGAAGCTAGCAGGTCCTGCCCGTGCCCTCTGCACCGTCGCTGTCTTCCGTAGGCATACACGGCGAGCCAGGAGCGGTGCGGAGAGCTTCCCAAGCAATACCACATGTACGCCTCATCAACGGCCTCCCAGAGAGGCCAAGCAACGTACCCGAGGTCTTACACAGTTACAGGGAGTATATGCGGAGTTTGGGCTAAAACCCACAACCGGGTCTGAAGGGCAGATCGATGCATCCTGAAACCACCGTATACAGAGGCACAAGAGGACGCTGTCCAGGATCCTAGCAGCTCAGGACTCATAAGCAGCACCCCCCGCCCTCCCCACGGAAGGCAGGTCCACAAGCGTGCTGGGCAGCCAAGCAGTGAGAAGAACACACAGGCTAGGCTATCGTCCTGGATTCGAATCCTGGTTCTGCCTCTTGAGCAAATTACTGAACCTCTAGGCTTCAGCTTTGCCATCTTGAAGGCAGATCATAACGGTCCCTGAGCCGTACGGTGGCAGGAAGACTTGCGTGCAGTGCTGGAGGCCCCTGCTGGAGAGGGGCTCAGGCACTCGGCGGGTTTGGTGCTGGGACTGGAACAGCTCTGGGGATTAACAAGTCCGGCTCTGCAGGGCACGGCCCCCTTGATCATGTATCTGTCCCCGCTCCCGCTCCCCAGCCAGAGCCTCGCAGACCGCACCTGAGAGGGGACGTCCACAACAAGGAGCAACAGGCCAAGGAACGCTAACAGGGTGTTCACTCTTTCCCAAGTTTGCGTCCTAAGCGTAGAGATGAGAATCCGTACGATGAAAGGCTGGGGGGAGCTGGGGTGAGGCCAAGGCTCTTGCCCTAACTCAGCGAGTTACAGCTGCGGTGGGTTTTCAAACCCACCGCTGTGTAAATATGAATCAAGACCTCGCACCAGACGAAACGGATCTTACTCGCTAAGTTGATTCCAACCAGACAACCCCCGAAACCCGGGCGGACGATGCGTCCAACAATCCGAAGCCAGCCGTGCGTGAAGGGAGCTGTTGTTAACAGCGTCCACAGCCACACCTGAAAATCCATTTCCTTCGCACCTCACCATTCACTCACTTCAAGCTCTACGCATTTTGCCTCCATTAAGAAACGGTTCTCAGTCTGTAAGGTTACCATGTGGCGATTCTGTTGGTCACCTTCAGCAAGGACTGCGTGCGTCCCTACGGGTACCATGTCGATGACGGGCACCATGACGTTAATGCATGACCCCAGTTCTCCCTTGGTGTGCAGTGTACTCCGGGTACCAGGACAAAAAGCCCCGTGTTCTCTGGTTGAGAAGTGTGACCTTCCAGATCTGAAGGTCTGGGGATGTCCCCAAAATGCCACATCCTTCCGTCCTTAAGATCTGGCTTCCGCCATCATGGGAAGGCTGAAGACATCTGCCATTTTGGAGCTCTTGGGAGGATTCCAGGCTCTCTTCCCAAGGACGAGAAGCCTGCAGAGGTGGCAGAGGAGGGCGACCCGGTGTTGGCCGGCTGGGGAAGTTCAAAGTAGCCGACATCGCCATAGGCAAGTGGCCACGTCACACCGCCATCTCCAGAACCACGTCTCTCACAGCAAGGAGCTGTGGGCCAGCCCACCCGGTGCCATGGGGCGTGAAAGCATTTTCCTACACCTGCTGGCATGTACCCCACTAACATCCCACCCCCACATTTCATCTATTGAAGGTAGAAACACACCATGCTTCATGTGTTCCTAATGGGAACAAGCCATGGTTTGGGGGTTGAGGGTCAAGCATCTCAGAGAAAAGGCTACCAGCACTGTGGCCCATCGGGATAACACCCAAAGGGGCTGTCCCGCTGGCCAAAGGAGTTAGGTGCTTTCCGGAGACTTTCCCAGACTCTCCCTCTAACTTTTTAATTTAAAGGTGTTTGACACCACTGAGGCCAAAGCACACCCCCACCCCGTCCCATCTCAAGGGGAACACAGGGATGTCTGCTCCTGTGAATGCTGGCCATTGGCAAGGGTAGGGTGGGTGCACAAAGTCAGTGTGCACACAACAAGAGGTAGTGTGGGTACAAGTGTGTAAGCACGGGGAGAGGGCACAGTGAGTGTGAACACAAAGGGCCGGGGGCCGGGTGCGGCAGCAAGTATGGATACACATAGGGGAGGCAGGGCCTGTGTTCACATTGGAGCGTGCACAGGATGTATTAACCATAGTTTTTAGGCTGTGTTAAGAAGGATTCTGAAGCTCTATCAAGGCTTCTGACAGATCAGAATTCCATAGTCTCTGCTCTGGGATCACAAGTCGTGGATGTCTGCTTGCCCATGGGAGTTTACAGCTCATGAGCCTCACCAGACACTGTGTCCCCAACTCAGCAGCAGGCTCGTAAGGGACAACAACTCTCCTGCTCAGGAAAGGCCCACAGCCTGCCCCTGCATATCAGGATGGCCTTGTCATCAACACATGCCGGTGAGGCCCAAAGAGTGTGTGAGCTGGGCCTCAGGGCTTGGGAAACCCAGCAGCATGGGACACGGGGCACCAGGTGGGCACGTGTGTAAGCCGCCTTCCCCAGGGCCACTTCCTCCAGGGGGGCAGGTATCAAGGTCAGACAGAACCTGGGTTGGCGGACAGGGCGCAGGTCAGAGGTAGGAAAGCTTAGGACAAGTTCTAAGGACTGTCAGGAGGTGAACGAGAGAGATGAAGAGAAGTACCAACCCAAGGGCCAGAGGAAGACCCCAGCAAGGTCAGCAGGGCCCTGGAACCCTCCTTCCCTCCTCCCAAAGCCACGCCAGTGCCAGCTGCTTGGCCAGGCTTCAAGGATCTGAGAAGGCCCTGCCCCTGGATGTAAGCCTCTAGACATGTGAATAGACAGGCATTTTTCTGGGAAAAGGATCCATGCTTTTCATCAGAAAGATCTAGAACACCACTACCACAACCTGCCTGCCAAAGAGAGGTCTAAGAACCACTAAATTAATGGCTTTTATTTTGAGAGTATTCTCAGGTGGTGTTTCTAAAGTCTTAGGGGACCTCTCTGTGCTTTACTGGCCTTGGCCCCACTGATCATCCCACCCTTAGGAAGGCATTGGGCCCACAGCGGTCTGACAGAGGCTCCCTGGAGGCATCCCTGTCCCAGTGGAGGTGGTGAGCTAAGCAAGGGGCACATGACTGCCTCTCCTGGGCTCATCCTTAAAGAAACCCTCTTACTCACACCAAGCCAGGGCCAAGGAAGATAAAGGATATACCTAGAGCCCAGATTCTCATTGTCAAACATGAAATGGAGTGTCACTATTCCTGGTTTGTAGTACTAACAATCTCAAGGAATGAAAAAGTATAAAGCAAGGAGGATGGCTGTGTACAGTTGAGCGGGTTGTGCACTGCATGAGGGACCTAGCAGAGGTAGTAAGAGAGGGTGCAAATTTATCCCACACTCTGTCCACTAAACAGCGTGTCCTGGTGCAGGGCTAGGAATGCCTAAAGCAAGAAGTACCTAACTTTTGCATAAAGGCATGGTCAGCCTTTTGTCTAACTCACACAGATATGCTGTAAAGTGTAGCCCATGACCATCTCTGGCATCTGGCAAAATGACTAGGGTCAAGGGCAAACAAACCCAACCACGAGGCCTATACTCTCCAGGGTCCTCTCAGGCAGGGATGGGTTCTGGGCAGCAGGTTGAGCTGGGAGGAGGGACAGCATGAGGAAGCAAATGTTCTCTGCAGTTAAAGCCCAGACTACCCAAGACTCCCCACGGCAGCCTCCTCAGCACCAAGCTCAGACCCTCAGAGGAGCCAAGATCTCATAACAGGGTCACACCATGACCCATTTACTTAGCGCTCATGATTCCCTGACCACCTGCCAAAACCAAAGTAACAATTGAAATAGCTCAGTTAAGACCACCTGCCTTTTCCCCAGGGAGCTCAGCCCGGGAGCAAGGACGAGGGACCTGCAGGCCCCTCATCCATCAGTCCACACCTTACCACCAAGAGGGTGAGTCGAGGATTTAAAGAAATCTACTTTTTGGACAACATGGCTCCTACCCAGAAGACTTCTTCCCCCAATCTAGTGCTGAAAACGAAAGGCAGTATGTTCCAAGGTGGGAGGCAAAGCTGTTGCCCAAACCCATCAAGAGAGTGTGGGTGGGTCTCCAAGTCAGCAGCTTCGTAATCAATGTTTACAGCAATCTTAGCAATGCCTGACTTTCCTCTTAAGCACTGGCTTTAGAACAAGCACCTATGAGAAGATGCAAACTTTCTGAGAATTATTCATAAATCGTCCCCCCGGCCCATCCTGGGCCGAGGGGTCAGAAGCCTGGATCTTGCTCCCCCATCATCTTCCTTTTCTCTCCCTTGCCTTGCTTAACGAGAGAACAGTGAGAACAGAAGGACATCCAGTAATAGTCCAAGAATTCCAAAAACCAAGTTGGTCCATCCTTACTGGGAAGGTGAACCTTCCAGAAGTCACCCGCCAGAGCTCATCGAGCAGGACAGATGGAATAGATGAGGATACCCGGAGAGAATCTGTAAAATGGAGGAGTTCAAGGAGGGGGTCCTAAAATAGGGCTCCCCAGGACTGTTCCTCCAGCTTGACCACTTTCAGGCCAGTAAATCTGGGATAAGATGCTTGATCCACTCTGACCTTCAGTTTCCTCCTCTGTGAAATGGGCATACTACGAGTACTCCCCTGACAGGAGGGTCCAGAGACTGAATGGAATAAGACGGTATTCCAAAAGCACACAGCCCAAGGTAAACAGGCAGTCAGCATCAGCATTCTCTCCTCCAGGTTCCCGGCTGGCAGCTGCGGTCTCATTGCACTTACGAAGACAGGAAGGCTCCAACAGCGAGATCAGTTTTCCTGAGAGATTGACCCACCCCACCCCAGGAAGGGCCCAGTGACAGCCCTGTGTCCTTTGGCATCACTACCTCCTGGTCCCTGCCACAGCGCAGGGATGGTGTCCCTAAAGGTGGAACCCCCTGGTGGTCACAGCCAGGGGGCTCAGCCTCTGTGCCGGCTCATCTCCCCTCCCTTTCCGAACCCCCCATCATCATCCCACACCACACACCCCAAAAGAGAAGCTGGGAGACATCTGTGGAAGGAACAGGAGCACCAATCCCAGCAGAATCTAGATTTGGAGCAACCTTGCAGAAATGGGATTCCTCTCCTCCACTCTTTGCTTAAAAATGAAGACAATGATAATGACAATGTGAAAACTAGGGTGAGGGATGTGACGCCCTTCGAGTGTGCTGGGAGTAGGAGAGAAATAGATTTTCACCTGACCAGAGAAGGAATGCATGTGGCAAACCTAGCCCAGCTCCCTGATCCTGCACCTGTGGCAGACATCACTAATCGATCAGGGCTTTCCTTCTCACTACACATGGATGCACCTTCAAAAGCCTCAACAAAGCAGGCTAAAACCTATTGGCCTTCTCCATCCTGGTCCATACAGCGTCCACTTCCTCAGGTACTATGCACGGCACACACGCACTGCACACATTCACGCACATACTTTCCACTGCACTTGGGTGTGTATCCAACTGGAGCAGATCCAGGCCAGAGCAAGGACTGCTGCCCTGGGGAAACCCAACCTCCACTGTGGCACCAGGCGCCATGCCGAGCACCCCACACACTGGCTCCCGCTTCAGCCTCCTAGCTTCCCTCTGACAAAGTCTTGAAAATCCTCTCTTCTTGGATGAGGCAGTGGGACCCGGGGGGCCAGAGCATCTGTCCAGAAGCCAGTTCACAGGCTCACAAGGCCAGTGGGGATGTTTCCAAGTGTGGCTTTAGCTCAGAGCCATGAACATCCAGCAAGGCACCCCTGGCCCTGCCCATTCCAGCCCAGCTATGGGGCAGGAAAAGAGGAAACTGAATGTCACAGAGACACCCAATACGTCCACTTTAGTGGATAACGGAATCAGGAACAGTGAGGCATCCAAGTGAGTTAGAACGACTCTCTTCTTATTTTATTGACACAGTACCCCGAAGCTCTGTTGGAGGAGGAGCAAGGCCCAGGGAGGTCAGCAGCCCCAGGGACCGGTGCACTGCCACAACTTGCCCAGCCATGCCTGTCCCAAGTGGGTGAGGAGGCAGAGGTCAGCAAAGCCTCCCCCAACTCTTGACCAGAATCACCTGGTATCAGAGGGCTTTTACAGATGCTCCTTCAGCTGCTGCCCAAAAAGTCAAGCCTTTACTGACCCATTTCACAGAAGGGAAAATAAAGTCCCAGAGAAGCAAAATAGGCCACCCAGGAGGCAGCGGAGAAGACAGAAGCAGACCTGGAACCCAGGTGCCCTAGTTTCCCGGCCGTGGAGTCCACACACACAAAGTTCCCAACATCAGGTTCTCCCGAGCCCTCACCAGGCACCAAGCTCTGCAGCTTCTCTGAATGTGGTCCCCAGACCACCTGGCAGGTTGTGAGAAATGCAGCCTCTTCTGGCCTCTGGGCGGCTTAGTCAGGGGAGCAGCTGACTCTTAGTGGCTCAGGTCAGGATCTCAGGGTGGTGAGATCGAGCCCCAAGTCGGGCTCTGTGCTCAGTGCACAGTCCGCTTGAGATGTCTTTCTCTTTCTCTCTCTCTCTCAAATAAATAAATAAATAGGAAGCCTGAGTGGCTCAGTTGTGAAGCGTCTGCTCAGGTCATGATCCCAGGGTCTTGCGATCTCGTCCTGCGTCGGGCTCCCTGCTTAGCAGGAATCCTCCTTCTCCCTCCCCTACGCCCCCTGCTTGTGTTCCTCTCTCACTGTGTCTCTGTCTGTCCAATAAATACAATATTAAAAGGTAAGTAAATAAATAAATAAGCCTTTAAAAAGGAGGGAAAAAAAAGGAAAGAAATGCAGACTCTGAAAAGTAGAACCTCTGGGGGAGGGGCCCAGCAGGTGATTCTCACGCACTTTGGCCTACACCATCCCGCAAGTACATTTATTGACCCCATTTTATAGATGACGAAACTGAGACCAAGCAACTTGCCCAACGTCACAGAGCTGGGACAGCGTGAAGCTGAGACTGGGATTCTTAACCCCTTTGTCTCACTTCGGCCCTCAATGAACAGGAGCTCTAGCTCCAGACTGAGCAGGGCCAGCCAACCAAAGGAAGACTCTGATTCTCTCCCCAATGATTCCAATTTACAGAAGAAGATTCCTTCCTGATCCAGCACCAGGGGAACCATCCTCTGGGGTCTCCCCACGCACACAGGTTCCTTGGGGTGTCAAGGGGAAACCAGTGTGGAGACAGTGGCGTGTTGGCCAATGTTTCACAGGTGGTTCAGGGAGAAAAGTCGCTGGTGTGTAGCATCTGTTTTCTGTAGTGTAAATACTCCCACCAACCGGCCAATATCAAGGTCCCAGAAAGGGCACAAACGAGTATAGATTTGGGAAGACAGGTGCCCAGTAAGCACAGCACTAGATAAAGGCACCTGCCACAGAAGGTGCAGGGAGGGAAGGGGAGGCGGCCGGGGGGATGGAGCCAGCCCTAGAAGCCACGGGAAGCCACGGGAAGCCACGGAGAGCCCAGCGCTCAGGCCACTGCACCCCCACCCAGCTCTCCCCCCTTCCCCAGTCTCTGCCCCCTTAGGATCCCAGGTATGCCAGAAACCCAGAACTCACTCAGAGTTGCCCTTTTCTTATTGTTTCCTAGATTAAACATCTTTTTTCTTTTTATAAAAGTCTCTGACATCAGTAATAATGTACAATGTAGAAAACCAGCAAATACATGGGAGTTAAAATTGAGAAAGGAAAAGTACAGCTTTCTGGGTATAAATACGTTGTTGCAGCCTCCCAGAAAGCTGTAAGAACACGTGTCACTGAACACCACTAACGGCTCCAGAGCCTGCTTCTCTAGCTTAGCCAGGTACCGTGATCAACATCTTCTCACATAAAAACCGTGCAGGGCCACTGTCACCAGTGACGATGGCCCTGTCCTCAGAGGCTCCGGGACCAGCCGAGCCACTGGCCCGGCGCTGGACAACCAGGCTACTCCCGGTCACTGTCTACCGTATGAGAAGCCGTGTTGTAACACACCTCACCCACGGCCATGAGCCTGGTCAGTGATTTTTCTCAGGATTGCTGGGACAAAGAGTTTGCTGATTTTTAAGACATATTACATATTACAATATGTATTTGGCCTTTTCCCTCCTTTGCTTAAGCACTGAGTACCTCCAGTGACCTAGGACCTAAGAGAAAGATGAGAAAGGGACTTTGACTTTGACCTTCAACCCTTAGACTGTGGAGACCCCGTAGATAAGCGCTGTCATGGTTGTGCCCCAGGGCAAGGGGGGAGGCACCTAAGAGCTGAGTGACTAAATAAATGAACAACCAGGCAATGGGATGAAGGACTGAATGAATCCCAATCTCAGAGTGAGGCAGAAACAGGCGGAAACAGTGAGGACCCACGGTGTACACAGAAAGGAGGCGTGGGAGCTAGGGAAGGTCCCCAGATGGCCCCTGGACAGCAGGGACCACCCACAACTACAGCCCCAGCCTGGAGCTCTGAAGCCCACAGCTGGGGCCCCAGGGGCGGCTCAGGGTGGGAGAACCAGTGGAGAGCCAGGGTGAGTCTCCACTTTCGCCACAGATAAAATTCTGATTTTCTTCCACACGTACACGCAAATCCTATTTCAGGAAGAAAGATAAAAATCACAGAAAAAAATCTTAGAAGTCTTTGGGTCTCTTTTTTTTTTTTTTTTTTTAAAGATTTTATTTATTTATCTGACAGAGAGAGATCACAAGCAGGCAGAGAGGCAGACAGAGAGAGAGGAGGAAGCAGGCTCCCTGCTGAGCAGAGAGCCCGATGCGGGGCTCGATCCCAGGATCCTGAGATCATGACCCGAGCCGAAGGCAGCGGCTTAACCCACTGAGCCACCCAGGCGCCCCTGGGTCTCTTTTTTAATGTAAATAAAGAGTTTCCTGCTCCCACATGAATTCAGGAAAACCAAATCAGATTGCATTTGCCTCAACAAGGAAATAGAAATGGGTGGGGGAGGGGACAGGTCTGCGGCAGCCCCGCCCAGCCCAGCCAGGCCCTCCTTTGGGTTCTGTGGGGACACCTGGACCCAGACCCAGAGCTGCAGGCTTCTCTTCCAAGGCCCCAGGGTCAGCCTGACCACCAGCCTCAAAGCCACCCTTCTCTGCCAGTCAGAAACCCTGCCCAGAGCTCAGGCTCACCTCCTCCGCTAATCTCTCCCTGACCACCCAGCCCCTGGACTCAGGTTAGCCCCCCATCTGCAGCAGGGGGCAGGCAAAGGAAGATGCCTGAAGGTCAACTCCTGTCCACCGTGGTGTGCTGTGGCCTGCGCGGGTTAGGGATCCTCTCTGCACACGGCCACCCTGCATGGTGGCCCAAGGGATAACGCGAGAAGCTACTCTAATGTGTCTGCTCCGAGCCCGACGCCCAGGCGCCTGGCAGAGGGAAACCATGACGCCTCGCCCCCACCTGCATTCTCAGCCCCTTTAGGGAGACCCTCTACACCTCCTCTTTCTCCCACATCCCACTTCGCTGGACACAAGACCACACGCGTCAGTGACGTGAGAGACAGCACTCCTGCTCTCCAAGCACATTATCATGTGTAGAACGTGTAATCCTCCCATAGGCCCCGTGGAGGGACTGGAGGACAGCGCCCATTTTACAGGTAGGGAAACCAGGGCCGACATGAATGTTTTTAAGGCGGTTAAATCATATAAGCAACAGGAGTCAGGGCTCCGATTCGAAGCCAGGTCTCGTGGCTCCCAGAGCTCACGCACCCACCGCCAGCCCCACCTGCCTCTCCTGGCTCAGGATTGACATGTCACCTCTTTTTGGAAGCCTCCAGAGCTGGGTCTATGTGGTCAGCCTAGGGTGCAGCCTAGGGGGGGACCCCACACTCTCCCCAGGGCCCTTCCCAGTCTCAAGCCCTCATCTATAAAGCAGGAGTGGGGACCCCCGGCCGGCTCCGTCGGAAGAGCATGTGACTCTTGGCCTGGGGGTCATGAGTTCGAGCCCCACACTGGGTCTAAAAAATAAATAAAACTTTTAAAAATAGATAAAGCGGGAGTCATAAAATCCTCATTTGATTTGAAGGCAAAATGAAGGAACACATGTAAATAGCTTAGCCCAGTGCCTGGCACACAGCGAGGGACACTAAATAGGATTATTGTGTCTGTGCTCCCAGTAAATCTGCTCGGGACGGGGGGGGGGGGGTTTCCTGCAAATTCCCTTTCAGGGGAACTGCCTGCCTGGGCCTTAACACGTGGAGGGCCTCAGGCCTCCCAGGCTGTCCTCTGGTTTAATCCCCTCTCCCTAAGGTTAATCTCCTCGTTCATATATATATTTCATTTCATACAGTCACCCCTGCATGATCTCGTTAACCAGCAACATGCAGCTATAAACGTGGATTTACAACAAGGTCTGGTTCCCACTTCCTGCATCAGTGGCAACAGTGGGTACTCAGCCACCAGCTGTCCAACCCTGGCGGAAGGTGACAAAGCCAAGGGCACCTCTGCCATGCACAGAGGGGTGGACGGAAGAGGCCCCCTGTGCACCAGGAACCTGAAGGTGGGTGTGGAACCACGGGGGTCATGGGACATAGCCTGGGGTCCGGCTCCTCACTCAGGAGAGAAAGGGACAGCGCCCACCCAGATCTGTCTACTGTCCGAGATGCAAAGGAAGGAGTGGACGTGACCAGAATCCCACTCTCTCGCGTTTTCTCCAACTGCATTTTTTTTAAAAAGCATCATAGAGTGGAAACTAATATTTTTTTACAACCCTTTAACAACTTCTCCTCTGTGCTAACATACTGTAAATAAATGTCACTACCTTGTTATACATGTGGTTTATCTTAAACACACGCAAAGAGGAAACTGAGTCTCTTATTGAAAACTGATGTGCGTGTGCATGTGTGTGTGTAAGTGTTTTCATCTGGATGCACAGACCAGCTCTCCATCTCCTCCTTCGTATCAAAAGCCCCAAGCTGTCCACAGGAACGAAGTGTAATGACCATTTCCAAACGTTTGGTAATTCCGCATGGATGTCCCAGGGGGAGGGGCAATCCTCATAAATACTTTACAGTTTCAGGAGTCAATACTTTTAATAAGTCTGATTTGGGAGGGGGACATTTCACTGGCACAGACGTGTCCCCCAGCACCGCCCTGTTGCCCACCCATGGTGTTTAGAATGCACGGGGGGGCCTTCAGGGTCCTGGTGTCTCCACCAGGCAGCTGGCCCCACCAGGGCAGGACTGACAGCACGGGCCCTGCCTGCCGTTCCGGAGACGATGACGGGCAAGGCGGGTGCAGTGGCAGTTTTCCTGGGCATGCAGGACACCCAGAGTGGTGACTGGCCCCTCGGCTACCCTGTCCCCAGGGCTGGCTGGACCTCCCCAGACCTCCCGGGAGCTTGGCCAGGAGCACGCACAGCCTGCACTAAGAGTTACAGAAAACTTTTCTTTACCTCCGCCTCCCTCCTTTGCTTAAATACCTTCCCTTCTCACCTCCAAAGGACACTCCACGTGATATCACACATCCAGTGCTACTCACAATTTCTCTAATAGATATTAGAAGAAACATACTAAGTAACACTTGCCTAATAGGGGAATAAACACAGAAGTGTGGAGTGGGGGACAAGCCTCATTCGCCCATGCACCACCTGAATCACGGCAGGATTCGGGAATGTGGAATGCCACACCGCTCACTTCCTCCCAGCCCAAAGTTCCCGTCCAGCGTCCTATATGGAACTCTGGGAAGCGGTCCAGCCCGCTTAAGTTCAGTGAGGGCTGACTGTCAGGTGACAAGGCGGGGGACATGCCAACGATAGACTCTGGCCCCACGTGTGGCTGTTCGGCCCACCGTGGCCTTGAGCAGAGGGATGGAAAATTCTGACAAGTCGGCCTGTGTCCCAGCTATGCTGGTCACCTCCCCGCACCGGGGCCGGGTGCCTGGGCTTGTTTCACAGGCTGCACTTCCACTGCGAGCACCAGGATGGACAAGGGAAAAGCAGCCTCCAAAAGCCGAAGGGGGAGCCCCAAAGGGCCTGGCAGACGGCAAGGGAAGCAGCCGAAGACAAGCCCCCTGCAGCCGCCCCAGGCCCCAGGAATGGCACACAGCCCTGGAAGGACGAGGCCTGCCCCTGGGTGGGGGCTATAGCAAGCCCCTCCTACCATCAATCACATCTGTGTCATCCCACCGCCCTGAGAGGCCCAGCGCTTGCCAGATGTGGGCCGCCCGTGGGGACAGAGTTCATTTTCCTCGCGTCCTGTGATAATACTTGGCTGTGTTTATTTAACTTTCTGCTTTGGATGGGCCAGGAAAATCAGTTTGGCTCCCTTCGATCAAAACATAGCAGCCCACACATCATGCGAGGACACCCACACAGAAGAAGCTCCCTACACCATCCGAGAAAACACATCTGGCCCACTGCTGGCAGGGGCCGGCCTCGGGGGCCCCGGGGCGGCTGCTCAGTGCAACGTGGGCTGGGTGGTTTCCCGCACAGGCCAATCTGGCGGGGGGGGGGGGGGGGGGCCCCCCCCCCCGCCCGGGGGGGGGGGGGGGGGGGGGGATCTCCATCCCTCACCGAGCCCAGGGGCCTCAGGGAGAGTGGCACAGGTGTGGGTCCCGGAAGCAAAGTTCACACCCAGGTCCCCACCCCCAAGAACTTCAGGAAGCTGACCAAAGGACGGCAGGAGAGGACAGTCCATAAGAAAGGCTCCAAAGTCCAGAGTCTGCGTCTGGTCCCCCACAAAAAGCAGACGCCTTCTTCCAGCAAGGTCTACACCCCGGCTCCTGGGGGAGAAGGTGGAGACCTCTGGGTGGCTTTACAGAGCCAGGGAAAGCCCTCATGCTCCCTGTTCTTAGGGACTGTATCTAGCACCTCTGTTTAGTACCACGGCACCAGAAGCATGGTCCTGATGCTGGTGACAAGGACACCAGACTCAGGAGCTGCAGTGTCCGCCCAGGAGCACATGGCAGGGCAATGACGGGAGCTCACCCCTCCATCCAGCGGCCACCAGCCTGCAGCACCAGGCCTTTCCCCTCCCCGACCCACAGGCCACTCCCCACCTTCTTTCCCACCCTTAGCTCCTTCCCTCCCTGATTGGGCCCACATAGGTCCAGGCCTGCCCTTGCCCTAATCCATGCTAACAGTATTCCTTGCTCCACTTTGACCCTGGGGAGAGGTCCACAGAAGCTCCGTCCTCCCTTGAGAAACAAATGGGAAGAGGCCCACAGAGGCCCAGAGTGGTCTGGGGTCACATGGGCAGGGAAGTCCCAAGCACCTGGAGACTAGTCCAGAAGCAGGGCCACATCCCGCCCCCTTGCTCATATAGGCTCCTCGGCCCACGGCAGACAGCCTCAGAGGGGCCACCTCTAAACCGTGGAGCTCGGGTCCTGCCCTGCCGTGCCTAGCTCTCGGGGCTCCATGTGCACTCTTCTCCATGCTCCCTCAGGAGTGCTCTGCGCTGGACTCAGCCTGAGCCATCTCCCAGGCGGGAAACTCCAACCGCTAGGAACATGGGGTTTGTCATCAAGCCGACCGGGCTTCGAGGCCTGGCTCTGACACTGACCTGCTGTGGGACATCGGGCACACGGTGTCTCTCTCTGGCTGGGCCTCAATCGTCTCAAAAGTCAAGTGGGACAATTCGAATATTGACTCCGAGAAGGCAATGAGATGACCCGGTGGGAGACAGAGCAGGGGTCAGGCGCCCGGGGAGAGCCCAGCAGGCGGTGCACAGCGGAGGGGTGGCCGCGGGGGTGGTCTTGGCTGGAGAAACCAGCCACCGTCCCTCCACCCACAAAGCCGCTGGCGTGTGCACGGAGTTTTCGGGCACTCAGCACACTCCCACACCCTGAAGGAGTCACGTTTGCTGACAGGGCAGGGCGCTGGGTCAGGACGGGCACCACCACGTGTCCCGTGTCACAGAGGAGAAGGCTGAGGCCCGAGGAGTGAAGCGCCCGCCACGTCCCACATCGGGACTCCAGGGCCAAGCCCCTGCCCGGTCCCACCAGATTCCCTTCGTGGATACTGATGGCTGCCAATCCCACACCCCGGTTTGGGGGGGAGCAGGGCACAGGCAGGGCCCGGAGAAGCCTGTGCAGCCCCTCTGAGGCCCCTTCGCAACAGCAGGGCCCCAAGGCCCTGAGGCCCAGGGCACCATAGAGAGAGGGAGATCCCTCTAGAGGCCAGCCTGGCCTGGCCAGAGGGAGGCATATGCCACGGCCCCTCACTCAAGCCAGCAGGGCATCAAAAAGACCCCGAGGTCCAGACCAAAACAGAAGCCTGCAGCCCCTCGTCCGGCTCACCCAGCCCAGGTAGTCCCCCACAGAGGCCGGGGGTAGGACTCCACCTCACCTGCCCCAGCCGGGAGCTTGAGCTCCTGCCAAGAGGTGCCCAGCACCCACCCAAAGAACCACCCCCACAACCCTCAGTCTTCCTCATCAGGTTAAAAAGTGTTCTCTGGAAACCAGTGGCCCTTGCGAGCGGTCTCCACCAGGCACAACCCCCGGGGCAGGCATCCCATCCCCAAATCTTCTAAGTGCCAGGCTGTGGGGTGGGAAGAGCCCAGGCATGGAGCCCAGAAGCCCCAGACAGAAGTCCTGCACCTCTGACTTGGCGTACGCATCCGTAAAATGGGAGAAGGCACAACACACACACGTCGCTGCGCAGCTATAAGCTCCTGATGAGATCTGCATGGGCCTACAGCTCCCACAAGCACAAGAAAAACCATGCTATCCAGCAAAGTAGCACAGGGCAACCCCAGGTGCCAGGCATCAGGCTAAGCATTTGGGGAGCATTAACGACGTTAGTCCTCGAAGCACCTTTACGCCATCCGACAGGAGAAAACCACGGCCAGAGAAGAGGAAATGACCTGCCCAAGGTGACCCGGCCCCCACTTGGGAAAGCCCGAGTAACCCACTCTGCTTCCAGAGAAGGCCGTCGCCCCGTTACAATTATGGTCATTCCTGCTGTGGAGCGTGTCACTTTCAGAACGGCCTTCAGAGTCCTCCACCTGCGTCCAGGCCAGAAGCCCCCGAGAACCCTGCCCCAGCTTCGGTGTGATGCCATTCCAGGCACCTGCACTCCCAGCTCCCAGGCAAACACGTTCCTGCCTCAGTCCCTCTGCTACGGGTGCTCCCATCCCCTAAAAGGTCCCCTTCCATATCAGAACCACCACCTGACCTCGACTGTCCATCCCTGGGAAATAGACACCTCCCCTTCATCTGCTCCCCATAATCCTCTCTCCATGCAGGGCTCTGCGCAGTGAGAGCTCCATGGCCAGGCCCCAACAGGCCCCACTATCAGCTGATTAAAGCAAAGTCATCCCAAGCTCTTCACTTTTTTACCTTTTTAAATTCCCCATGGTGGGGGGTGGGTGAAATTCAAATACAGGCGGGCACACAGAGAAAAATAAAACTGACCCCTAGTGCCCCACTTGGAAATGCTATAGGTATGTTGAAGTATTTGGCCTTGAAGAAAACTTTCCATGCATTACATGTTCCTTTTATAACAGAAGCCCCCACCCCACCCCCCAGCATGTCCTCATGGCCCCAAGGGTGTGCAGGGCAGCACTGGAAAATCCAGCTCATGGCCCCACGGGGAGGTGACCAAGAAGGGGCACCAGCATAATGGGGGGTCTTGAAACCACATCTTAGGAAGGAAAATGAAGGAACAGACACTGTCGAGCCCAGAGGGGCAGACTCAGGGCTATCTCCAAACATTTGAAATGCTCTCATGGGGAAGAGGGACTGAGTTTGCTGTGTGGCCCCAAGGGGTCAAGCCGAGTCCAACCAGTGGAAGTCACTACGGGGAGAATGCAGGAAGGAACGATAGGATTCTATCAGCAGAGGCTATGTGGGAAGGTGTACTCAGGAGGTAGTGAGTCTGCTGGCCTGGGAGGGGGTCAAGCAGAGCTAGAGGGAACTCAGGGGAACTCAAGGGAACTCAAGGCTCAGCTAGGAGGAGAGGCTAGAGTTGACCTTGACGGTCCTCTAGGCCAGGATCCCAAATAACCACAGGGGCACCAGAGATGAATAGGAAAGAGGGGGAGACCGTCAGATCATAAATGACCCCACCCCTTGGCTCAATCCAAGCTGCTGCTCGGAGCGTGCTCAGCAGGGTCAGATCTTCTGGATTTTCCCGGAAGGTCGGAGAGCTGAATGTTTATATGAATCACTGCAATTTTTAAACAGGCCCAATGAACTTCTCACAGGCCCTATATGGTCCATGCACGGCCTGCTGGAGACCCCCGGTCTAACATGGAACTCACAGGGCAAATGAGGCAACGGAAAGGAAAGGGGAGCCATTTCAGGGCCTGGAAGAGCAACTACCCCCGCAGGAACAGAATGGGTTAAGTGATGATTTGGCGCTCTGCTCCACTCCAAGGCTGCAGCTGGCCTCCTGGGCCCCCAGGAGGCTCTGTCAGCTGCCCAGGCCCCCGCCCAACCTGCCTGCCTCAGCCACCCAGCCTGGAACCCTGAATCTGGGAACAGGACAGCTGCCCTGGGGCTGGCCGGCCACAGCCAGCCAGGGAAAGATTCCGTTCCCCGTACCCTGCTGAGAGCCATTTGCTCATTTGGGACAGATGCCACCGGGGCAGAGAAGCAGGCCTCTGTCCCTGCTCTCCTCTCCCTCTTCCCCAGCAGCTCCAGGCCTAGGGACAGGGAGAAGACCTCCGGCAGCATGGTCACTGAAATTGTGACAAGAATGACCTTCACTGGGCATGCACACCAAGGACCGGGCTGGGTGTACAACACAGAGTGGGCTCGTGTAATCCTCACAGTAACCCCGCAGGAGAGAGTTTGAGCATCCTCACTTCACAAGTAAGGAAACCTATGCTCAGAGAGGTTAAGACACTCACCTATGGTCACACAGCCAACGGACAGAGCTGGGATTCAAACGCAGGTCTATCCAGCTCTAAATCCCACACATCTCACACCACTGCTCCCAGGCATCCATGTACCCCCTCCATCTCGTTATGTTCCACAGAATCTGGATACCTAGAGCCTGACCAGCTTATGAGAGCAGAGAGAAGCAGAGAGGGGGATAGGCCCAATGTTCCCGGTGTAGACTGAGGCACATCGATCGGCCAGCAAATGTCAAGCCATTTCCCTCGGGTTCCCCTCCTGTCCTGCAGGGGGGTGCACTCCAGATGAACAATGTCTTATAGGAAATGGGGGAGCCTGGGTTTGAGGGCCACAACAGCGGAAGACAAGGCCTCCCCAGAGCTCCAGGGGGAACATCAGGCTTGTCCCACGGTCACAAAGGAAGAGAGCGCCCCAGGCTACTCGGACAACTCCCCAGATCAAGACTGAACCCAAGACTGTGATTTTCATCCTGAGCAATAATCCCTGGGAAATCTCAACCTGGATAGGCTGCCTTTAACTTTTTCACAAACACATCAAAATAAACACACAGATGTTCGGACCTCGAGCGTTGGTGTAAGGGTGGCCGGTCCCCTTGGGCAGGGGCGCGGGGCAGCGGCCAGGCTCAGGGAAGCTGGGCAGGTTGTTCCCGGGCCCGATGCTGGTTCCAGTTTACAAAACTTCATCAAGCTGAGCACCCATGGCTGGCACGTGAACCTTCCAGAATACGAAGCTCACATACAAAGCATGGCGGCTGTGCTCCATTAACTGCTCGGGAATCACATCAAACAGGTTGGTGAGTAAGAAAAGGAGAGGGATTGTAGGAGGGGAGAGAAATATATACAATTCCATGTGTGTGTGTACACACACGGAATCGTCCTGGGACAAGAAACCAGTACCACCAGTGGCCTCCGGGGAGGGGGAGTGGGTGGCTAGGGGTGTTTTGAGTTTGGGGCTGTATACCCATTAGCAATTAATTTTAAAGTTATATGTGTTCTCCTTAAAATCCCCTGCCATGCCCCCAGGGGAACCCATCCTGCACCCAGGAAAGCGGTGTGGGGTCCCCTCCCCCGGGAGTCCCCCTCCCTCGGTCCGGCCCCCCGCTAAGGCTGCAGGACCATGGGGAAGCTCCTGTTCTTCCTGGCTCCCATGTCCCTATCTGCACAAGGAAGACGCTACACTGGGTTTCCCCCAAGGCCCTGCGCATCCTGGTGCCCTAGATGTCGTGACGTACTGAATCTGAGACCACAGCCCGAAGCCAGCCGGGCAGGCAATGGTCCGTGCCTCCCCACAGCCCACCCTGCACCCTGCCCCAACGCTGCTGGAATCTTCCGAGATGCTAGCAGGGCAGCATGACGCTCAGGCGGGTGTGGTGCCCGCCAAGTGCCCACTGCCCCAGCCTCCAGGATCAGCACCATGCTTGTGCCTAAGGGAGCCACTTGTCACCCACTTGGACCTTGATGGACTGTCAGGCAAAAATGCCTCACCCTCCCCAGGGACACTGCCCGGCTAGAGGCTCACATGCTCCCAGACACCGACCTGGGAGCACAGCGGCCCAAGGACAGGAGACGTGGTGGCTGTTGCATGGCTGGAGGGGCGGGGGGAGGGGAGGGGAGTGTGGGGTGGGTGCGGGCGGGGCGGGGGGCGGCAGGGAGACAGTTCCCTGCAGAGAAGAGCCGCTCCCTCTGGCTCTGCTCATCTCTGATGGTACCCATGGTCCTGTTTCACCTTCTAGCCATCCCATCAGCTCCCCCTTAACCTCCCACTACACTTCTTTTTGGCCTGAGCTGTCCGGAGTTCATTTCAGCCGTGAGCAACCACGGAGCCCTGATGGACCAGGAAGTAGCTGAGCCTGCGGACGGTCCCACCATCGTCCCTCACAAAGGAAAGACCGTTCCCCCAGGCAAGGGTCAAGGGTCCACACCCCTCTACCCACAGAAATGCCTTGGAAAGCCAAGAGGAGGCCTCACACGGGCTTCCCCAGAAGAAGCTGAAGGAAGAAAACAGCTTCTTACTCAAGGACATGAGCAGGATTAGTTGAACCCCCACCCCTTCCTCCTGGAAACCCCGGACAGCTCAGGAAGCAACAATGCAGGGGAACATGTGAGGCTGTGCCCACCAGGGGCTGAGAGCTCGTTTGGAGGAGGCCCCGGGTCGTGGTGGCAGCCCAGCCCTCAGCAGGCGTGGGATCCCAGGCCGGCCTCTAACGCCTCCTCTTATCCCTGGGTGTGATTAATCTACCTTCCCAAGAGGCTGCCCACAGGGCAGGGGAAAAGCCTGGCATGTTGTGTGTTGTGGGGCCTGGTAGTTATACTTGGCCTTGCCAACAAAGGTGCAGGGTCTGGAGGGCAAACAAGGACAGAGGGGGGATTTCCGCTCTCAGGTGTATATAAATTTCTATAAATTTAAAATTTACAGAAATTTTTTAAAAAACACAAAGGGGGAGAGCCTGGCTGGCTCAGTGAGGAGAGGATGAGACCTTTGATCTCAGAATCATGAGTTCAGGCCCCACGTTGGGGGTGGAGCCTACTTTAAAACACACACACACACACACACACACACACACACACACGCACACCACACACATGCACACACATGCAAATGTATACAGAGAACTCACAGCTTGATGGGCTCTGGCCTCCCTTCTGCAGCCAGGCAGTCCTCCTGAGGCTCTCCTCCCCACACCCACACATAAGAATGTCCCCGTCCCAAGCCACCCCAGGGGAGCAGCATGCTGTCAGGGTCTCAGGGTCTGGAATGAAGCAAACCCGGGCCCTTAGCTACATGACCTTCGGCAATTATCTGCTGTGTGACCTTTGGCAAGTGATTCAACCTCTCTGAACCTCAGCTTCCTCCATCTACAAAATGGGGAGAAGAGTATCTACCTCAGTGGGAGAATAACGGTCAGTGAATGTAGCCATCATTATTATTATTAATTATTCATAAAGGATTAGTATCCCTTCCCTGCCCCGATACCCTCCATCACTCTCCCTGGGGAAGCAGGACAGACAGATCATGACACAGGGTCAGAACAGGAAGTGAACTCCCAGCCTTGGTTCAGCACCTCCCTTACCTTGCAGGAGAAGTCTAATGCAGAACCTCCATTCATAAAGGCAGTAAGATGCCGGGGCCCCGCGCCCCAGCTCTCAGCCTCTCCTGGCTGGTTCCTCTGAGCACAGCGGGAAACCACCACTCCACTGGACAGACGGGGAAATGGAGGCACAGAGCGATGCTGGGACTGGGGCAAATCCACAGAGCAAGCAGAAGCAGGGCTGGAGCGGAACCCTTGAGGACTGGCAGTGCTCAAGAGCTCTGGGGCCAGACAGCTAACACAGAGTGGGGAGCAAGGCTCACTGTAATTCAGCAGGGACAAGGACAAGGGGGGCTGTGGCAATCAACAGCACGCACGCCCTCACGCCCACGGGCAGCCCCGGCCCAGCCGGATCTTCTGACGACTTCTAAAAGAAGCTAGAAATCTGGATTTTGTGAGTGTGTGTGCAAACTTTTCTGAATTTTTAGTGCGACGTTCCAATTCCAAACACATTTTAATCCCAAGTGACCAGCAAAACAAAATATTCCAGCACTGGATTTGGGTCCTCAGGTAACCAGTTTGCAACCTCTATTCCAGTGTTTCGGTGGAACACACCCTGAGTGTGTTCTTTGGCATGAAGTCAAGATGACGTTAGAGGCACTTGGAGGGTATCTTTCCCTGTCAGTGTCTCACCCAGGTTGCTGCAGTTCTACCATTAGATACTCATTCCTTTGAATCAAACAGCGCTTTCTTAGGATGATCTTTTAAAAAGAAGATTCCAAAGAGATCACTGTTAAGTGTCTTTGTCTAGAGGAGACACCTGGGCAACATTTCAGTCCTGGAAAAACAGAAATTAATAAGAACAATAAAAACAGCCACAATAGGGGCGCCTGGGTGGCTCAGTGGGTTAAGCCGCTGCCTTCGGCTCAGGTCATGATCTCAGGGTCCTGGGATCGAGCCCCACATCGGGCTCTCTGCTCAGCAGGGAGCCTCCTTCCTCCTCTCTCTCTGCCTGCCTCTCTGCCTGCTTGTGATCTCTCTCTGTCAAATAAATAAATAAAATCTTTAAAAAAAAAAAAAAAAAAAAACAGCCACAATAGCAGTAACTCAGCTATTTTGAGCAATGACTTTGCTCAAGGCGGTCTCCCAAGTACCAGGGGACAGAGTTGACTGCAAAAGTTTCTGAGAAGGAAGAGAAGCACATGTCTACTTTAGATAAGAAGCTGCTAATATCCCCCTCAAATGCCACCCCCCAGCCAAGAGCAGACACTTGGTGTCTTTCCAGCAGAGAGAAACATCCACCACATTTGCGATCTCAAAATAAGTCTGGCGTCTTCCAGGGACAAAACTTTCAGCTGCCAAATAGCTGGGGCTCGGCCGAGGATCTGGCCACCTGACATTCTGGGGGCAGGGGGGGTGCATGGAGTCCTGGCAGTGGGGAGGGGCGGGCAGAAGGGAGGCAGGGGAGAGTTTATCTCGACACTTTTCCCTAAAATGCTGATCTTAGGTCTAGACAATAGAAAAGACACAGCTAAAATTACTGTGAAGTCTTTCCCCAAAAGGCAACTGGTTACATCTGATTTTAAAAGACACTTGTAGAAGTCCAGCCTCGTGGCCTGTCGGGGAGTTCCGGACGAGGGCTCTGGAAGAGGCCTGGAGATTACAGACTCTATTATAATGAGAAGTGCTGGGCTGGGGAGTATTTCCCGAGAGGCAGAGCAGGAACCCGAACATGGGTCCCCGATCCCAGTCCAGGCTTTGGGTCCCAGAGCCACAGGAACCACCATGTCCCTTAGCCTGAACAAGAGGAGCTGAGTAGAGCCACGCTCAAAGAGGGATTCATAGGCTGGTTTAGAACCCTGGAGGCAGGGGAATTGGGAAAGGGTAGTCAAAGAACACAAGAAAATAGGGTCACCAGGGTGGCTCAGTTGGTTAAGCGGCTGCCTTCGGTTCAGGTTATGATCCCAGGGATCTGGGATCCAGCCCTGCATTGGGCTCCCTGCTCAGTGGGAAGTCTGCTTCCCCCTCTCCTTCTGCTGCTCTCCCTACTTGTGCTCTCTCTTTCTCAAATAAATAAAATCTTAAAAAAAAAAAAAAAGAAGAAGAAGAAGAACACAAGAAAATAAATTAAAAACCACCCACCTACCCCGTAGCTGTCTTCTGCACAGGTGTACACAGTATATCCACTTTTACTCCATCTGGCTTCTGAACCCATTCGACAAGTGAGGAACAAAGTATGGCTCTCTCCATTGTAGCAAGGCCCAGAGAGGTTAAGGCACTAGTCCACAATCACACAGCTGGAACACCAGGTCTTCCATCTGCCAACTTCTGGAACCTTAGGTAACAAACCCCCTTCTCTGAGCGCTCACATGCTGGCCTTTCCCAAGTTCATCAAGCGTGCCAAGCCAGCTGGGCATGGTGAGCTGGGCAACGCTGTCAACAGCACAAGCACCCTCCCCCACACAGGGCCCACAGTCTTCCCCAAGGTCCTCAGGGTTCACTCTCAGTCCATCATGCCTTTCTCTGGGAAGATTTCTAGTCACTTGAAATCCAGTTCCCCTACTCCTTGATGTGTCCACAACCCAGGCCTACCTTCCCTCAACAGCAGAACCACATAAAATCACTGAAAGGCACTATGAAGACTCAGATTCCTGAGCTCCACTCACAGAGCTCTCTGTGGCAGCACATCTGGGGTGAAGCCAGAGAATCTGCATTTCTAGCAAGTTCCTTGGTGACAATCCTGATCCAATATGATAGCTGTCCAATATGCCATCCAATATGATAGCTGTAGGCTTCATGGGGCTACTTTAATTGAAATTAAAGAAAATTTAAAATAGTAACTGCTCAAGGGGCACCTGGGTAGGTGGCTCAGTCAGTTAAGCATCTGCCTTCGGCTCATGTCATGATCCCGGGATCCTGGGATCAAGCCCCGAATCAGGCTCCCTGCTCAGCAGAGAGCCTACTTCTCCCTCCCTCTCCAGTCTGCTTCTCCCTCTCCAGCTCCCCCATGCTTGTGTTCCTTCTCTCGCTATCTCTCTGTCAAATAAATTTTTTAAAACTTGAAAAACAAAACAGTAGCTGTTCAGTCCCACTAGCCATATTTCAAGTGCTCAATAGCCACACGCAGATCCCAGCTACCATACTGGACAGCACAGTTACAGAACATTCCATTCAGCAACAAGAGGGTGGTTGGACAATATTAGTCTGGACACCAAAGAGGTGGCCACAGGCTCCTCTGTGGGAGTAGGTGATGACTGTCATCTCTGCCACAGGACTACACACGCCATGGAGACTGGGCCTCCTATTATACCCAGCTCATAGTAAGCCCTCAATAAATATTGTCGGATGGATCATGGAAGGATGGATGGATGGACGGGTGGACGGATGGATGGATGGATGGATGGATGGATGGAAGGATGGACGGAAGGATGAATGGATAGACGGATGGACGGATGGATGGAAGGATGGACGGATGGACGGATGGACGGATGGACGGAAGGATGGATGGATGGATGGATGGATGGATGGATGGATGGATAGAAGGATGGACGGATGGACGGATGGATGGATGGATGGATGGACGGGTGGACGGATGGATGGATGGATGGATGGATGGATGGAAGGATGGATGGATGGATGGAAGGATGGATGGATGGATGGAAGGATGGATGGATGACGGATGGATGGAAGGATGGACGGATAGGTGGACGGATGGACGGATGGATGGAAGGATGGACGGATGGGTGGACGGATGGATGGAAGGATGGACAGATGGGTGGACGGACGGATGGATGGATGGATGGATGGAAGGATGGATGGATGGCAAGAGCTCTGGAAGGGGCAGGGATCCCAGTGGCCTAACCCCACTCTGGGGGAGCACACCCCCATCAGCTGATGAAAAAACAATGCTTTACACTTGACCTTCCCCGGCTGCCCTGACAGAGCATGAGCCCTCCACCGGATCCCATAGTCCCTGGCCCCAAACAGGAGCAGCTGAAGACCGTCCCCCAGGTGCCCAGAAACCATGTCCTGCCTGCGAGCAAGCTGCACTGGAAAAGAAAGTCAATTCTCAAATGCCTTTACTATTTTGAGTTCTTGGATACTGAGCAAACAAGAGCTGACAATTTGCCTTAATAGCTCCAGTTCTGAGTGTCTTAAAGACATTTCTTTCCAACTAAGTAACCCAAATAAATTCAACGACTTTTTTTTTATAAGGAGAAATAATTAAAGAACAGATGGCGTTGCTTACTTTGAAATTTTTGCTCTAAAATAGATTCTGTGTGCACCTTGGTTGAAGTTCAGCTCTCTCCCATCCCTGTGTCAGAAAAGGAGATCAGCTCACTAATTACCTGGCTGTCTTTTCCCTACAAGATCCCAATTTAAGAATCTCGTTTCATTCTAAGAAAATTAATTCAAAATGCCAAATAATTTAAAAATGTATTAAGATTCCCCTTAGACTAGAAAGCAAAAAGGAGCTTTCATTTGCTAAAAAATCACCTTGGGTAGTCAGATTAAAGTTTAGCGCTTAAGACTTGATCCCAGAATTGAGCTTTTGGCAAAGCTATTGGTTCCATATGTCCGCAGAATGTTTCCTTTAAAATATATGTGCTTTTAAATTGGTCTCTGACCATTTCTGTGCCACAGTCTCTAACCGCCCAGTGCATTTTCCCAACCCTTGGAGCCTTGTTCTCCTCGGAAGCTAGACTGTTTTATTTGCATTGGAGGTAACCTATTTCCAGCATGCCAAAACCTGTTCACTTTCAAAGCCACTTTTGGAGATTTTATAGCCTGAAATGGAATAAAATTTAAATTTAATAAAATTTGAGACCCGAACCAAAAAAAAAAAAAAAAAAAAAAAAAAAAGAACTGGTTTAAAAGCCAGCTACCCAGACGTTGAGGAAAATATTCTGAGAAAGCCCCACAGGGAGGAGGGGGAGAAAACCAGACCATCGTTAGCCTGCCAAATGTCATTTGGGGCTGGTTTTAGAGGAGAACCAGAGCTGGAGATGCAATGCAATTATTTAAATCCAGAAAGAAAAATGTTTGCTCCAAAATCTGGCAGCCGCTGGTTGCCTCCGATTCTTTTCGTTTCAAACTCATTCCATGCATGGGTGGGGAAGCTTCCAGCCCAGAAAAGCGCATCAGATAAGGGTGTTGTCACACCTGGCCTTGCAAGTTGAAAGGTCCTGCGTGGTTTTGGTGGTATTGTTTTTATTTATTTATTTTTTTTATTGGATGAACCGAGAGTTTCACTCTAAAGCATTGTGGGGTGGCAAACCGCATTTTTCTTTAAACCACAGGTTGTACCGGGAGGGGATTTTCTCTCTTCCTTTGTTTCTCTCTGTCTCTGCCTTTGTCCCTGGCTGGCAGCCCCCCTCTGCCCCTGCCGTGCTCGCTCTCGCTCTCACTCTCCCTCCCTCCCTCCCCCTGGCAGCCGGTGTGTGAAGGCCTCGTCTGGCTGTCACTCAGGCCCCTTTCTGGGCTCCACAGGCCTCAGGGTATTACAACCCCCGACTGCCCCGGGCCCTCTGCAGCCTTGAAGCCCTGCTCAAAGGCTGGGCACCGGGGTCCGCCCTGACTCCCACACAAGGGCTCTAGAGGCAGCACCCAGTGCCCTCTGACAGTTTTCTCTCTCCCCCAGAGATGGCTTCCCCACGCCTGTGAGGGGGAGCTGGAAAGGGGAAAGAAGGAGACTTCCAGCAGTCCCTGGTCGGCTCACTGATAAATCAGCTCCAGCAAGAGCGTGGGCAGAAACCCTGGCAGAGGGGGGACAGCGCCCAATACACAAAATTGTGGGTGCACTTGGACTGAAAGGTCACTTGCTTGCCTAAGTCACCCCTGCAGGAGTTTCCGAAGACAAGTCCGTTCGGCCAAGAGAACGCTGCTCCCTCAGCCTTCTGCAAAAGTGCCCAGCTGGGTCAGAATCTGTGCTGCTCTTCTAGCAACTTCCATCTCCCTGCTTTCCCTGCTCCCACCCCTCAGCCTTCCCTGCTCTCCCTTCTTGGGGGGCAAGACCGGGGGTCGGGGGGATGATAACAGCATGGCCCACGGCAGGCTAGTGAGCCAGTTCAACCGCACGGCACCCTCAAAGCAAGCTTGAGAGGTGAGATACCACTGCTGCGCCCATTGAGCAGAGGAGAATACTGAGACCCCGACAGCTTACTTAAATGGCTTTGCCGGCTAATCAGTGGCAGAGCCAGGATGTGACTGTTTTTAACACATGTGCGAATGGGTCCCCAATCTCCCTGCGTGAGAGACCCTCCACCGGCAAGGCCTTGCCCTGGGGTGTGGCTCAGAAGTGGGGAACTGAGTCATCCCCACTCTCCCATCAGGCCATCCTGGTGACTAATGACTCTGGGCAAAGCAGAGAGGCCCATGTGGGGGACAAGGCCTGTGACCGACCTTGAACTTAAGAGGCTCCAAGCTCTGACCAGCGTCGCTAATGGGCCCGGCGAAACCTGAGCCAGCCCTTGGATGGAAGCTCAAGGCATTAGGGCTGGCTGGCCTGCCGGCCGGCTGGCATCACTACCTGGATAACAGCCGGACTTCTCCATTTCACGGGGCCTCTGTTCAGGACAACCTTTTCTCCTACGGAAACAAAGCCGTTCCCATTTATCAAGCGCTGACTAAGTGCCAGGGCTCTGCTAAGCCCTTTACACACATTATCTTGTTTAATCTTCACTACCGCACAGAAAAATGGCGTTAATGCTGCATTCTAGGCAAGGCTACTGAGGCTCAGAGAGGACGAGGCGCTCGCCCAAGAGCACACAGCTAGGAAGCTCAAAGCTGGTATTCCTCACCCCAGTGCTGAGCTGTCTCTGGAAGATTCTTGGTTGAGATTATTGGTAATTTCTTAGCTTCTTTTCATTTTAATACATTTTCAAATGCTCTGCAACATTCCAAGGGGAAAAAAAGAAGCTGTAACTTGATAGGGAAGAAAAGAGAAGGAGGAAAAACAAAAGGTCAGGGAAGAGTATTGATATCATTACGTTTGATGGGAAAACTTCACACACACACACACACACACACACACACACGCACGCACGCACGCATATGCTTTCATCTGCCATTTATTTGGAATTTTGTGGTTGTCAAAAATCAAAAATCCCACCACGCATCTCTCTCATCTAGGGCTCAGGTCATCAGTTTCAAACTGGGCAAGAGGCCCCAGACACAAATCCTTCCCTATCTCGCTTCCAAACTACCCAAGGGGCTTCCGAGCAGCCCACCTGCACCCAGGCTCCTTCGTGTGTCTTCCCGGCATCCTCCCAGCAGACCCAGAGGTGGAGATTAGGGTCCCTTTCCCGATGAGGATCCTGAGCGAGGATCCTGAGCGTCACAGAGGGTGAGGCCCACGCCCGCTGTCACCCAGCTTACACGTAGCAGACCAGAGCGGGTTTCCAACCTAGGTCAACCTTCCAAAGCACTTGCAACCTGCTTCCAACCTCCGCTCCCTCCAGTCCTAAGAGTGTGTGCTGCTGGATGTTCCTGGGCCAAGGAAGCCCTTGGCAGAGATGGCTACACGGCCCTCTTGAATGATGGCAGAACATCCCTGAAGGTCTGAGCCCCGGCAGGATGTCGGGGAGGCAGGAGCACGGGGCCGGAAGCTGTGGGAGACTCACTTGCCCCCTCCAAGCTTTTCTAGCATCACATCTTACATTTTCCTGCAGAACAGGGGCTTTGCTGGGTCCCCGGAGCAGAGGGAAACCTGACCCCCTTGCAGTCTCTCTCTGAACCCCAGGTGTCCGTCAGACACCGAACTACCTAGGAAAGGACCCTGTTCTAGGGTGCCCCATGGCACAGGCCTGAGAAACCTCCAGGCTGGCACCCTCACCCACCAGCAGCTGCCCTTCTCCCAGAAGGGAAAGAAGCTCGTGGGCGGGTTTTTAAGGCTCGAAATAAAGTTTAAATATTACGTGGAAATTACTAAACAAATCAAATCACTGTTAAGTGGATGTCATGGGCTTCCTCTAGACAATACGTTTAATGAAGATTATTGTCCTCCTGGTTATAGTTTGAGATTTGCATTTTATTATCAGAGAACCACTTATGCATTACTCTAGGATTTTCATTAGGTAAATAAATTTTTATGTGGATTTCATTATATTCCCTTGGCTGAGATCCTGATCACTTAACAGCAAGAATACCGCTTCGACATCCTGTGTGTCAATCAGGATGTAACCGTTTCCTCCGGTTGTTGAAAAGTACTTTTCAAAAAATCTGGAGCTGATGGAGAAAGGAAGAGGGACGGGGTCAGAACTCAGGGTAGAGTCTGTGTCCGGCGCTTTCCCTGGAACAGACACACACAACCTAAAAAGGCAGCCCTTGCATAAAAAGACACGTGCCGTTACATCTCTATGTGAGCCATCTAAAACTGCTATTAAAATGTTGCATATATAAAATGTATATGTCACGTATAACTTTTTTTTTTTTTTTTTTTTTTTTTTTAAATC
The DNA here is from genome assembly GCF_002288905.1 of Enhydra lutris kenyoni. Lineage (NCBI taxonomy): Eukaryota > Metazoa > Chordata > Mammalia > Carnivora > Mustelidae > Enhydra > Enhydra lutris. The sequence continues at coordinate 3,073,735 of NW_019154138.1, forward strand.
CTGGTGTTTTCTCCACCCTTCTTTGGCCACTCCAACACACACTGATGCAATCGCCCCGGGGAGTAACAGGGCTGAGGTGTAGGCCAGTCCTAGGGAAAAAAAAAAAGTTGAAAGAAACAGGAAGAAGCAGGAAGGAAGATGGTGGGGGTAGACATTCCTGGAACCACAACCATCAGCCGGAAAAAAAAAAAAATCTTTTCTAAGAAGTCTGATATGAAGCAATTAAGCTAATTGGAGTCTAGATTGTACCGGGTGCCTCCGGAAACTTGAGACCAGGGGAATCTCCTTGCTGGAAAAAATCACACCTCGCTATGAATGAGTGAGGGAATGAATGAATGAAGCAGCTGAAAGCAGACCCTAACATCCAGCTCTAATCCAGGAGGCCCTATAAGACACAGGTGGCTCCAGATGTCCCTGTTCTAGGGCCTGAGAAGGTTTCAGAAGAATTTGCTAACAATCAAAGCTCCCGGTTATTGAAAAGGGCCACAGAGGCCAGGGACCGGGGCCCCGCCCATGTGCAGATGGCTTCCAACTCGCCTCCACCCAGCCCAGAAGACCAGCAGAGAACCTCTCAAGACTCCTTTCCCAAGAGCACATCAGCAGAGAGACAAACACCTCAAAACAGCCCAGGAGAACAGCAGCAGACACGCTGTGGAAGGAAGGGGTAAAGGCGTCAGGATCATCGTCAGAAGGATGCGGCAAATGCCTTCATGTGGATTTCCACGAGCGCTGCCTACAGCATCTTTACCCTTAACTCCTGGAAAATACTGAGTCCCAGCATCAGCTCTGTCCCAGATTATCTGTGTGATTTGGGAGAAACCAATCGCTCCCTGATTTCTCACCGGTGATAGCAATAGTACTGGCTTCACGGAGTTGAGCAAGAGGAAAAGAAAGCTGACACAGAGTGGGAAAAAACAGGTGCCAACCGTTGCTCCAAGATATATCAAGAACTCCTACAACTCAACAACAATGTAAAAAAAAAAAAAAAACCCACCCAGTTAAAAAATGGGCAAAGAGGGGCGCCTGGTTGGCTCACTCGGTTAAGCATCCAACTCTTGACTTCAGTTCAGGTCCTGATCTCAGGTCTCCATGCTCACGGGGAGTCTGCTTCTCTCCCTCTCCCTCTGCCCCTACCCCTGCTTGTGCGTGTGCTCTCTCTCTCTCTCTCTCTCGCAAATAAATGAATAAATCTTTAAAAAATAAAAATAAATTAAAAACAAAAAATAGGGGCGCCTGGGTGGCTCAGTGGGTTAAGCGACTGCCTTCGGCTGAGGTCATGACCCAGGGTCCTGGGATCAAGCACAACATCGGGCAGGGAGCCTGCTTCTCCTTCCGACCCTTCCCCTTTTCATGCTCTCTTGCTACACTCTCTCTCTCTCAAATAAATAAAATAAAATCTTTTAAAGAAAAAGAAAACCAGAAAAGAGCAAGTGTTGGCAAGGATGAGGAGAAACTGGCATCCTGGCATGCTGTTGGTGGGACTGCAAAACGGGGCAGCCACTATGGAAAATGGCACTTGCTCAAAATTTCAAAGCAGAATCACCTCGTGATCCAGCAATTCCACTTCTGGGCATAAGTCAAAAGAACTGAAAGCAGGGTCCTTAGATAGCTACATGCATCCATCCATACATACATACATAAATTTATTTTTTTTAAACTTTTGTTTTGTTTTTAAGATTTTACTTCTTCATTTGTCAGAGACAGAGAGAGCAGAAGCAGGGAGAGCCGAAGGCAGAGGGAGAAGCAGGATCCCCGCTGAGCAAGGAGCCTGACACGGGACTCTATCCCAGGACCCCAGGACCACAACCCGAGCTGAAGGCAGACGCCCAACCAACTGAGCCACCCAGGTGTCTCAAATTTATTTTAAATAAATAATTTTAAGAAAGCAGGGTCCTAAAGAGAGATTCATACCCCACACTTGTAACAGCATTGTTCTCCAAAGAGCCGAGAGATGGGAACCACCCCCAAGTATGTATAGAGAGATGAACGGATAAGCAAAACGTGATGTGTACGGTAACAGCAACGCAGCAGCCCGCTAGAGGAAGGGAGCCCTGACACCTGCTACCCCATGGATCCACCCTGAAGTCACGCTACCGAGTGACACCGGCCAGTCACAGAAAGACAAGCACTGTACAGTTGCACTTCCGTGAGTTACGTAGGACACCAAGCCAGTAGCGACCACAAGTAGAACGGTGGCTGCCAGGGGCTGGAAAGAGGAGGGAATGAGGAGTCAGTGTGGACCGGGAACAGAGCCTCAGTTTGACAAGACAAAGAGCTCTGGAAATGGCCAGCGGTGAGGGCAGCATGACAGTGCACATGCACTTAATGTCCCCGCATTGCACACTTAAAAATGAGTAAGACGGGAAATGTGTGTGTATTTAACAACAGTGTAAAAAACAGACGGCGGGGGCAGGGCGAGGAGCAGGGGAGTGCCTGGGTGGCTCAGTCAGTTAAATCTCGGACTCTTGGGGTGCCTGGGTGGCTCAGCGGGTTAAGTCTCTGCCTTTGGCTCAGGTCATGGTCTCAGGGTCCTGGGATCGAGCCCCACATCAGGCTCTCTGCTCAACAGGGAGCCTGCTTCCCCCTCTCTCTCTGCCAGCTGCTCTGCCTACTTGTGATCTCTCTCTCTCTCTGTCAAATAAATAAATAAAATCTTTAAAAAAGAAAAAAAAAATGCCGGACTTTTGATTTCAGCTCAGGTTCTGATCTCAGGGTCATGAGATCAAGCCCCATGTCAGGCTCCACGCTGGGCGTGGAGCCTGCTTAGGATTCTCTCTGTGCCTGCCCACACCCCCACCTCCTCTCCCTCTCGCTCTCTCTTTTTTAAAAAGCAAGAAGGAGGAGGAGGAAAAAAACAGGGACAGTGAGAGCCTGGGATGCAGTAAGGAACCATGTTCACCGGGAGCACCAAGTGTTGTCAGCACAAAACTGTCAGCCCTCCAGTGGCTCCCATTTCAACAGGTTTCTCAGCTGTACACATCTTTCCAAATCTACCAGCACTCCAATATCAAGTTTTTGAAGGGCACAACAAAAACCTCCTTAATCTTCAATCCCAAAACGAGTCACCTGTGCTACCCAAGCAGGGGCTCAACTGAGCGTCCCTCGGAGCCCCTCCCAAAGACCAATAGGATAGGGAGCTCGAGGGGCAGGATAGAAGAGGGTGCCTGAAGGGAGGATCCCCCAAATATGGCAGCGGTCCTCCTCAGCAGGGACGTTGGGTTTTTGTTTTTTTGTTTTTTTTTTTTCTTCTCTATATTTTTGTGTATTTTTCTCATCTTCGGCACTTGAGCAAACATTGCAAAATGCTCAAGACGTTTTCATTCTGTGAAGTAAATGTAATAAAAAAGAGAACTGCCAGGCAGCTCAGAAGCCTCTTCTTGCATAAAATAAAAGAGTTCCTTACAGTCCCTTGCCTGCCAACCAGCTCTAATCGCTCACCTCCACCGTGACCACCTCTCAGCCCCAGGCAATGGGCCTCCTGGCCTTCCTCAGATATTCCCCCTTCCCCACCCCCGTCCCTGCCCTCTGCTGCTCCGGGCCTTTGCACGTGCTGTTCATTTGCACATGCTGTTCTGATGCCTGGAGAGTCACATCACCCCCTTCCTGTCTGCGCTCCCCAGTCATTTCCTCAGAGCCTTCCCTGACCCAACCTGAAGGTGCACCTTCCCAGCCCAGTCCCCACACTTCTCCTTCATCCCGGCCCTGGGTCCTGACCACCAACACCACACTCAGGTTAAGTGACTGAAGAAAGGAAGGAAGGCTAGCTCTAAATCATTCTTCCTCACTTAATAAAGCGTCCCCAAGACTGTCCTCTGTCCACGCTTTCTAGTAACCCCAGTACAAAGTGCTGATAGAGCTCGACAGAAATACGTTGACTCTTTTCTAATTCAGACTTTTCACTAATTCCGAGTGGCCTCCTGCCCACAGACATTAACAGGAGCACCACGAGATGGCCCGTCTCCAGGGTCCTGACCCCGCATTCCAAGTCTGGGGCATTTTTCTTGAAGAGTATTTATCACTCAATCAAGCCACCCAGACTGCCAGCGCTCTGGTGAGTGCCACTTACGAGAGGCTCGGCCATCACTGCTTAAAATCTCACTCGTCCTCAGTATCTCCTGTTTATCTTGGGAGCTGTCTACATGAATAGTCCGTTTGTTGGAAGAACATAATATTTTCCTTGGCTTTTAGGCAACAGTCTGGCAAACGAGCGTTCCCCATGTAACTTTCTGATGGCTTTATGCGAGCAGTTAATTAGAATTATACAGACATGTTTATAGAAGTTTAAATGAAGCATAGTTCAAGTTTGGGAAAATATATATAATTACTCACACCGACACTTCCCACTGAAAGAGAAAAAGCAACACAAGCAAGAACACTAAAGGCAACAGCAGGCGCTAGGAAGCCTCCCACCAGCTTCAATGGCTCCACTTTGGGGGCCTTGGGGAGACTGAGCCCTGGTGGGGAACCCACAGCCCCACCAGCTATCACTTTGCTCATTAGGATCATACTGCAGCCAACGCACTCCCAAAAGGGTCCCCGGGGTGCGCGCCGAGCACCAGGCAGGGCCCGCAAGTACCCGCATACACACGGCCCAGTCTCCGCACCCCCCACCCGCACAGGCAGCACGAGGCCACAATTCGCTGCACAACCAGCTACGGAGGAGAAGTCTGGAGACCCAGGGAGGTTCTTTCTCTACCCTGAGGGAGAGAACTCAGCCTTCAGGACAGCGCGGAGCCAAGTTTCTGCCAGCATGTGGACCCCAAATAGGGAGAGCTTGGTGGCAAACTCGCCTCATCTTCCAGCTGAATCCCCCACCCGCTCTGGGGCCCCACTCTCCAGCGATGCTGCCCCGGCCTGGCTCCCGCTGCCCTTTTCTTCTCCCTTCCCCACGCCCACACTGACGATACAGCCGCGTCCACTCGGTGTGGGGGTGTCCCCACAATCCACTTGACCTGACCCCGGCCAGCGGTCAGTCCGATGACTCCATTCAAGGATCTCTCCAAAATTATTCCAATCCCTTGTCTTTAAAAGAGCCACAGCCAACTCTCTCCATCTTCGTGTTGTCTAGAATGACCAGCTGGCTCCCACTCCAGACTGAGGATTTGGCATCCGCGAGACTGAGAACTCGGGTTTCCCAGGAGTGGGATGAACTCAACACGCCTGACGTGGGCTGACCCTGCTAGTCCATGGGCCCCGGGAGTCTCCAGCAGCGGACAAGACTGTCCTCGGGGCAAAGTGACTGGACCCTTGTGGGTGAGGGTCAGGTCCCGACGTCCAGGCAAACATCAGTGCTGCCCAATGGCTTCAGCCAGAGGCACCCACGGCTCCCATCCTGAGCTCACCCCCTTCGGGCCCCCCACTGTGCGCCCACCTCCGGCAGCGGGTTCCTCCTCAGAATCAGCCCTTGGGGAGGCCACTGCTAGCAATCTTGTCGCTATAAAGAGAAAGCAGGTCCATCAGCTCATGGAGATATCTCGTCTCTCCTCTTCCTCAAAGAGCAAAGAACACAAAAAGGACTTTGGATCTCCAGGAGAGAGGCAGACAGTACCAGAGCAAGTAGAAGAAAGAGACAAGAAATTCAGAAAGGTAGTAGCAGGCCCTTTACTCAGTACACATTCACTGCACGTCTGCTCCATGCCATGGACTTTCTGAACACGACCCCCTCCTGCCCTCCGGCCTTTCTCCTGGAGCCTGGGGTCATGGGCGTGGACAAGTCAAGCCCAGTCCCTGCCCACAGAAGCTGAGAAGCAGGGCAGAAGGGAGACCGTAAGTGAGCAAAGGCATAAATCTCTACCAAGAATAACTAATGTGACATAAAGAAAGAAAGACTAGTAGCAATGGGCCCACTTCAGGGGAAGGGCAGTTAGGAAAGGTAATGTTGAACCTGAGTCCAGAAGGATCCAAGGAGCCAGCCACAGCAGGCAAGGGGGAGGAGGAATTCAGTCAGAGGTAAAGTTGTGCAAAGAAATGGGGTAGTCCTAGGACACAAGGTAAGGAAAATGGGGACTAGAAAGATTAAGATGTGGGACGTGGCTATACGCGATGAGGGAGATCTTCCAGAACCTTGCCTAGAAAGAGACTCGGGCCTCCTAAAGCTGCCTGTCCCCACAAGGCACTGGATAACTCCCCAGCAGCCTTTCCACCCACTCTTTCTTGCTCAACCACCTCAAATCGTGTCCAGATATCCACAGAGGACACTAAATGCAAGGAAAGCTGGGGTTCTCTAGAGCCCCAGAAGTGATGCCCCATACCTGGCCTAGGATGTGCAGGGAATGCCATTGTCACCAATGAGACACAATGAAGGGACTGCAGAGCCATTTAAGGAAGCTCTGCTTCCTCTAAACACAAGCCTGTATAAGGGAGCTTCTCTCTCCTGATCTTGGGACAAAGATATGGCAGGAGGTGGGTGGGGGGGTGATGTCTGGCACCACAACAGCCATTTCTTCACCATGAGGAGACCAATCTGATGTCAAGAGCCAAAGTGTTGAGCCGTCAGAGCATAAAGATGGAAAGCACCTAGGTCCCTGCTGTCAGTACCGACTGCTCCACTAGGATCCTCCGTACCCACGTACCCACGCGCCCTCCAGACTGCTCATCCTCTACGATGATGCGTATGAACCTGGACTGAACGTTGCTCTTGCAACCCAAAGCATGCCAGCTCACACAATCCCTTGTCAGCCAGCCAGTTCTGTCAAATAAAACTGAACGTGTGGCCTGGCTGCTCGCTCTTCCTCTCTCCAGAACCTTCAGGATTCTCTGTGCCCCTCCATACCAAGAGAGGTCCCAACCAGTCACAGATGCAATCCTCTCCCCAGGGGGATTTCACAACCTCAGGATCCTGGGGGAAATCCAGTCCTGAGCAATTAAAGGGTCAAAATACAGATCATAAAGATTAGAGGAAGGAGAAAAAGGGAGAAGTTACTTTTAATGACACCATCCAGCAAGAAGGAGCGAAAGAAATCTCAAAAAGCCTGAATCCACATTCCTACTCTAATAAGTAGAGGTCAGAGGTCACAATGAACTGTTTCATTGCTCATTTTATCTCTGTAATACCCCTAGGAGGTGGGGACGTTTTCCTACTTTAGAGTTGGAGAAACTAAAAGCAAATAAAGTAAGGAGGAGGGATGCCTGGGTGGCTCAGTGGGTTAAAGCCTCTGCCTTCAGCTCAGGTCATGATCCCAGGGTCCTGGAATCAAGCCCCGCATCAGGCTCTCTGCTCAGCAGGGAGTCTTCTTCTCCCTCTCTCTCTGCCTGCCTCTCTGCCTACTTGTGATCTCTGTCTGTCAAATAAATAAATAAGATCTTTTAAAAAAAAATAAGTAAGGAGGATAGACACCAGAACCAGAAGGCCTGAGTTCAAATTCTGACAGGCACCAGAACCAGAAGGCCTGAGTTCAAATTCCGACTCTTCCATTCACCTTTTGTGTGATCTGGGCCTCAGAGCCTCAGGCTCCTCATCTGTAAAATGGGGAGAATATCACTACCACTCAGAGGTGTTGTGAGGATAACAAGAAACCACTATATAAAAGGCATAGAGCCATGCATGGGGTGTCCCCACCCAGGGCTGCCCATGAGGTACAGCATGGTCTACACAATCTCCTTCCCTAAGGGATGGCCAAGACATCCAGGCCCTGGGGCAAAGCGGTGCAGAGAGAACAAGCTGCCAGCATTAACCAGTTTCACCCACTTGCTTTGTTGCCTCTGCCTTTTCCGCCTACAAAGTGGAGGCTCCAGAAAAGCCATCAATTATCTGAGGGCCCCGGCTGCCAAGGTCAGGTTCACTAGTGGGTGGGGCAGGCCGGGATCCAGCCAGGGTCTTTTGTCCAACCGTTCCCTTACTGGACAGGTATCCTTCTGGGCCCACCCAACACGAGAAGATTTTAAATGTGTCAGAATTGGCTACAAAGTCATTCCGGCCAAGCCTGCTGACCAAGCCGGGCGATGCCGTTTGTGTCTAAAAAGCAGTCTGAGATCATGAAACGCCTGTCTTCTGGGGGCAGTAGCTCTAAAGGGAGCCGCTAAGGAGGAGGCCAGGAATGTTCTGAGCAAAGCCAAGCTCCTGGGAATAAGGGTGTGACCTCCCAAAATGACTCCTTTTCCAGATCCCTGCCCTTGGCCAATGTGGACATCAGGAGGCCTGGAACCCGCAGCCCTCAGGACAGAGCCATTGGGCCCAGGGGAAGCTCCTCAAATAGGCAGGGCCAGAGCATTCGCCTCCTAACAGAGCAGAGCAGGGCACCGGGAGAGCTTCTCCACCAACCACTAAGCCTCAGGCCTGAGGGACACCAGCTGAGTGGACCCACCACAACCAAGATCCCAGAACCCCAGGGGCCAGGCAGGCACATCCGTGAGCGACCTTTGCCCGGGGAACGGGGATGAACATCCCCCACCGGCCGGAGCTCCCCCACCACCAGGTCTGCTGCCAGGCAAGACCATGGGCCTCGCAATCCCTAATCTGCCCATTTGTTAAGAGAGATAAGCAAAAAATCTGGATGAATTTTTCTGTGAAATCTCCAGAATTGTAAATGTTGGTTTGTTTCTTTTAAGCACAGCACAGCCCAATCAAAACATGTCTGTGGGCAACACTGGGCCTCAGGCCACCAGTTTGCAACCTTAATCCAAAAGGGTGGGAGAGCAACAAAAAGGGCTACATGCTCAGGTTGCAGCTCTCCTCCGGCTCCCCGAGGCTGACCCCCCACCTTCACCCCCTTCCCTGGGAACCCCTTGCCAGCCCCTGATGGCAGTGGGGCTCCCATGCATGGGAGCGGTTTCTGGGCCTCCACTAGCTCCACCCAGCAGGCAATACCCATGGCTCAGGAAACACCTCTCTGCCGAGGAAACCCTCAGCACTTGGCTCTTCCTGGAGGCTGAGTTTCCTCCCTGAACAGGATGGATTTCTGTGCGGGAAGGAAAGGCCTGCGCATGCGCCCAGCCCCAGACCCTGGTATTTATACAGTTTCAAAACTGCAAGCGATTATTTTGTTTCATAAGAACAATCACTATGCAAATGAAACCTCCAGCTAATACAAACAGGGCTGTTAAATTCACTTGCCAGCGTTTATGAAAGGAAATTCGGCCAGGCCTTGACCAAGCAGCTAAGAAAATGTTTAATCACAAGATACATTTGAGTGAGGAAATTAAGCAAATAAGAAAGGACGCCCTGACTTGGCTCCCTGAGCCCCCCCACCACCACCTCCCACCCCTCCTTTATTCGGCAAGACAATGATGGTGAAATGAAACGGTTCCCAGGGGACGGGCAGATGTCGAGACTCAAGGAGGAAAAGCCAGAGAAAGAGGCAGAGATGAGCTTCCCAAATTCAAACAGCCCCCTCAGGGTCTACCCACCCTATTTTTTTACAGTTGTCTTTTGGTGGGGTTGTGGAGAAGGGAGGAGGGAGAGCATGGGCGGTTCTGCAGGGCTGGTCGGGAGGGTGCGCACACCGTCCCGGCCGACTCAGGGCTCCTACAGTTGGCAGCACTGGAAGCCAGGACACATCCTGTCTTGGGCGCGGAGCTCACAGCTGTGGCCAAGCCCTGGACCACAGGACCAAATCTCAGGATGGGGCCTTGGCTTCCCACAGCCTGCTGTGGGGCAGGGGGCAGGCTTGGGGACCTAGGCAACACCAGAGCAGGATAGAGTGTCTGGGACTCGGCCACGATCCCCGGGGGTAGGATCTCAAGTCCTGAGAGGGCCACGCAGGAGCTCCAGAACAGTGAACAGCTTCAGCGTCAGGAGGGATTCGAAAATGGTAGAGAAAAGAAAAACTCAGGTCATCAGGCTTGCTTGGGCTGCAAGCCCTGGGGTTCCACCACATGGAGCCCACATGACCTCAAACCAGTTATTTTCCTTTCTGTGCCTCAGTTGCCTTCTCTTTCAAATCGGGATTAGGAGAGCAGGCCTCACCACGCTGTTGTGTGACACAGTGAGATCACACATGTGACGTGCTTAGCCGAGTCCCCAGAACTTAGTCTCAATAAAGGGCAGGTGTCAGGCCCAATTCCCTCACTGCCCAGAGAGGCTGCTGGGTTTCCCTCAGTCACACAGCAGGCTCAGAACTAGACCCTAGCTCCTGGCTCTCCAGCAGATTCAGGGGAAGAATGGGTGGAGGCTAGGCTTTGGCCCTGCAGAGGCCCCACTGGGAAGTGCGCTCAGCAAGGAGGTAGGAAGGCAGTGGTTGCAGGATGGACCTCTGGAGCCGAAGCTCCCTGGGGCTGGGGGAAACCGGAGCCTGGCCCTGGCAGGGCCTCCCAGGGGCCCAGGCAGGGGCAGCTGTCCAGAACTGTCTGTCCATGGAGGGGGCAGGGAGGCTGCCACTCGGAGCACGCCGTGTGCCAGTCCCTGGGGCCGGGCCGGCTCAGCCTGCTGGCTCCATCCAGAGCCCGCCCCAAGGGATGCTGGGGGAGGCAGCCAGGATCAGAGCTGCTGGCTGCACGCTCCCCTCCCCCAGCAACAGGGGACTAAAGTGGGTCAAGGAGGAAGGAGGGGGCCCAGGAGGCCTGGGGGAGGGGCCCGAGGAGCTCAAAAGGCACCCAGAGGGAGGGGACCAGGAGAGGGTGCACAGAAAAGCAAAACCATGTGTTCAGTGGGCCTTGGGGGGCCAGGGTAGAGAAGTGTAGAAGCTGCCGTGGACTTGGGGGTTCTCAAAACCACCTCAGAATTAACTGGAGGGGGGACCTTCGCCCTGGCTCCTGCCCCTAGAGGGTTGGTCTTTCTCTTTCTCCCACCCGTGCCTCGGGGTCTCCATCTCCCCCAACACCTCAGCCCCTTCCAGAGCCCCACACCAAGCAGCCCCCAGTCAAGGGTCTGTGAGGAACTCTCAGTCAGCTTTGGCCCTCTGGCTCAGACCTGGAGGTGGGCCCAAGCCAGGAGGTGTGGTCCGAGGAGGGTGGGGAGAAGCCATCGAGCTGACCCCATCCTGGGCCCAAGTTCAGCACAACTGTGGTAATGCCAGGCCAAGTCAGGCCCCAGCCACCAGGGAGAAGAGAGTGAGCCCCATGTTCCTCCAGGGGTGTCCTTGGGGAAGGTGGTGTGAAATGAAAGGAAAAGAGGCAGGAAATACCAAACAGGGCTGTTCGCCTGCCTGGAGGGGAAGCCAGGCCCCAGACCCCTCAAGGGTAGGGGCTGGGGTCCACAGTTCAGCCACGGAGACAGGGACTAGAGTCAGCCTCCACCCCTGGCTGGCCCTGGCCCAATTATCGGCTTCTCTCCCTTCTCTCCCAGCTCCCCCACCCTGCATGGCCCAAAAAAAAAAAAAGGAAACAACCACCCAGGCAACTCGATATGGTCCAGAAACCTCCAGGGTCCCTGGGTTCCAGGAAGCGGGCGCAGGAGGGGGTGGAGGGCAGGGAATGCAGAGGGTCCATGCCCAGGGAGAGGGATTTGAGGAGGGAGGGGAGGAGGAGCCGCTGCTGCTCCCAGGCCTCTAGGCCAGGCTGGGCCACCCGCTGAGGGGCAGCCTGGAAACCCTGCCCTGGAGAGGCACGCACCCCGGGGTACGAACTCAAGTTCAGGGGAAAATGTTGAGGGTGAAGGAGCTGCAGCTCAGAGACCAGGCCTTGGGCCCAAGGGGCAGTGTGAGTGGAAAATGAGAGGCCCCGAGGATAGGGCCCTTTAAATCTTTGAGTCCCTCAGCAAGGCCACCCACCCCCAGCCAGCACATCCAAGATTCCTGGGCTGAGCCAGCTGGACTCTAGGGGCCTGGCTAGGGGTGGGGGCGCAGTAGAAGGGAGGGCTCCCCACCTCAATGTAACAAGCAAGCACCTCCCCTTCCAACCTAGCAGAGGAGAGGCTGGCTGGCTGTGCCGTTCCCAAGAAACGGGGAAGCAGGTACAGTCCTGTCCATGCCCACCTCACGCGTCCCAGGGACCTGGCCTCATCCTCCCACGCCCCACCTGTCCGAGCTGCTTCTTCCTCAAGTGAAATTGAGGAGCAGGCCCAGGCAGGCAGGAAGGGGGGAGGGTAAGGGGGTGTGAACTTGGCCACCAGCTGGGTCCTCAGAGGGAACGTGGTGTTACCAGCCTCAGAGTTCATAACTGTTTATGGGTCTGTTTCCCAGCCCAGCGTGGGCTCCTGGGGGAGGGGAGGCGTGCTCATTCACCAGGAATGGAGAGGGTGGCCCTGGGAGTGACGTAGGCAGGCACCAGGGTGTCAGGCAGCCTGACTGTGACATGTGACTTTGGCTCTCAGGCTGACACTCAGAATTTCCTCCCCTGCAGGATGGCGACCCTACTGGTAGCAATTTCAGAGGGCTGTTTGGGGGGGATTCGTGAGAAATGGTGTAGAAAGCATTCAGCATGCACGGGGCACATAGTAAGCTCAATAAAAATTACCAGTGGGGGCGCCTGGGTGGCACAGTCGTTGGGCGTCTCCCTTGGGCTCAGGTCATGATCCCAGGGTCCTGGGATGGAGCCCCACATAGGGCTCTCTGATAGGCGGGAGGCCTGCTTCTCTCTCTCCCACTCCCCCTGCTTGTGTTCCCTATCTCTCTGTGTCTCTCTCTGTCAAATAATAAATAAAATAAAATAAATAAAAATTATCAATGCATGCCCTTACCCCTTCTCACTGCCTGCCTCTGGGGCCCAAGCCACACCTGTCTCCATGGAGCAAAGCAAACCTGGAACTCTCCTAATCAAATGAAGCCAAGCCACGATGCACAGAGATGTCTGCGGACAGGCCCAGCACCATCCCGTATGTCTGAGTGAGGAACCGGGCTCAGTCAAACTCAGAACCCATGACAGGCCTCGCACGGCCCAAGAGAGCCTGTGCAATGGGGAGTTTGTGCCAATGAAGACAGAGAATTCGGAATAAAGCCCATTCAGACACCCAGATCAGACTGAGCTGTGGATGAAGAGGGCCATAGAGACAACCGTGTTCTCGTGGTCCTGGCTAGAGGTGGTGTGAATGGAGGCAGCTCGGACACTTAGGTGACAGTAATGGACGTCCACACTTCCCTTCCATTTCCAACCCTAACAGGGTGCAGAGCAGGCCCCAGGCTCTGGTGAGTCAGGGCCTAGGGGTGAGGACCCCTGTGACCTTGGGAATGAGCAACGTGGCTAAGAGCGGGACTGCGCTGGGTGAGTCAGGGCAAGGCTGTGAGTCTGGACCTCCCTTTCTCACCTGGTAAATGAGGGGGGTTCCCTTCCAGACTACTACCTGGGTACTTAGAGGTACCTCTGAGAACCTCGGGAACCCTACAATGCTCGGAAGTCATGCCAACCCAGGGAGCATTTATGCTCCTGTCACGGGGCCCGTCCTGGGGGCTCTCTAGAAGGGTCAGGCCACCCCAAACCCAACCACCTCTTTTCCTACCCTCTCCTGCCTCCTTCACTTGTGTTCCAGCCCTTCCAGAAAAGCCCACTGCACTTGTCCCTGCCCCTCCAGGCACACATACACTAAATTCCCCTTGATTCTGTCCCCTCAGGTCCTCATGGATTGGGAGGGTGGCCTTTCCTTCTCCCTCCTCCCCACACGGGGCTGAGCCTAAGGCAGGGGTGGCAGCCCTGGGCATGAGTTCAGAGGCGAAGGGATTCAGCCACCTCCCTCTGCATTTCCCTCTCATCCTCCCAGGCCCGCTGACACTTCGCCTCCTCTGAAATGCCCTCCCAGGACAACACTGCCCAAGGCTGACAAGCCACAGCAGTCTCTCCATGAAAAATGATGTAGCAGTGTCCATCTTCCCACTTTATTGCCATTCTCACTACCCTGCCCCCAACTAAACGGTAAGCTCCCTGAAGGCAGGGACCCAGCTCTCTTCACCCATCACCGTGCAACCAGCGGCAGCCATAAGACCTAGCACAGAATTACAAGCATGCATCCAGGGAAGGAGTGAAGTCAGGAAGTATCCATCTAGTCAGTGAACGAGCTAATTTTAAAAAACACAAGAATCATTATGCACATATGTTTGCCAGTCTTCTCTGTCTGTAATTTCTTGAACATAAGTGCCCTCAAAACTGCACTCCTGCACCCCTATATCCCTTACCCCGCTGTGTCGCCAGAGGGCCTGCATTCAAATCCTGTCCAGTCCTAGCTGCGGGACATTGGGCAATTTAATTTGCTATCCCGGGCCTCAATTTCCTCCTCTGTAAAACGGGATAATCACAGCACCTACCTCACAATGCTGCCGGGGCGCGCAAATGAATTTAAAGAGTGTGAAGTGCTCAGAAGCCATCAATGACACTTATTTTTTATTATTATGCACTCAGGGATGGCCCAGGCAGTCAAGTGCCCACCCCGAGCCCCGCCCCAGAGTTGAGGGCCAATCAGTGCTCCAGTCCCCAGAGGGCCCCCCAGGGGCACATCTGGCCAGCGGAGCCCCGCAGCCCACCCACGGGCCGGCCGCCAGCTGTGGGCTAGGCGCCGCCGCCGCCGCCTCCCGCCCGCCCCCGCCCCCGCCCCGGGTCTGGGACTCAGGAGCCCTGGGGGCGCCGGCTGGGCCCGGCCGGTCCCAGACTCGGAGGGGCGGGCGGGCGGGGGCAGCCCGCGGTGCAGAACAAGCCCGGGCCCCCCTCGGGGCAGCGCGAGCGAGCGCCGCAGCCCGCGCCTTCCCAGCCGGTCCCCCGCCGCGGCCGCTTTGTGCCCAAACCTGGGCCTGAGTTATTGCGCCGCAGCCATGGAGCCCTCCCGGGCGGGGGCCGGTCCGACGCGTTCCCAAGACGGGCGCCTCAAAGGGGTCCCGGGGCCGCTCCCGCGGGGAGTGGGGGACAGACCCGGGCCGGGAGGGGCCGCGTTCCCAAGCGCCGGGCTCGGCCCGCGGCCCCATCCCCAGGCCCCGCCCCATCTCCTCCCCTTCCACCTACCCCGGCCCGGACCTCCTCTCCCTCCCTCACCGCTTCCCGGTGCCCTTCCCCATCCCGGCCCCCCCGGACCCAGATCACCCTCGCGGCAGCTCTGCAGACTGACCCCAGGAGGGCCCTAAGGGCCCCCAAATCCCACCTCTGCTCCAGGAAATCTCTTCTCTCCCCCATCCCACCAGCCTCGGGTCACAGCCCTCGCTTGGAAAAGGGTTGGATTCGAGGCTGGGCCTCTGAGGGAATGGGTTGTGGGAGCTTCCTGGTCTCATTTTCCCATCTGTCAGATGGGGGGTGAGAATGTGGGTCCAGTGCCAGACACTGAGAACATGGCAGTGACCGACACAGGCAGGGGTTCTGCCGCGAGTGGTGCTCGCAGCCAGGGAGGGACCAACCCGGGGCCCTCCGTGCTGACTTACACAAGCTAAAAGTGAGATAGGACTGCATGGCTTGGGGAGGGCGGAGAGTGTCACTGCTCAAGCTGGGGATTCAGAAGCCTCCCTTGCCCCATCAAAGCGACTGGCCACCCAGAGAAGCCTATCTCCAAGGCCTGGACTGTGCCATAAACAACAAAGAATCCTGGGCCAGTGGTGGGCCCTCCCATCGTGGGATCCAGAGACCCAGGGAAGGACCCCCATCTCCCACATGCCCCACCCCCTTCAAAGCACCAAACACAAAGGTTTCTAGCCCCCAGGTGTCCTCATGCCCCCCCACCATCATCAACCTGGGCTCAAGTGTCACTTCCCAGATGGCCCTGTCTGGACAGCCTCCTCCACCCCTCCCTGCCAAGATCTGTTTTGTTTCCCAGAAATTATGTTACTGACTTGTGTACTTGTAGATGGCATTTCACCCCCCCAGAATAAACTTTCACCCATCCACGGCTGTGGCTTCAGCAGCTTGAACAGCCTGACACAAAGTAGGTGTTCAATAAACATGTCTGAGATGAATAAGTGAATGAATGAATGAGCACATAATGATAGTAGCCCTTAGAAGCCTAGAAACCTGCACTGTACCCAGACAAGAGGATTCCATGACTAATGATCAAGTAAGTTTGGAAACCAAAAACTATTAACATCTCTGAGAATCCCGCATTAACATTTTAAAGGCTCTGAGAAGCCCTGAAAGTTTTAAAAACTTTTAACTCTGCTTAATGCAGTGTCCGCCAAATGTGTTTGGCCACAGAAAACATTTTTTTTTTTAATTCTTTTCATAGAACTTCAACAAAATCCTGGAATACATTTTGGGAAACATCAATGTAAACTCACTTCCCACCCTCAAAACCATGACTTTATAGATGGCAAAGTGAATCTTAAGAAAGGAAAAAGGACTTCCTTCCTTCGTTCTGAAGCATCAAATTGAGCGTCGTGCTTGGCACATAGTAGGGGCTCCAGAAAGATTCGGATGAATGGATATAAAGTAAATTCATGAATAAAATCTACCAGCCACATGTATTTTCTCTGGCCTTGTACTGATAGGCTGAAGCGTGCAAACAATGACAAGAATCTCCTCCGCTGGGAGGCTGGCACACACACACACAAGCACATCCATGTACCTACACAGACAACCCAAACCGGTACACACGTGCACACACACACACATGCACACACACGAATGGGCACACACACTCAACACACACATACACACAGGTACACCCATTCTAAGGCATACGCCTCCCCACAGTCTCCTTTCGTGTGCCTGGCCAGTGTGTCCCTTAAGAAAGGCAACTGTCGGAATGCCTGGGTGGCTCAGTTGGTTGGACGTCTGCCTTCAGCTCGGGTCATGACCCCAGGGTCCTGGGATCGAGCCCCACATCAAGCTCCATGCTCAGCGGGGAGCCTGTTTCTGCCCCTGCCCCATGCTCGTGTCCGAGCTTGCTTGCATGCATGTGCATGCTCTCTCTCTCTCTCTCTCTGTCTTAAATAAATAAAAAGAGAGAGAAAGAAAGGCAACTGTCCTTGGTGGGATGGAGAGGACATGAGGGCTGGAGAAGGCTCAGTCACAATCTGACAATTCCCAGAGGGTAGGGTCACTCCAGGAGGTGACAGATTAAAAGCTAGATAGTTTCCCACCCATTTTCTCTGGCGCAAGAGAGAAAGAATGGCGAAGTTAGGCTGCCCCGAGGATGCCTCCCGCTCGAACCCTCTGGATGGCCATTTCTGTTTGACAAAGCCCTTCCTCACTGCTAACCCCTACACTGTCCTGCGAGTGGAGCCCCCATTCCCCAGAAGATGAAACTGAAGCTTACTAGTAACATGGTGGGGATCTGGGTGGGACAAGGATGGGAGCCCAAGTACACTTAAGAATCCCCCCACACCCCAGAAGCTTGGGGGTCCCATGTTGTTCCCAAGGCAAGTCCTGCCCTGGAACAGCGGCAGCAGCAGGATCCACACACACACCCCCCACCCCACCGCAAGGTGCAAGTCTGCCACAAGGTCATTGTATGACCTCGGACATCAGACTTGCCCTCTCTGGGAAAATCTGGTCATTCACATCAGAAGGGAGCTCAGCTGAGGGTTCTCTAAGATCCATTATTGCTCATGAACAAGAAAGCCTGAGGCCCTCAAGTGAATGGTCAGAAATGAGTGTCCAGGTTAAATGAGATACTGCCTGTAAATTTCATTGCCCAGTGCCTGCGTACAGTTACATTCATGAAATGTTAGCTGCTCTTGGTGATGTCTTTCCATCCTTCTGGGTCCAAATCAAACACTACCCCTCTTCCAGTCTCGGCGCTCATCCTGCCCCTCCATCTTGGGCTGCCCTGTCTGGTCCTATGGTTAGGGTCTTATAACCACTCCAGACTGTGAACTACCTGAGGGCATGTCTTCCATTTGGTTCATCTCTGCATCTACCTTGGAACACGGGCTAAGAGTCTCACCTGGATAAAATACTCAGGATTTAGATGGAAGGAAAGGGAAAGGAAGAATGGATGGATGATAGATGGATGAATGGATGGTTGGGTGGATGATGAATGGGTGATGGATGGATAAATGGGTGATAGATGGATGATAAATGGATGGATGGATGATGGACAGATGGATGGATGGATGATGGATGATGGGTGGATGATAAATGGATGAATGGATGGGTGAATGGATGATGGGTGATGGCTGGATAGATGATGGATGATGGATGGATGGAAGATGGATGGGTAATGGATGGAGGACGGATAGGTGGATGATGGATAGATGATGGATGGGTAATGGATGAGTGGATAGATGAGGGATGGATAGAAGGATGACTGATGGAT
This sequence comes from Enhydra lutris kenyoni, assembly GCF_002288905.1. Classification (NCBI taxonomy): domain Eukaryota; kingdom Metazoa; phylum Chordata; class Mammalia; order Carnivora; family Mustelidae; genus Enhydra; species Enhydra lutris. The sequence goes on from NW_019154138.1 coordinate 3,091,769, forward strand.
GGATGGATGATGGACGGGTGGATGATGAACAGATTATGCGTGGATAGATGGTTGGAAGGAAGAAGAAACATGACTGAAGAACTAGCTGAAAGGGGCGCCTGGGGGGCTCAGTGGGTTAAAGCCTCTGCCTTCAGCTCAGGTCATGATCCCAGGGTCCTGGGATCGAGCCCCACGTCGGGTTCTCTGCTCAGCAGGGAACTTGCTTCCTCCTCTCTCTCTGCCTGCCTTTCTGCCTGCTTGTGATCTCTGTCTTTCAAATAGATAAATTTAAAAAAAAAAGAACTAGCTGAGGGAAAGAAATGCCCAAACCCCCAAGCTCCACATTCAGCAAAGTGCCCCTTCCTGAAGAATAAATAAAAATAGCCTATAAACATAAGAAAAATGGTCAACCCAGCTAGTAATCAGGAAAATACAAATTAAAAGATGAGCTATTTCTTGCCTCTCAGATCGGCAAAAAGAGAAAGGGAGGAAGAAGGAGGAGAAAGAGAAGAAGGAGGAGGGAGGGAGAGGAGGAGGAGAAAAAAGGGAACACATCAGCATGTGGGAAAGAGTTAGGAGAGACCAGCACTCACACACTGCTGAAGGGTACATCAGTACACCCTTCGTGGAGGGCGACGTGCAAATATCTATCAAATTTTTCAAGTGACTACCCTTCAACCTAACAGGTCCACCTTAGGAATCTAGCCTAAAAAATACAAAGATTTATAAATGAGAAGGCTCCCTATTTCATTGTTTCTAACAGCGGAAAACTGGAAACTAAATGTCCATCCACAGAGAATTGTAAACAGATTCTGGTGTGCCCCTTCTACAGAATGATGGCTGTTGCAGGGAAGTCAATCTACAACATTAACATGATGGTATGTCCTAGACGAATGGTTCTTGACCCTGGCTCCTCACTCAAATTCCCCAGGAAGCTAAAGAAGGAAGGAAGGAAGGAAGGAAGGAAGGAAGGAAGGAAGGAAGGGAAGGAGGAAGAGAGCGAGGAAGAAACTGACTTAGGGCCGCATCCTCGAAGAGTCTGGATTGTCTGGTCTGTAGTAGGTCCCGGGCAACATTATTCCTTAAAGTGCCTAAGATAATATTAATGTGCAACCAAGACTGGAAACTCATTGCTTCTTGAAAATAGCACATAACAGAAAGTATAGTATAGTCAAGCAGTATATCAACCACATAAGGGTAAAATTACACATGCATGGGTATATGTACGTATGTGTTTGTGTAAATGCACCACAAAAAAAGGTCTAGGGGTGAAGGCAACTGTGGATAACAGTGCTTCCCTCTGGGGAAGAAAGGGATTAAATTATTTAAGATGTGTCAATCTTTTTTTAAGCTATGACTATAGTTTCCCCAAAACGCAGGATGCACAGGTTACACAGATGGTTGGGGAGTAGGACAGAACTCCTGTACCTTTACTCATGGCCCCTTCTCCTAGCCCAGAGGCTGGGGACTTCGCCAGCCCCCAGAGAAAGCATGAACTTCTCTGTTGCCTTTTCTGGCCCATGGGGCATTTGTAAATAAAGGTAATGATTATTGGCACAGTTCGCTACCTCTAGCGGTGCGATTCTGAGCAAGGTAGTTCTGTGCCTATCTGTGCCTCTGCAAAACTGAGATCAGAGAGCTGAGGTGAGAGCTGAAGGTAGAGTCTGGCACAAGTAAGTCCCTCCGTGAGTCCTCCCCAGGGATCAAAATGGGCCATGCTGGTTGCTCTGGGTGGGCATAGGTGGGACCCGGTCATCTTCTACCTGCATGGTTCCTGGATTAGAGAAGCACCAGAGAACCTGCTCCAGTGATGTTTGCCAAAGCCCCTGGAACCCAAAGAGCCAAGGACACCACCAGCTGAACTCTCAGACACCTGGAAAGTCACCAACATGGCAGTCAAGCCCTTGACACTGACCTGACGTGCCCCTCCACGCTCAAAAGGGTCCGGAGCAAGGGAGGTCCCAGCTGCCCTACGCAAGGTTCCCTAGAGCTGCCTCTTTGGAATTCTCACTCTCTGGACCGGTCACTTTACAGAGTAACTTGAAAAGACCTAACAAGAGCTTTCTGGCCTGTTTTGTTAAATACTTACTGATTTTGAGCCCATATGTCCATCGACTAATGAATGGATAAAGAAGAGGTGGTATACATATATACCATCGAATATCAGTCCACCATCGGAAGAATGAACTCTTGCCATTTGCATCAACATGGATGGAGCCAGAGAGTATGGAGCTGACTGAAAGGAGTCAGCCAGAGAAAGACAAATACCCTAGGATTTCCTCAGATGTGGAATTTAAGAAACAAAAGAGATGAACACAGAGGAAGGGAAAAAATGAGAGAGAGAGAGAGAGAGATGCAAACCATAAAAAACTCAACTATAAGAGAAGAAACTGAGGGTTGGTGGAGGGAGGTAGGCAGGGGAGGGGCTAAATGGGTGAAGAGTATTTTTTTAAAGACTTATCTATGTATTTACTTACTTACTTGCTTATTAACTTATTTGTGAGAGAGTGAGAGCCAGCACACATACATTCACAAAGGGAGGGGCAGAGGGAAAGGATCTCAAGCAGATTCCCCACCCAGCAGGGAGCCCCTCCCAGCTCTGCGCAGGGCACTACCTCCGGTCCTGAGATCATGACCTGAGCCAAAACCAAGAGTCAGACATTTAACTGATGGAGCCACCCAGGCGCCTGGGGTGATGGGCATTAAGGAGGACACTTGTTAGGATGAGCACGGGGTGTTAGTCACTGAGCTCTACACCTGAAACCAATCTTATTATCCTCTTCGTTAACTAACTAGAATTTACATAAAAATCTGAAATTAAAAAAAGAAAGAAAGAAAAAGAGAAAAACTTTTTTTTTTTTTTTTTTAAGTAAACTCTACTCCCAACATGAGGCTCGAAATCACCACCCGGAGATCAAGAGCTGAATGCTGTACCCACTGAGCCAGCCAGGCACCCCCTAACCTGTATTTTTTTTTTTCCAAACCAAAGCTTCTTGTGTTTTCCCCTTTTTATGTTCCAGGAATTAAAATCCTAAACCATCTAAGGCAGGTAGCTCAGCCAGCCAGTTCCATCCCACTTTATAGACAGGGAAACTGAGGCCCATAGAGGGAGCTACCTGCCCAAGATCACAGAGCATGTTTCCTCCAACCCACAATTCCCACAAGTCCAGAGAGAAATAAATCAATCTTGACTCAGGCCTTCAGCCAGAAGGGGGTCTTTCCTTTTCATTCGGAGTTTGATTTAATTGTCAGGTTCCCTTGCAAACGCATCCCATCTTCTCCTTCCCCCAACTCCCCCAACTCCGGCCCTCACTCCTAGCTCTATTCAGGGTCAGTGGGTCCCTGAAAGATGAGGGCAGTCCCAAAGGCCATTTAATAAAAGCTGGACTTGGGGCTCCTGGGTGGCTCAGTGGGTTAAAGCCTCTGCCTTCAGCTCAGGTCATGATCCCAGGGTCCTGGGATCGAGTCCTGCATATAATCAGGCTCCCTGTTCAGCAGGGAGCCTGCTTCTCCCTCTCCTTCTGCCCCTCTCCCCTGCTCATGTTGGCTCAAATAAATAAATGAAATCTTTAAAAAAAAATTTGGTTAGAATTTTATTTAAAAATTAGTATGAAATTTGGTATGAAAGTGTCATATTGGTTTTATCATTTAAAAATGATGGTTTACAACCTAGCATACAGTCTGGCACAAAGCCTTGGATCAGCGGTAGCAGCAATATCCTGGCTAAACCCGAACTGTGGGTGAGGATGAAGGGGAGAACAGGCACAAGCCATCCCCACCCACCTGCAAGGGACATGAGGTCCCCACTGCTCCATGATAGGGCATCTTTCACCTCCTGAATAGGAATAGGGGCTGGCAGGAGGTGAAGGGGGCAGGAGAGTGCATCAAAGATGCTGATGGAAGGGGGCGGTGGGGGGATAAGCCCAAGTCAGATGCCCCACTCACTCATTCACTTAGGAGAGCATTCGCTCATTACTCAGTCACTTGTCCACTACTCCCTCACTCACCCACCCATTCACTGGGCCCCTCAAAGTTTGCACGTGTACGCACTCACTTAAGAAATTCTTTCTAGGGCTCAGTGGATTAAGCCTCTGCCTTCAGCTCAGGTCATGATCTCAGGGTCCTGGATCGAGCCCCACATTAGGCTCTCTGCTCAGCAGGGAGCATGCTTCCCCCCTCTGTCTCTGCCTGCCTCTCTGCCAACTTGTGATCTCTCTCTATCTATCTCGGTCAAATAAATAAATAAAATCTTAAAAAAAAAAATCCTTTATAGGGACTCCTGGGTGGCTCAGTGGGTTAAAGCCTCTGCCTTCGGCTCAGGTCATGATTCCCAGGGTCCTGGGATCGAGCCCCGTGTCGGGCTCTCTGCTCCACAGGGAGCCTGCTTCCCCCTCCTCTATGCCTGCCTCTCTGCCTACTTGTGATCTCTGTCTGTCAAATAAATAAATACAATCTTTAAAAAAAAAAAAAAATCCTTTATAAACACAAGGACTCAGAGGCTCAGGTCAATGGCATCCACCAGTCTGTGTGGGGTCCCAGAAGCCCGCCAGGCTGACCATATCCCATCCATGATTTCCTACCCCTGAGTGAGTGGGGCATGGCAAGCTTTGCCAACTCTCAATAGGGCTGCTCTGGGAATGGGATCTGAGTTACTCCCTAAGGCCCCAGGAGACAGAACCAGAACCCAGGCACCAATATTATGGAGGCAGATTGCAGTTTAATGGAAAAGAAGAACATATGAAACACAAGCTTAAAAAAAAAAAAATGCATATAGGTAGTGAGCTCCCTGGGAGTGGAAGTATGTAAGTCCAGGATGGATGAAACTAAGGATGCCACAAGCACACCCAAAGAGGTCTGAATGAAGTGAACCTCCAGGTTCCTCTTCAAGCTGAGGCTGGCAGGAGTCTGAGAAGGTCAAAGACAAAAGGAGTGGACGTCTGATGAATCTTCCACCATGAGTGCCAGGCCCCTGGCTGGGGCATCTGCAGAGCTGTCCTGAGCACCCAGAACGTGTGCTTTGCTCACTGCTCCCCAGAGAGCCCAGCACTCTGGAGCCTCCACCCCAGGTGAGAGGAGCCTGCCCCTTCTTTCCATCTCCCCTCCTCTGGGTACCCACTCTCCTCTCTCCCCCTCTCCCTGGGGACTCTCTAGGCCTGGTGATTATCTCTCCTCGCCCCAGGTTCAGGCCTGCAGTCCCAGGGGGCTAGGGACAAAGTCATTTCTCCAGAACCAGAAATAGCCTTACTGTTGCTGGGGGCTGCAAGGTCCTGTAGCCCCCAGGCCAAGGGCATACACCAAGCCTGGATTTGGCAGCCGTGGCCACCCCAGCTCCCTTCTCCAGCCAAGCCCTGCTCCCTAACCCAGCCCAGATGGCCATCACTCTGCCTTCAGGCAGGTAAAATGCAGTGCAACAGGAGTTAGGTGAACAGTATGTTTTATTTAATTAGGATCAACAGAAGAGATAAACCTCACAGCAGGATAGGGAATGACAACACTGCAAAAAATAATTCATGCCCAGGTAATGAAAGGACAAATTTCAATTACAGAGAAAACCGGGGGAGAGAAAGGTGCCTGGCCCCTCCAAGGAGGAGAACGGTACCAGCGTCAGCACTGCCCAGACCTGCGGGCCAGAGGTGGTGGGCACTCCAGGACTGGGAAGCTGGGCAACTAGGCAGTCATTCCAGAATAACTGTCCCTCCCTTTCCTGAAGGGTGTGGACCTGGGGGAGCCAGGGGCTGCTGTCTGGGTCCTGGCACGCAGGTATGGGGGCCTGGGGATCTGCCCTGCTGGGGCCACTCGGCAAACTCACACCCAGCCAGGCCCAAAAGAATGGCGCCCCCAAGGAGAGAGAACAAATGTTCTAATCCTGACATGGGTCACCTGCTCGCTCAGCTGCTAGGCAGCCCCCTGCCCTGCCCCCCCTGCCCCCGGCCCTGATGAGGTCCCTCATCCCACGCCCTGCCCTACCTTTGGGCACGCAGATCTCATTTCTCACACTAGAGCAAGGAACGGCCCCACCAGAGCTCCAGAGTCCCTTGATTCTCTGAGCCTGCTTCTCATGTCTACCCTGGAGAATGGAGCCCTTGAACCAGGTGGCTTCCTCCGAGGGTGGTGGGCTAAGACCCCACCACCACCACCATCTGGGTGCTGCCTGAAAATGAAAGTTCATGGTGGTGATGATTGCAAAACAACATGAAGGAACTAATGTCACCGAACCGCACACTTAGAAATGCTTAAGATGGTACATTCTAGGTTACACATAGCTTTTTTTGAAATTTTTGAAAGGGGAAAAAGAATGAGGAGCTCTGAGGCCCTCCCCAGACCAGATGGGTGAGCGTCTCTAGCGTCTGGGCCTGGGGACGTGCAATTTAATTTAATTTATGTATTTAATTAAATTATGTAAGTGATGTCTACACCCAAATGTGGGGCCCAAACTCACCACCCCGAGATCAACAATCGAATGCTACGCCAACCAGGAGCCCTGGAAATGCGATGGTAACCAGCTTCTCACTAGGGACAGGTAACCAGCTCCCAGCTGCCAGGAATCCATGCTCTCCCCAAATCAAGGTTCCCCTTACCGTTTCCAGCATAATGCCATGGATTAACTCCAGAAATCCTTCTTGTGCGAATGAGTATTCAAAATGAGGACCCGTCCAAGTTTCACAGCCCAAGGAAAATTTTTTGTTGACATATTCTCCCCCCAGAATGAGCACATCAGCCACACCTTCCTTCCCAGGGCTTGGCTGCGTGTACCCAGGACAGCAGAACTCATCCAAGTGGGCTCCGCTCTCTCTCTCTTTCTCTCTCTCTCTCATCCCCTCACCCCAAGCATTAGGTGACGGCAGCCCCAGCACCCCCATTAGCCATGAGGAAAATTGCTGTTAAATTAGTGAGCCCATCTACAGAGCCCCATTTTATATCCCAATTCAGAAGATGGCATGAACATCTGCTTTCACTTCAAGACATTAATTTTCAATTATTGGAGAAAAACAAAATTAGTCCTGACAAATTGCTGGCAAGCACAGGCTGTTGTCTGGTGGTTCATAATAATAACTTCGGGGGCCCACAATTAGTGTCCTCGGACGGAGTCTCCTGATGGGTCCCTGTCATATGGAGTCAGTGGCAGTGGCATCCCGATCCCCGGGCATTCTCAGGGAACTGCATCTTTGGGGCCGGTTGAGAGAACTAAGGAAGTTGGGTATTTCTCTTTCTGGAGAAGGCCAGGCTAGGGTGGAGGGGAAGGGAGAGGATGAATATAAAACATCCTGCCTGATCATTTTCAGCTGGGGACATATCACGCCCTGCTTCCCTGCCACACACTTACGTGGGAATGCAAATCACTCCTGAGTCCAGGGGAGCCCAGTAAAGGCACACTTAGATCACCTTAGAATTCCAGGCTGCCATCTTCAATGGGGAACAGACGGGTGACATGATTCTCTTAGCAGACCCCTTCCACCCCTGCCATAATGTCATCTGGGATTTCTGAGTCCAAAGCTCAACAGCTCCAGCCTCTGAGATCAGAATGTGTATAAACCTTCTATAACAACAACAACAAAAAAAAACCTGTTTGCTGAGGTCCCATCAACCCAAGAACCTGGTTCAGCCCGTGGCAAACTCTACAGGAAAAAAAGAAAGAAAACTCTGAATTTGGGGCGCCTGGGTGGCTCAGTGGGTTAAGCCGCTGCCTTCAGCTCAGGTCGTGATCCCAGGGTCCTGGGATCGAGTCCCACATCGGGCTCTCTGCTCGGCAGGGAGCCTGCTTCCCTTCCTCTCTCTCTGCCTGCCTCTCTGCCTACTTGTGATCTCTGTCAAATAAATAAATAAAATCTTAAAAAAAAAAAAAAAAAAGAAAACTCTGAATTTGCCAACCTCAAGGACCCCCAAATCCAGAGAACAATCCACTTGATATTATCAACACTGTAATCTCATTTGATAGCTTTTTTTTATGTATCTTGGCTGCTGTAGTCACTCTATCAATAAGAAGCCACTGAAATGTGAATGAACAGAAGAATTCGGAGATAATGACGTGGGAATCTTTGAATTGGACTTGTCACAATTGAAAGTAGAGTGTGTTTGCCTAGGGAACGCGTTCAGACTCTTGGGGGGCGCAGGGGGCGTGGCGGGAGGCAGGTCAAAAAAAAAAAGAAAGAAAGAAAACAAAACAAAACAACAACAACAAAGGAAAATTATATCTTTAAGACGAGAATGAAAGACGTTGCTACTTCCAAAGTCAACTCGGTAACTGAGCTCCAACATTGTGTAATTGACTTTGCAAGTAGAACAACAGCAACGTAACAAAGAAAATGTCAGTGTTTTCACAGCACTAATCTATAAGGCTGGGAGGCCCTCCCGCTGTCAGCCCGGGCTGACAATACAATAGCTTTCAAAGGGATATTACCATCATGCTTTTATTCCTGACATCAATCAAGACAAAGAGAATCCTTTTCACAAGACATTAAAAATCAAACCTTTGTACGAGAAGATAGGTAAAACAGCATTCCCCTTAAAGACAGCCAGGCAGAGCAATCAGCTAATTGGCGATCCTTGAAAGAGGTAAAGTATTTTTATTTACGGAGTATACAGCCCCAATCGTTGGCTGCCACCGAGCCTGGCAGGTAAGCTATGAATCAAAACTTTCCATCAGCATTTCCCCCACTTCACTCCACCCTCTCTCTCCCACCGTAGGCAGAGGGAGCTGACAGCACCGAAAACTTCAATGGGGATATAACCGATCCAGGCTTAATTAGTCCACTCCGGGTGCAAAACTATTTGGATCCCCGACTACCACGAGCACAAAACACCCTTGCAAGCTGACAGGAATCTGCAGAAATTGTCAAATTTGCCAATTCAGGTTTTCCCTGGCTACCCACAGCAATGGGGAGCCCCCTAACAGTTTTCAAGGTATTCTTCTGTCACAATTAACCTAGACCCACAGATAAGAAGCCCTGATATCTACGGCAAACGTTCAGAAGACATGAAGATAACATTCTTTGCAAATACTAGTGTACCATAGACAAGATCCAGGAAAGGTAAATTCAGTTTTACCTGGACCAAAGGGTTAACTGAATCTACACATTCAGTTTAGTAAAAAGAAGGAGGAGGGGTCGTGGAGAGGCAGTCAGGAAAGCTAGCCATCTTCAGCTTGCTTACCAATAAGAGTTTTTGATGACCGCACGTCAAAAGTTGGTACCACCTGCAGAACCCTACAGGTCCAGGAGCAGGGCGTGCAGAAGGGCTCATGTTTTAAGGGTTCATTATCTGCACGCTATCTAAGCCACGGAAGTCACCCACCCATCCGCCCACAAGGGGTCCAAAATGCCACGTCCCCACACCTCTCCCCACACCTCTCCGGGGCTTGACAGCAAGGGTCTAGGTGGCCCCAGGCCCCAGACTATTGCTAAGGATGGAGGGTAGGGGGGCAAAATCACTCAATTTCCAGTAAGGGGTCCCTTTGGAACTCAGGGCCAAGGTGTTTTGTGACTTTTGCCTCTGGTACCTAACAGACCATCTGCCAAAAATAGGTGAGCCCAGCCACTCCAAGACGGAGATGCAACTCGAGGGACATCTGAAGCAGGAAAGATGTTTTTCACTTTTCAGACATAACTGTATTCGCTTCTGGTTTATTTTTTAATTGTTTATTTTTAAGCAGTTTCTGAACAACAGGTGCTGTTCACTTCACAAGCAGAAATGTTCAGACAGGAGGGAATTGGCCTCAAAACCACCCTGAAAAATCCTATCCTCCCCACCACCACCTCCATCAGCCTTTTTCCAGCAGCAAGCACACCCATACCATCAGCCTCCATGGCAGGTTCCTTTCGTTTACACATCCAAATGAACAGTTAAGAGAAATCAATGCATCTAATTGCCAGACTATTAAATCCTACATCAGGGGAAGAATTCCACAGCCACCAGCTTAAGAGTTGGCTACAGATACTGCAATTATTGTAACTTTCTATTAGACTGAACCGGATCCCCCTTTGGTCTCCAGCTAGCAACACTGTGCTCAAAGATGTTGCACTCCTATTTCCCCTCTCAGGTTTCTCCCTCCTCCTCCTCCTCTGCTGACACACTGTAGCATGTCTTCAAAGTGCCAGGGCTGGCCGGTCTACCGACTGACTCTAGGACTGTAAAGTCACCAGTATTTTGCACCTTCCGTTATGAATGCAAGCTGGGCACCTACGGTTAGACGTTTAGCAGGGTCCTTCTGTCAGAGGCACACAGTTATCTTATGTTATTGCTTATGAAGTTTTTGCAAGGAAACAGGTGTAAGAATCTAAACAGCAATGACTAGCCATAAAAGATGTTTTCTAGAGTAAGACAGGCTCTTCCATGTGCTGGAAGTGCGTGACTTAATGGAGGAGGGGGCGATGAAAAATTAGGATTAAATATCACTGCTCAATCCACATGAAAGCTAAAGAACCAGAAAAGGTTTGTTTTGCCCTTCCTACAAGATCATGTACATTTAGCCAAACAAATCTCGACAATTTACACTTGTATGTGGTCTCAGCTGAATCAAGAAACCTGTAACCTCAGAACGCCTCTATTTATTACATCTCAATTATTTCCATGGAAACACAAGCAGTGGCGATCTACACTGTTCCCAAGTCCCCAGACCACCAAATTTCTAAGATGGACTTTTGGAGGGGCTACAGGCTTGCAGGAGAGGAAGACAGAGAAGGGGAAGGGAGTGCAGAGAAGGGGGTGGGAGAAGGGAGGGGAGTTGGGATGTTGGCGTGGGGGGGTGGGAAATGCGTGGACACAGCCTGAGTGCTAATTAATATTAAGAACGGTAATTAACAGGCAGTTGCTAGATGGAGAAAATCAACAGTATTAAATTAAAATCATTCCAAAGTTTTAAGCTGAGTCTGGGGGAAAAAAAAAGATGTATTAGTTTTCCAAACACATAAATAAATAGCCTGTTTCTTGGATCTGCAGAGGCAGTGTGGGTGAAGGGAGACAGGTTACCAAGTCACCTGACATCATCAGCCAAAATAACATCAGTGAGAAGTGATGAGAACAGCCCCGGAGAATGAGGCCAAAATTGTCAAAGGAAACAAATGTCCTCACAACTGCCACACCACACCACCAGGAGATAGAAAAGGGGAGAGTGTTGTAGGGAGGGAAAATCGTTCAGAAAATGTGACTTTTGTAACATTTGTGGGGTTTTGGTGTTATTATTATTATTTTTTAATAACAAGGCTTTTGAAAACCAATGAAGCTATTCTCCCCCCTGCCCTAGTACCCTGGCCCCCTTCCCTATTTGCTGAGTGTCCTCCCTGGAAGCTGGGTTTTCCAAAGAAGGACAAACAGCCAAAGGGGACAAGTGACCCCCCTCCAGAAGGAAGGCTGTGCCCATGAGCGGAAAGGGAGAACCCTCCCACCCCCGTCCCAGGCCTGTTCGAGTTTTCAAAGCAGCAACACTGGGGCTTTCAAATCACACTTTCTGAGCATCCATTAGAAATTGTTATATTTCTGTCTTTCCTTCCTGCTATGGGCTTTCACGTTTCCGAGATCGATTACGAATTACAGCCAAGCGACTTTCACAGCAGAAGGCGCGGGCTGAGGAAGTCCACAATGCCTCCGCGTTAGCCCTGACACACAGCAGTGGAGGCAAAATAAAATAAAATAAAATGTAAAAGGCACCACTGTTCCTTAAGAAGCACCTTCCAGCATCTTGAAAGGTGAAGACCTTGTCGTTTTAAACACTTGGTGTGGAGCTGTCCACACTCAAGCACACACTTTTGAATATTGTCTGAGAAAGGGGAGAAGCAGTTCTTGAAACTGCAATAAACCTGCTGAAACTCTTGTCTATTCAAATTATCATCTCTCTTAATTCCTCCCTTGATAAGTGGTCATATCTCCACCCTATTCACCCCGGTAAACTGAATAAAAGACAAAATGGTGAGAGGCGAGGGTCGAAGCTGCTTCTGGAAAATGCAAAGAACCACAGGGAGAAACAGAAGATCCTAGGCTCCAAGGGCAGAAAGGCACTGTGTAGCTGATATTTACAATACTTTTCGGGGCGCCTGGGTGGCTCAGTCCTTAAGCGTCTGCTTTCGGCTGGGATCCTGATCCCGGGGTCTTGGGATCGAGTCCCTCATCAGGCTCTCAGCTCAGCGGGGAGCCTCCTTCTCCTTCTCCCCACTTCCCTGTTTGTGTTCCCTCTCTCACTGTGTCTCTCTCTGTCAAATAAATAAATTTTAAAAAAATAATAATAGTTCTCAAAATGCCTACACTGGTCTTGTTCTCACTTTGCGGTCTTTCCCCCACCAATTCGTTTGAATTGTTGGCTATATGTACACACATATAGATTTAGAGAGAGAAATTCATTAAAAATCATGTCAAGGCTCATTTCATGAAAAGCTGAGACCAAGTCTTGAGTCTTTCTCGAGATACACAGAGTGGTTTTAGAATTAGGTTCGAGCAACTCTGAAACACCCACCCCTCTGTTCGTGGCAAATTGCTCTACCTTTGGTTTCTATGTCTCTCACCTTCTAAAATAAGGAGGTTCAGAGGCACGGACTGAGGTTAGAGGTAGCTAAGCTTTGCATCTTCCTTTATGAAAATCCTGCTCCTAAACACAGATTTAACTCAAAATCAACTACCGGAGTTAAATAAAACTGTAGGTAGTTAAATAAAACTATTTTCCCAACCACAGATCCTGAGTCTACATTTTTTTCTGGGCCACCTTAAGTAGCTCTTGAAGGAGTAAGCAGTGAGCCAGGGAAAAAGAAAAGAAATCAAATAATATTTCAAGCCACAGAGCCTTTCTTATTCAGCAAAAGGACAAACATCTACCATTTGCCTGTGCCCTTCTTGGGGGCTATCGGTTTCCCTGTGCCTCGATCAGAACACCTTCTGGATGGCCAATTCTGAAGAGCAGACCAGGTTATTCCCGATTGGGATGCGTGCCACAGGAAGGGGAACAAAACCAACTTCTCTCAAGGAAAAAGAGGAAAGGGAGCAGCTGCCTTGCTGAGACTTTGGACTGAGTTGGTCTGCTTCTAAGATGACAGGGACAGTCTCTGCTCAGCCAGGAGCCCTGGAATCTGCTGGGACTTTAGAAGGAGAGCAACGACGGGTGTCTCACGACCCTCCTTGCCAGATTGAGTCCCGGCCTTTCCAGCCAGGAGCAAGGCTGGCAGGAAGGGAGCGGGGCCCCAGCGCCTTCCCGCGCAGGCCTCCAGGAAATGAACTTTTCAGAGCAGAACTGGGCTCGGGCCAGAGGTCATCAGGGGAGTTGGGAGAGGACAAGGGCCTCGGGACTTTTGGCTCCAGAGACCTAGCAGCTCTCATCCTGTCCCTCCTCTGTCAGCTCTCAGCTGGACGGGTCGGTCGGGCACCCACCCGAGGCGCTGGAATCGGGACAAAGCAGCAGGCTAGGCCTGGAGAGGCCAGTCGGTGGGGAGAGAAGGGCAGGGGAGGGGCTCCGTCGCCTGCGCGGGGCCTCTCCCTGGGGCCTCTGCTCTCCAGGGGCCCACTCTAGCCGGGGGCCCTTGATGGAAATGGAAAGCAAAGCAAAGCAAAGGAAACGATGTGGGGGCGGGGGGGGGCGTCGCAAGCTGTTTTTGTGTGTCCGTTGTGTTGTGGGTCCTCACTAACGTGTGCACTCCGGGGAACCGACACAAGAAACTGGCCTAGGTGTCGAGGATGTGAGTGCCCGGGTTTGGGTCTCAGGCGCCTTCCACCGAGGGGCGCGCGCGGCGGCCGCTGCGCTCCCCTGGGGACCCGCGTCCTGCCGGCGCTGCGCAGACAATGAACTCCTGGCGGAGGCTCCCGGCCCGGTTGGCCTCGGTGGATGAGGCAGGAAGTGCGGGGGCCCTGGCCGGGAGCGCGGCCCGGGTAGGGGACAGGGAGGGGGCGCCTAGTGGCCGGGGCGGGGACGCGGCGCTCAAGGCGCGCGCAAGCTCTGCCCGCCGCCCTCGGCTACGGCGTCCCGGGGCGACAAGGCGCGGGCCGAGGAAAGGCGGCAAGGCCCGGGGCCCGGCGTGAGCGGCCTCGGAGTTGCCGGCCTCCGGGGCGCCGGTCCTCACCGCCTCTTCCTTCCTCCCGCCGCCCGCCCGCCGCCGCCGAGATTCGCAATCCCCGCCAAGTCAGGCCCGCACCCCTTGATTGGCCACGCGGGCCCGGGACCCGCACGGAGGGAGCGGCGAGAGCCCCTCAGCGGCGCCCCCAAGCCCGGGTCCCCCGCGGGCGGCGACGCCGAGCGCGGAGAGGGTCCGGGCGGGTAGGGTGTCCGTGGCGTGCCCCCTCTGCCGCCTCCGCCTCCCGCTCCCGGCTTCCTCCTCCCCCTCCTCTTCCTCCTCCTCCGCCTCCGCCTCCTCCTCCGCCGCCGCCTCCTCCTCCTCTCCGCTCGCTCGCGCGGGTCCCCGGCCGCCCGCCCGCTCGCCGGTCCCTCCTCCCTCGCTCCCTCCCTCCCCGCTCGCTCGCTCGCGCCTCCGCCGGGCCTCGCTCGCTCACCTTTCACCGAGCGCGGCTTCGCCTGCTTCCGCCTGGACATGTCCGGGGCTCCCGGCGCTCCGTCGCCCTCCGCGGCCGGCTCCCCCCGCCGCCCCCCGCCGCTCCGGGCTGCCCTTCTCCCCCTTCTCCTCCGCCTGCCTCTCGGAAACTTTTTTTTTTGCAGCCGGGTCGGCGGCTGCGGGGAGCGGATCGTAGGTCCGGGGCGGCCTCCCTGGGGGGGACGGCCCGGGCCGGCCGAGGCCGCTCGGGGGCGGGGGGAGGCCCGGGGGCCGCGCCGGGGCCCTGCCTGTTGCAATGCGGCAGCCGGGGGCTCTCGGTCCCAGCGGCGGTCCCAGCGGCGCGGGGAGTCCGGAGGCCACTCGGCCGAGCCGAGTTATGCAAAAAAGAAAAAAAAAAAAAAAGCCGCCCCCCTCCTCCTCCCCACCCCCCGCCGGCCCCCGGCCCCTGCGGCCCCCTCCCTCCCTCCCCCACCCCACCGCCACCCTCACCCTCCTCCTCCTTCTCCTCCTCCGCCCCTTGCCGGATTTTTGTGCAAAGTTTGCAGGCGTCCGGCCACGCAGCCCGGTGCGGAGCTCACAATGAACCCATCTGAGGAGGGGGAACGGGGCTGGAGTCGAGGGGGTCTCACGGGGGGTGGAGACCGGGAGGCGGTCGGGAGCGCGGAAGCTCAGCACCCCCGGAAAAAAAAAAAAAAAAAAGCCTTCAAATTATCCCCTGCCGCACACACACACAAAAAATAAATAAATATTAATGGCTAAAAAATGCCCAAACGCCTGGTTTGGAGATTATGATGGATGGGAAGGGGGGTCCCTCAACTCAGCCTACTTGGGGGGGCTCGAAACGGCCGCAGTGGCTCGAAAGCCACAGCTCGGGGCCCCTGGCTCACGCCCCCTTCTCTGGCTCTCCGCTCGGTCCGGCGCCGGCCCCCCGGAGGAGGAAGGGGCGCGCGGGGGCGCTCAGGCGGCGGCGGGCAGGCGCGCCCGTGCCCTGGGCATCGCTCAGCCCGTGCGCCGGGCCGCCGCTGCCTGCCCTCGGGCTGCGGTGCTCAGCGCGCGGCGCGCAGCCGATCCCCAGGCCGGTGCCAAGTCGCCGGGCCCGCTAGCTGCCTCCATGGGCCAGGGGTTCGGAGAGGGGGGAGGCGGCGGCCGCGGCGGCGGAGGAGGACGAGCAGGCGGCGGCCGGGCTCCAGTCCTCCCGGGCAGCGGCGGCGGCGGCGGCGGCGGCGGCTGCGCCCCGGCTCCTCCGCGCTCCAGCCGGCGCCGGCCCGCCCGCCAGCCTCCCTTGCGCTCCTGTCTTCTTTGTGGTCGCTGGCTCTCCTCCTCCCGATCCGGCTGCTGGGGCTGCACTGCAGAGACACATAATAAAGCCAGGCTTGGCTGGAAATGTAGCCGGGTCCCAGCAGGAGGATGTGAGGAGCGGAGTCCCGGCGGGGGAGCGCTCTGATCCCGTGGGGCGCCCCGCACTGCTCCGGCTCGGATCAGACGGAGAGAGGGCCAACAGCACCGAGCGATGGACAGCGCTGGAAATACAGCTCCGGCCGCCCGCAAAACCCGGACCGCGGCGGCGGCGGCGGCAGGCACGGCGCGGGCGCGGGCACCGCACCGGCACGCGGGGCCCCCCGACTTGGACACCCGCGGCACCTGGGGCGGGAGGAGGGAACTGACACAGGGCCTACGCGTGCTGTCAAGCTCGCCTAGATGAATTAGCATCACAAACTGCAAAAACTAGGGGGGGGCCGCAAACTGGGGTGAATTGCCCCAGCACGCCACGTCCGCAAATTATGCCCCACAGACATGAATTATCTCCGAACTTGGCTTTTCCGTCTTGAACTCTGCCCACTGGTCGGTGTTTGAAGACCATCTCTGCCCCACATCTGCAAACTCTTCCACCGCCGAGCTAACTCTGTGCGGCCTGCATTTGTAGGGCTGTTGCGTCTGGGTGCGCATTTCTTATTTAAGACAATAAAAGGAATATCTCGGCCCCAAAACGTTGCAGTAGCCCTGCCTTCCCCCGCGGTTGACAAAAAAAAAAAAAAAACCCTTGTTCCTACTGTCCACAGTTTTGCCCCAGCCAGCAGGGGGCGCCTCGCTTCCCTGCGACTCGAGCCAGCGGAGGCTTGGTCTCAGAGCCCGCCAGGAAAGCGCTCACCCTTGGGAAAAGTCTTCCACAGGCGACTCCCCGAAACCATTCCTTTGAAGCCTCCTCCTCCCCCATCAGCGCAGGCGGCCGGGTCCAGGGTGGGGGAGAGGCCCCGACATCGCCCCCCTCCCGGGCGAGTGGCGCCACCTTGGGCCGGCTCGCCCCAGAGCTGGGAGAGCAAAGCGGGTGCGCGGCGCGGCGCTGGGGGTTATCAATCTCGCGGATCGATAAGTTGCCACTTGGAGAGGGGAGGGCCGTGTCCCCTCGGAGACGAGTTACCCAGGGCAACCTTTCAGGGAAAAACCCGCTGCCCGCGGAGAGCCGCGCCGGGGCTGGCCGGGCAGCGGCGCCCGCCCAGAGCAGGGCGCCTGCGCCCCGCAGTCCCCCAGCCCGCCTGCCAGGCCCGCCCGCGCCCCCCTCGGCTCGCTTCGCAGTCCCACCGGGCCCGGCTCGCCTCTCTGGGCCTGCGGGCTCCAACCCCTTGCTGGGCTGATTGCGGAGGTAGATGCCACCCCCGCACCCCTGGGGCTAGGGAGCACCAGCCGGCGGGTGCAGGGAGAGGCCTGAGGCGGATGGTGGGGGGGGGGGCAAGCTCTCGCGCTCAAGGCTGTCTCGGAGGTACAGTCGAGTGACCGGCGAAACGCGACGCCGGGGCGGACACCTTGACTCCGGGAGGCAGAGAGGATCCCCAGAAGAGCCAGGAGCAGGACAGAGGTGTCACCTAACCGAGACCCAAGCCCTGAGTACCCCCCCCAACCCGAGTTAAGGCTGCCACCCCCTAGGTCGACGCCCTCTCCAGCTCTTGTGTCCCGGAGTGTGCAACATCTTGGCCTTCCCGGAGCGCGGTGGGAGCCGCCTCTCGAAGCTGGGGGACGGCCGGGGTAGCTGCGACAGGGTGCCAAGGGCCAAAGCGAGGGCAGAGGCCGCGAGGCGCCTGGGAAGGAGCCAGGAAGGAGGGGCCGAATTAGCAGCTCCCCCACCCCCGCCGGCGCCTGGGATCGAGGCCCGCGGAGAGAGGCTGACAGGCGGCAGATGGCACACGCTGGGGGAGGGGGGCGGTTGGCCTCGGCTCCGGGGTGCCCCCGCCGCGGGCTGCCTCTCCTAGGGGGAGGGGGCGGAGAACAGCCCCCGGCTCGCCCGCCCTGGCTCTCTGGGGGGCTGAAGACTCGCGGATCTTGCCCAGCCGGGAGCCGGAGAGAAGGGGACGGACAAAAGCAGCGCAGTGGGGAAGGGGTGTGCTGAAGGAAAGGAGGGGTCAGCGGGCGGTGGTTGGAGACCCGCGGTGCTGCCTTTTTTCCACCCTCAGGGAACTGCGGAAGCCCCCGAGGCCAGAGGTGGGGATAACAGAAGGGGGGGCGGGGGGGCGACTGCGTATTCCGAACTAATCCTCAAGGGCTGGGGGTCCTGGAGAAGAGCACAAAGTTTTTTGGACCCCTTCCCCGCATGTCGCAGTCGCACACGTCCGAATCCCGGCGCTCACCCCTCCCCTGCAAGACCGCTCTGCTGTCTCCCAGCTCAGTGGCCTTCAGAGTGCAGTGGGAGCTCGACCTCATCCCCGCCTCTGCCCGGCCCCGCTTTCTCTGAAGCTTGTTTCATTTTTAACTCCTTCCAGAAAAACATGCTGTTTTAAGGAAAATTCCAGAGCAGCAAAAAGCCAGTCGCTCCTACCAAAGGGGTCTCAGGGGGCACTGGGGGAGGGCAGGGCTGGCCTTGTTTCTCACCAGCCTGGTGGCCAGGGACCAGAAAAAGGTCATTTTCAGGCAGTGTTTCACGCCCCACCTGCCTACCATGGCATCAGTGTAACCAGGAGCCTGGGCCCCTCCTCTTGGAGAAAGGCCTCCCTTGGCCTCTTCTTCCTCATCTGCAGAGTGGACAGCTGCTCCTGCCCAGAGTAGTGGCCAGAGAAATCCTTTGTAAATGGAAAAAAAGCCACCATCAAAAAATGCAAGAAAAATTACAAATTGACGTTTTTGAAAACAAATGAGACCTTGGTCACATAAATGGGTGTTTTCCTTCCAGGTCATATCTTGGCAGCAGCAGGGGACACCTACCCCCAGACCCCCCACCATTTCTGCACACTCCTAATGATACCTCCCTAGACACACATCGAGAGAGCCTCCTCTTCTGAGTTTCAAAATGAGGCAGGTTGTCCTGCGGTGAAGGCCGGAGAGGTTCAGTGAGTGACCAAAACAAGGTAGGACAACAAAGTAAAGTAAAATAGGGTTCTGGGGTACCTGGGTAGCTCAGTGGACGGATGAAGCACCTGCCTTCCCCTCGGGTCATGATCTCAGGGTCCTGCTCAGTGGAGGACCTGCTTCTCGCTCTCCTGCTCCCTCTACTTGCGCTCACGCTCTCTGTCAAATCAATAAAATCTTAAAAGAAAAAAATAAGATAGGGTTCCTTTTGTGGCCTCTAACCTAATATCCCTGAAGGATCCCCAGAATCGTGCAAGAGGGGCTTTTTAGTAAATCACCAAATGACAGCCATCTCCTCACCCACACACACGCGTGCGCACACACACACCCACACGCGCGCACACACACCCATGCACATGTTAACCCACACACTTGAAGTAAACAATCCCTGGAATATATACGATGTGAAATTCATGATTTCTGTTCACCTTTTAATTACCCGAAGGTCACACTCTCTACTGGAAAAACTTGCACCAGCCTATAAGGAACAGCCATTTTGGAGAGGGAAGATTAACCCCGAGTTTCCCCCCAGGGAAGAAATCCATTCCTTTGCTCATTTGTTTATTCATAGTGTGTTTATTGATTGTATGCCTACTGCGTGCCAATACCGAGGGGGAAGACACGAACAAGGACCACAGGCCCTCCCTGCTGAGGCTGGTTCTCTCGTGGAGAGTCTGACTTTTAATAAAGGGCCACAAAAATAATTATTTAATGACAGTTTTGAACAATCCTAAGAAGGAAAAATATAGTGTAAATGAGGCCAAAAAACAGAGGATCACAGTGGTGGTCTGGCTGAGAGCCTGGAGGAGGTGGAAGGAGTCAGGAAAGAGGGGAGAGAACAGAGTTCCTGGCAGAGTGAACAGTGTGTGTAAAGGGCCTGCGGCGGGAAGGAGCTGGGTGATTCTGTGGAGAGGCGGTCATAACTCCAAGCCAAGAGCCAAATGAGGCAATAGTCACAGCCGAGCTTAGCAGCCACTCGGACCCATCTTCTAACCCAGCGGCCTTCTTCATTGCCCTGCTGGTGAACCTCGGGCAAGGAACTTGCTGGATCTCCATTTTCCCATCTTCCTTCCTGTCCCTCACCTTCACCACCCCCGAAGGTCAACCATATTTCTAGAGGGAGATGCCAATCACACAGCTGCAGGTTCCCTCCTTGTGCTGGCGAGTTCCTCCCACAGTGTTCCCTTGAGATGGACAGACATCCCCCTGCTTTCTAGAAGCTTCCTACCAGCTTTAGATCTATTGAGAGGGAATCTGTGTTAGGGTGGATGGTGATTTTTCCTTTTTCATTTTTGCATTTGTGTTTTACTAGCATGATCCACCTATTCATGGAGTCCAGGCTCCTCTGGGCACTGCTGTTCAAGGGGTACTAAGGTCAAGTCATCAGGAGACAGGCTGGCACCCCAATCACTAACTGGCATTGGCCCACCATCCCCGCCTCCACAGCGGTATTTACAACATTGAGGATCCCTCTCACAGGGCTCGTTCTTGAAGCTTCTGAGGCTTCAAAACAGAGCAAGACAAGAGAGTCCCTTCCTCTGCTCTCAGCTCTCAGTGTGGCTTTTTGGGGAGGGAAGTCCCCGCAGATGCTCCTGAAATGCTCCAAAGGTCCCCATTGCCCCCCCACCAGGACCACGATTCAAAAAGACCAGCGGCGGGCCCAGACATCTGCCTCCCGGGGGCTTTGGGAGTACGGTGCCAAAAACAATACAACGGGTGTGGGAACGTCCTTGTCTTCAGTTTCTGTTCAGCTGGGAAAGCCATTTCTATTTTATCATCATTATTATAATTATTTAATTCTTCGAGTGTCAGCAGTCTTTGCAGGGAACACCCACAAGGCAGCAAAGAAACCAACTTGGCAGGAGGGTCCCACGGGACTCACACCCTCCAAAAGCTTGAAACTCTTGGCCAGGGCCCTGAGAGCCTCCACCCAGACCACCTCTAACTGCCCCGGTGTGTGGCACACACGCGCCTGGGGTCACTTGTTGCTTTGTTCTCTCGAAATACTTCTTTTATGATGCTTGTGATTCTTTAAAAGAAACAACAGTTCAGTATATAAGGAATGTGATAGGGGCCCAGTTTTCTAAGTCTGAACCAGGAGTGGTTGCATCAGGAAGAGCCCATTCCAGACCTGGTCGCAAGACCCTTGGCCATCAGCGGGTCAACCGGCCACCAATGTTTTGCTAATAAGCACATGGGATGCCCCAAAAGTGACAGATTCAGAAATGAGCTCTATTTGGTGAAATTAAAAACACTCAAAATGTGTTTTAGAGAAATAGTCTAGAGACATATCACCTCGCCTGAACAGGGAGTGCCTATTCTCTAAGACCGGGGTCACCTGTGCCCTTAAAATCCCTGGCCTGATGGCCCAAGGGTCCAGTGTCCAGCCAGAATTTCTGACTGCATGGTGCCCAGCAGAGGACACAGAAGCCTGCGCAGGAGTGGGACAGAGGCACATCCCGAGCGTGCTTTTCACGCCGGAAGTTTTAGATAACCTGAAATCAGGACAGAATGTGGGGACTTCGTTGAGCTGGGTATAGGACCTGTTTTGTCCCTGAGGCGGTGCCTGCTTTGCTAACCACCGGTGTGTGTGGCAGGATCTGGTCAGGGAACTGCCTTCACTTTCCCCAGGTAGAGAGGTTACATGGGAGTTGCAAACCTTCTCCCACCTCTTTTGCGGCCACTATTAATTACCAGAAAGGACCTAAGAACATGCAGGACCAAACTAGCTTAGGTCATTTTCCAAAAAAAAAATTTTTTTTAAATCCGTTATTTGCTTGTTTCTTATGTGTGTACCCTTTCTGCTTCAACCCCCTCCCCCTGTCCACTGTCATGAAAAGAAGGTACTAGGTGCCCAGGTCCAAGAGAAATGCTATAGAGAGTTCCAAAAAGTACTGGTATGTGTGTTCCCTGTGTTCCACACATATAGTTGGGGACCGTATGCCCATGGCGGGATGAAGAGAAGCAGAATCAGCAGTGCTGAGTCTACCCAGCTCTCCACTTCATCCCTCGGCCCTACAGGTGCTCAGAACCTAGTGATGGCATTAAGGGAAAGATCGCCAATCTGCGAGACCTACAGAGGACTTGCCTAACATGTCTCTGGGCAAGAAACCATCTTCACGCAAAGTGTTTCTGGTGGACAGCACGGGCCGATTGGTAAGATTCTTTGCCCACACAACTATGTCGGAAGCTATTTCAGGAAAGACTGCTGGGATTTGATATGTACCAACCCCCCGCCTCCAGGACCCCATGGTGCTCACTTCATGCCAGTGAATGTGGCTGGAGAAACAAGCAGACCAGAGAAGCCAGAGGCAGGCTCTAGGCTGACAAGGCACAGTACCATGGAAAGGGCTCAGCCTCTCAAGACAAAAGGGTCTGGCTTTCCATCCCGGGACAAAGTAGCTTCATGGATAAAATGAAGAGAATCATGCCAGTGGCAGAGGATGGTAATGAGCAAAAAAGTAATGTCACCAGAATCAGGATGTGTGAAGGGCATGAAATGACCTTGCACATCGTAGGTGGGCAATAAATGTCATGGTTTGATTGTGGTCCTTCTTCCGTGATGGATATGGTAGGACCCTGCTGCGGGATGTGCCGACAAGGAGGAGATCTCACTTACAAGGACTCTTACAAGGACTGGAACCAGCAAAAGCCGGAGAAGAGAGCTGGTAAGGCAGCTTCCGGAAAAAGAGCCTTTGCACACAATCACCTCTTTCTATCTGCCAGGTCCCTGGATTCAGTAACTGGGCCTTTCCATACTGTAAGGGCATAATAAATGTTAGCTATTGTAATACTTAAAGGCAAAGCACGCTCAAGAAGTTTAGGTTCTCCGAGGTTTACCCGGCAAACCCTCCCTCTGCTTCAGTGTCCCCGTCTGCAAAACCCCTCTAGTTCTCTGACCAAAGGAAGAAGCAGGTCTGGGTTTGCTCCCACCCTCTGGCCCACCAAGGGGAGCAGCACTCAGAGCCAGAGGGAGCAGAAGAAATTCAGGTGAAAGACCACCAAAGCAGGGTGGTAGGGCTTGGGCTGGGAGCAGAGGGGGGCCGGGCTGGGGCCCCAGTGGCCTCAGCCTGCTGCAGTATTTCCCAGGGCCTGCTGCTGCCTCCTCTGAGTGCCCCAGCCCCATCCTGGCCACGCACATTGGGACATGCCAGGGCCTGGCTTCCCAGGGGCCAGAGGGAGCTCCCGCAGGGGACATCAAAAGCCCAAATGCCTTTCAGAAAGGAACTAAAACTTTCTGCCTAACCAAAGCCTCCACAGGAGAAGAACAGCCTAGCCCTTTTCTTTTTAAGTCTCTTTATTTTCCAGCCGGCTGGCCTGGTCATTCTCTTTTTTTCCTATTATAAACGGTCCCAGCTGCGACACACAGGGAAAAAAAAACCATCTCCCAGGCCTGGGCAGGGGCCGCCTGCAGCCAAAGCCGCCTGGCTGGCCTCCTATGGCAGACAAAGGCAGCTCCAGCCTCTGGCACCCACTGGGAGAGGCCCCGGAGCCCCCACCCAGAGCCAAGGCCACAGCAGGAGCTAAGGGAAATGGAAGTTTCTGCCAGCACTCCGAACCTTCTGCCCCTGGGAGCAGAACCACCACCCACCTAAGCCAAGGACTCCTGAAGAGCCCATTTTCCAAGGGCAGAAAATGAAAGATCAGCCCCCCCCCCCCCCCCCCAGTGATAAAGGCCATGGGATTCAGGCCATTCGAGATGATCTAGTCCAACCACAGGTCTCCGAAGAAGATGGGAGTGCCTTTCTGATACTTAGTGAGGAACAGACTGGCCCAAGGTCACGTTGTCACCCAGAGCTGACTCTTGAAGACAAGGCTCCCAGTTCCTTCCTATACAGGTGGCAGAAAAGTCTTGGAGGAGCCCCTGAGGGATCTTAAGAGCCTGAGGTTGCTGGATGGGATGAGGAAGTCATTTCTTTTAGCAATAGATAAGACTGACATGAGACAACCCGAAAACAGACAGCCAGCTGCGCGCTCTCAACTCCCCTGCCTTCCAGCAAGTTATTTCATTTCTCTGTGCCTCTGTTTCCCCATCTGTGAAAACAGGGATATGCTGGTTCCTACCTTACGGGGCTGTCGTGAGGCTTGAATAAGCCAGTACATAAAGCACTTAGGATAATACTCAAAAAAGTTACCTCTTGGGGCAGCTGGGTAGCTCAGTTGGTTAAATATCTGCCTTCCACTCAGGTCATGACCTGGGGGTCCTGGGACCCCCAGGAAGCTCGGGCTTCCTGCTGGGGGGGGGTGGCTTCTCCCTCTCTCTCCGTCCCCTCCCCCTGCACATCCCCTCAGCCCACCCCTGGGCTTATGCTCTCTCTCTCTCAAATAAATAAATAAAATCTTTTTTTTTAAAGAAAGGTACCTCTTACTATCTGTAAATGTAAGGATTTGTTTTCTTCACGCAGCAAATGTTTATTTTCAACCTCTGAGGTCTCCTCTGTGACAGGCCCTGGGCCAGCTGCTGAGGATCCAGCTGGGGGAGGCAGAAATGTCCTTGGCCTGGGGAACTCCCAGTCGAGGGGGAAAAGGGGTCTGAGGGACGTGGGTTGTTCTAGCCCAGCGCCTGACTCGTGGCACCCCAGTTCCTCAGATCCTGTAGGAATCTAGCAGGGCTCACAAACTCTGCGGTCTCCAAAGCAAAGCTGACCGGCGGATGACGCCAGGATCGCGGCTCCAAGCAGAACACCCTTGCAAAGAGGTGGGAAGCTACCACGCCGCTCTGTGTGCTTTTGTATTTTAAATCCTGGCAACCAGCTTAAGTATTTTTAATTATGTTTTTAAGTGGGATTGGGTCCCGGGCGACGGTTGGCGACCTCCCCGGCCTGGTGGGTCTGGTTCATGCTCTGAAGAGCCCGGGTCCCCTGGCTCTCCGCCCGCGCTACCAGGGACGCAGGGGTGGTGCGGCAGCCAGAGGGAGCCGGTCCCGGGCTCCTAACGGCGCAGCATCGGCCCCTCCCGAGCCAGCTCCAGGGCGCCCCCAGTGACCTCCCAGCGTCTAGGGCGCCAGCGGCCCAGGGTGTGGCCCGCGAGCTCCGGACGGGGTCTCAGCGGCCCGGCGCCCACCGCGGCCGGCGCCCCAGCCTGGCCCCCACCGTAGTCCGTGGGGACGCCGCCAACCATGGTGCCCAAGCCACCTTCAAAAAGCCAGCACACCCGCAAACAAACTAACTCCGCTCCTCTGCCCTCTGAATCCCCACCGACTTCCCAGGAACCTGGCCTCCATCTAAGGGCGGGCGGGGTGCGGGCCGGGGGGGTGCGCAAAACCACCCTCGGCCGGACTAGCGGGGGGACAAGCACCCTCCTTTCCACACCTCTGTCCCCAGTGCCCCGCCTGCAAGGTCCAGCCTGATGACCTGCACAGAGCTCTTGCTGCTTCGTCTAAGTTACTGCCCCACGCGCTGTAATGTCTCCATTTTACAGAAGAGTACTCGGAGGTCAGAGGGGCTGTGTCACTCACTAGCCCAAGGTCACAGGGCGCTTTAGGGATGGAGCCAGGATTGAAATCAAGGCGGCCCTCCCTCTAAAATTGAAGATTCCTCCCCCGCCCCCAATTGCCGCCCCCCCACCCCCTCCCAGCCGCCCGATTGCCGTTTCTACACCTTGCCTGAAGCATAGCCTTGATGTATTGATTTGAGATGGATAAATGTTTAAATAACGCACAGATAGAGAGATCAAGATGATGTCTGGAAACCACAGACAATTGTATCATCTGTCTGGTTGGTGGGAAGGGATATCCTTCCCCCAGTCTACATCAAGGTCCATATTCTTTTATTATTTTTTTTAAGTTTATATTTTTGGTAATCTCTACACCTAATGTGGGGTTCCAACTCAGGACCTGGAGATCCTGCATTCTTTTCTGACTGAGCCAGCCCGGAACCCCTTTTTGTTTTAATTTTTTTCTAAGATTTTATGTATTTATTTGACAGAGAGAGAGGGAGCAGGGGAACAAGAAGGGGGAGGGGCAGAGGCAGAAGCAGACTCCCTGCTGAGCAGGGAGCCCAATGCAGGACTCCATCCCAGGACCCTGGGATCATGACCTGAGCTGAAGGCAGATGCTTGACCGACTGAGCTACTCAGGCGCCCCTTAATTTTTAATTTTCAATTACAAGAGATTTAAAACAAGCAAAAAACAATGAAGCAGATACCTGTATGCCCCCCAATACATGTTAAAATTTTATACATTTGGGGAGGGGGTGCTTTCTTTGATATTGACGGTGGATGTTTTCTCCCTGTTACTCAAATGTAGCAGCTTCATGTCAAATCTTCTAGGTACCCTTTCCTCTCTCTAAAGAGAACTAAGCCTGTTTTATTTTAAAATGCTGCTACAGGATCAAGGAGTTCTGCCCTGGGTAACCGGCAGGGCTGGACATGCCTCTAGTATTTAGGTACTCACATGTCAGGAGGGAAGCTCCAGGAGCCTTCTCTGAAATACAAGGTCTTGAACAGTACTCAGTTGTCATTTGTCCCTGGTGGGTAGGGCCATGTGAACAAGCAGTGGAAGTAGTGAGGGTTCCATTTTACAGGGGTACAAACTGAAACTCAAGAAGCCATCCCTTTGGGGCACCTGGGTGGCTCAGTGGGTTGAAGCCTCTGCCTTCGGCTCGGGTCGTGATCCCAGGGTCCTGGGATGGAGCCCCACATCGGGCTCTCTGCTCCGCAGGGAGCCTGCTTCCTCCTCTATCTCTGCCTGCCTCTCTGCCTACTTGTGATCTCTGACTGTCAAATAAATAAATAAAATCTTTAAAAAAAAAAAAAAAGAAGCCATCCCATTGGGGTGCCTGGGTGGCTCAGTTGGTTAAGCATCTGCCTTTGGCTCAGGTCATGATCCCAGGGTCCTGGGATCGAGCCCCGCACTGGGCTCCCTGCTCAGGCAAGGAGTCTGTTTCTCCCTTTCCCTCTGCCATCCACTCAAGACCAAGACTCTCCTCTCTTCCCTGGGCCTGTCTCCCTTTTACCTGCTGCTTTCCTTGGAGCAGTGGGTGCAGAAAGGAAGGAGTGCCTTTAGAGGGAGGGGCTGAGAATCCAAAACTCTGGGCAAGAGGGAAGGGGGCAGGCTGTGCCCAACCTGTAGGGGAGAAAACTGCAGGGCCCTGGGTGGTCTGCGACCCTGCCTGACCCTGCCTGCTCCGCACGGGCTTCGGGGTGTTTGTTGGGTCCAGGCCGAGGGTGAGCAGACTTCTGGCAGGGCATCTGGGGCTGAAAAGTGCCCTGAGGAATGACAGGAAGCATGTCAGGCAGGCTTGTGTCTCTAAGCACACTGAAGGGTCTGCCCGCCCCAGTGGACCATCCATCCGGTCACATGGTAGACGGCGGCTCTCATGCTTAAATGTCTTTCAGCATCCAGGATCACACAGGGAAAGGCACACACCTTTTTGGGACCTTCTTCATGCCAATGTATCGGCAGAGCAAATCCCAGGGTTTGGGGATACTGAAGCCAGAAATGCTGCCTCTTCTCTTGGGCAGGTCCTCAACCTCACTGGGGCTTCCAGCAAAGTCACAGAGTAGAAGCAGTGGAGTAATAATAATAATATTACCTTCAGAATTTTTGAATCGCAAGTGACTTTTTTAAAAAATCTACCTTAGTCGGGCGCCTGGGTGGCTCAGTTGGTTGAGCAACTGTCTTCAGCTCAGGTCATGGTCCCGGAGTCCTGGGATCGAGTCCCGCATCGGGGTCCCAGCTCCATGGGAAGTCTGCTTCTCCCTCTGACCTTCTCGCCTCTCATGTTCTCTCTCACTGTCTCTCTCTCAAATAAATAAATAAATAAATAAATAAATAAATAAAATCTTAAAAAATCTACCTTAGGGGTGCCTGGGTGGCTCAGTCGGTTAAGTGTGGCTCAGTCGGTTAAGCATCTGCCTTATGCTCAGGTCATGATCACAGGGTCCTGAGATCGAGCCCCAAGTCAGGCTCCCTGCTTGGCTCCCTGCTTGGCAGGGAGCCTGCTTCTCCCTCTCCCTTTCCTGCCACTCTCTCTGCTTGTGCTCTCTCTGTGTCTGTCAAATAAATAAATAAAATATTTAAAACAAATAATAGATAAATAAATCTACCTTAAACCAAAAGGACATGGTTCCAGATTCAAATATCCAAGGACTATCACCGGGACTATGGCGTCTCCATCACTCTGCCTTCCTCTCCTGCTTGGTGGCTTCTTTCTGACTCCACACAGTGACAATATGGCTGCTCTGCCAGTTTCAAGATCAGTGCAAAAGAGCCAGCCTCTTTCCCCAACTCCTTATCCTGACCACCGTGACTGGCCCAGCCAAGTTCAGGCACCCAGCCCTCCCTGTGTGCCGAGCAACATACCGAACCTACACCATGAGCTCATTTTATCTTCAAGTGCATGTCGTATAATTGAGCTCATATGTACTTGTTCTTACTTAATAACTGTCTTTCTCATCAGATTATAAGCTCCAAGGGGCAGGGACCTTGTGTATCTTACTCACTGCTGTGTCCCTAGCCTACAACAAACCCAGAAAAGCCTAGGCACTAAAATACTTAATGGAAAACATGCAGTTTGGGGACGCCTGGGTGGCTCAGTCAATTGGGCGTCTGCCTTCAGCTAAGGTCATGATCGAGCTAAGGTCCTGGGATCGAGCCCTGGCGTCAGGCTTCTTGCTCACTGGGGAGCCTGTTTCTCCCTCTCCCTCTGCCTGCTGCTCCCCCCACTTACTCTTTCTGTCTGTCAAATAAAAAAAATAATAAAATCTTAAAAAAAAAAAAAAAGGAAAGGATGCAGTTACCAGAAGTAGGGAATGGGGATGGGGGTAGACAGTTGTTCTCACCTTCAGACCAGCTCACTTTTTAGCCAGTTTCCCCGTAATGGAAGATGCCTTATCTCACCTCTCTTCCAAAGCTCCTTTCAAACTCCTGAGCTTCCCATCCCTAGAAAGAATCAGCTGGCCAGCTGCAGTTAGAGACTGTGCTGTTATTGCATGATCTTTCCCTCCCTCTCTCATTTTATTCTCTCTCCATCTTTTTAAAAGATTTTATTTATTTATTGGAGGGAGAGAGACACAGTGAGAGAGGGAACACTAGCAGGGGGAGTGGCAGAGGGAGAATCAGACTTCCCACAGAGCAGGGACCCCCAACTCGGGGCTCGATCCCAGGACCCCGCAATCATGACCTGAGCCGAAGGCAGATGCTTAAGGACTGAGTCACCCAGGCGCCCTGCTCACTCCATTTTTTAAACACTGTATAGGAAACACTATAATGGAAACTATAGAAATCCAGAAGGAAAACTGTCCACAGACCAAACCAAGATTAAAACAATGTTTTCTTTTGTCTGTGTCACTAGTTTCTCATAGTCCGTGTGCAAATCTGTTTTCACAGATTTACAAAGGCATCCTACAGAAAACATTAGGTTATGTATTTTCAGTACATACTTTCCCAGTTTTGTTGTAGACCAAGTTAGCTTCTCCCCTTACCTCTCTACTTCCTTCCCAGTCCCCAATTCCAAGGCTGGCAGTCTGGTGTATAGCCTTCCAGAAGGATGCTCCCTGCTCACAGGTCATATACAAACAAAAAGTACATTTTTGGGAAAGAGCGGTCTAGTATTACTGTTAAAAGCTGCATCATGGGGTGCCTGGATGACTCAGTCAGTTGAGCATCCAAATCTTGATTTCGGCTCGGGTGGTGATAGGGTCCTAAGATAGAGCCCCAAGCTGGGCTCCACATGGGGGATGTGGGGTTGGGGTTTTCTCTTTCCCTGTCCCTCTGACCCTCCCTACTCGACTCTTTCTCTCACTCTTTTTTTTTTTTAAAGATTTTATTTATTTATTTGACAGACAGAGATCACAAGTAGACAGAGAGGCAGGCAGAGAGAGGGGGGAAGCAGGCTCCCCACTGAGCAGAGAGCCTGATGCAGGGCTCGATCCCAGGACCCTGAGATCATGACCTGAGCAGAAGGCAGAGGCTTTAACCCACTGAGACACCCAGGTGCCCCTCTCTCTCTCACTCTTAAAAAAAAAAAAAATCCATCACATTATAGACACTAGGCGCTTATCCACCTCTGATGTTCCTCACTTGACCATATATTTTGGAAGCTCTCCAGGGCACTTGGAGGAATTCCAACTCATTCTTTTTCATAGCCACATAATATTTTATGTAGACCTATATCATCACAATTTCCCTTTCATCCTGGAGGGAAATGTTTCCTGGTTTTTTAACACTTCAGAACACATTTTAATAAGTATCTTTGTGTAATTTTCCGTAAGTCCCAGCATGGAATCTCAAGAGCATGATTGTAGGACAAAGGCTATGTTTTTCTGTTGTGTTGTTTATATTTTAGTATGTATTGCCAACTTTCTTTTCCCCCAAAGCTGTAACAATTCATATTTCCACGAACTATGTATGAGACTCCCTTCCCGCTCCCCCTGCCCCTTACCAACCAGAAATTAGTGACATCACCCATTTTAAGTTTTGCTCATCTCATGGGCATAAAGCAGTATTTCATGTGGCTCTAATTTACATTTGTCTGAACCAGGAGTCACTTTGTGTTTCTTTTCGTGTGTTCTTGACTGTTTGGGTTTCCTCTTCTGTGAAATGTCTGCTTGTATCCTCAGACCATTTTGGGGGTCCCTTTCACTATGCACTTATCTCAATGCATCATAGTTATTTATGTTCCAAAATGCCGTGGGTTCTACCTGGGAGGGAAGGGCCAGATCTTAGTCCTGGCCTCAGCCCCAGCTCCTAGCCCCAGCTCCTAGCGCACAGCGGGACTTCAGGAAACACTGAATAAAGGAGCCTTCGCCCACCTGCCCCGCCTGCCCTGGAAGCCTCTGCCCTGCCAGCCTCAGGCAGGCTGGTATGTCCCCCAACAGGAGGACCCAAGGACCCAAGAATGTTCCCATACTGGGACTGTTTATTTCTCCCAGCCAATTGTCACAGGACTCTTTCACCAGGATCTTTGAAGAGCCTCCGGGCAAAGCTGAGTGGCATCTCACCATAAGTGCTCCCAGCAAGCCTTGGGCTTCCCTTTCCTCCTCATTCTTCCAGAGAGGAAGGCCTGCCCACAACAACTTTGCCATGCAGCACCTGGCCCAGGAAGGTCAAGTTCTTCTCAGGAAGCTGTTCTCAAACTCCTTCCTGCTGTGAATGGGTCAAAGTGGGAGGAAAGGGATGGGGACTGCCCAGTGATGGCCCCAAATTGCCTCTCCATAGGGCTTGCTCATGTGGTTTGGCTGGAGAGAAAGGAGTAGACTTGAACAATGGGAATGTCTTACCTAGGGGAAGGTCAAAGTGGGCAACAGTTGTTTCCCTCTGAGAGGGTGGCAGTGGACAGATTCCCCCTTCTGATCTCCAAAGAAACAGCCACCTTAATCAGTATGGACCCCCTTCCAAGCTCAGGAACATCAGAGCTTCAGCCCCAGCATCCCTTGGGGTCAAACTCATTCATACAACTTAGTGGGCATCTGCTACATTCCAGGCACTGTTCCAGGCACTGGAGATACGCTAATGATCCAACAGTCAGAAATTCTCACACCTGTGGAGCTGACATCATCACAACTCCTTAACTCTGCCCTTGAAGTGTGAAAGCAGCCATAGACAACGAGTAAACAGTGGCTGGGGCTGTGTTCCAATACAACTTTATTTATGGACACCGAAACTTGAATTCCATATAATCTTCATGCATCCTAAAATATTAGCTTTCTTTTGCTTCCCTCCCCCAACAACTTTTTTTTTTTTTAATGTATACACCATTTTGAGCTGGAGGGAGGGCCATATAAAAACAGGTGGTGGGGGGCGCCTGGGTGGCTCAGTGGGTTAAAGCCTCTGCCTCCAGCTCAGGTAGTGAATCAGGGTCCTGGGATGGAGCCCTGCGTCTGGCTCTCTGCTCAGCAGAGATCCTGCTTCCCCCTCTTTCTCTGTCTGCCTCTCTGCCTACTTGTTATCTCTGTCTGTCAAATAAATAAATAAAATCTTAGAGAAAAAAAAAAAACAGGTAGTGCCAAGCCCTGTTCCAGATAATAAACGGTGAAACTTACACAGCACAGGTACGTGTCAGGACTGTTCCTGTGCCATCCCCTGAATTGTTACCTCTTGTCCTCCTAATAACCTTGGGAAGCACACCACCACCACCGGCTCCACTTTCCAGAGAAGGAAAGAGGCAAACAGAGAGGACTAAGTTACGCAATTGTGGGGTCTGGATTTGAATCCAGAATCCAAAGCGTATGCTCTTCCGCACCACAGCCTACCTCCCTCTGCACAAAGCCAGCACACTAATAAGCTGTCTTTGGTTAGTACCTACTATGTGCTGGACAGGGCTAGCCACAAACTGCATAAAGGAATTAAGCTCCAAACAACCTTGGCAGACAGGTGCTATCCTCCCCATGTGGGGGTGGGGGGTGTCCTCACTTCCAGGGACTTCATTTGGCTCCTCTAGCTCTCAGCTTCTCTGCTTTGCCGGCCCCCCTCACACACACACACCCCCTCCAACCCCATCACTCCCCGGCTGGCCCCACATGCTGGCCACATTTCAACTAGAATTCCAGAGCCAGAATGATGTCGGCATCCTCCTAACACTCCCAGATATTCGAAGCGGTAAGATTCAGAGTTTAAACAGCCCCAGGAGACTGGGGTGTAGGGGAGTGGGGAGCAGCAGAAAGCCTTTAGGGGCGAGGGACACGGAGGGGTGGGAGCACGGCGTGGCCAGAGGAAGAACCTTTTCCTCACTGCAGGGAAGCCGCCCCCCCCCCCCCACAAATCCTCTGCCTCCGGGTCTTTAAGCGAGGAGGAGGGAAGCAGGTGAGTGTTCTATGACTCCCAGAGCGTGGGGGAAATGCTTCTGGCATTAAACAAAGCCTTTTTATATTTAAACTGCCAGCCCAGGATTTTCAGAAAAGTTTCCCCAAGCGTCACTGGGTGTGTGTGCACAAAAAATTATACACCGGTGTATAAACACAGTTGGATGCAGAAACACACATGTGTGCACGTTAAAACACCCCAGATAGGTCTAGGCACGGCCACGGCGGCCCGAGAGTCACGTTCATTTCGTCGCACGTCGCGCCCTGTCCTGCACACCCAGGGCGGCGCGCTCGGTGGGCTTTTTTGCACACCCGGGTGCAGAGCCGGCCGGGGTGTAGGCTCCGCCAGGAATTCCAGAGCCACGGGAGGTGGGAGGAGGAGGAAACCGCCGCAGCAGGGGTTGGGGGAGGAGGGGAGAGAGGAGGGAGCCCCGGAGCTGGGCGAGCGGGGCGTGGGGGCCAGGGGCCGGGGGTGGGCAGAGGTCGCGGGAGGAGGGGGCGGCAGATTTAGGCCCCGGCCCCCGACCGAGGAGCCGCCCGGCGGGGGGTGGGGGAGGACCCGGCGGCTGGAGGCCGGAGCCAGATCAGACCGCGGAGGGGCCAGCGCAGGGGGAGGGGAGGTAGGCGGGGGTCGGGAAGGGGGTTTGGCAGGGGAGGGGAGAGGTCAGGGTGCGGCGTGGCCGGCCGGCGCAGGAATGGCTACCGGGGTCGTTACACCCGGAGCTAGGTGACCTGTGCTGGAGACGCGGGGAGCGGGTCACTGTGCCGGATCCGGAGCCCGGGGCCGGACTCTGCAGGCCCTTGGATTCCTTTTCCTCTCCTTGCGGTCGGATAAACGAATGGAGAAAACTTGGGGCAGCTTCAGAGGAGCTACAAGGGCTCAGGAACTAGGAGCCGGTGGGCCTTCATTGGCCGGCAGCCTTGTGTACAATTTTTATTATTATAATTACTGTTATTTATTTATTTTTTAAAATGATTTTATCTATGTATTTGACAGAGAGAGCACAAGTAGGCAGAGCAAGAGGGGAAACAGGCTCCCCGCTGAGAAGGGAGCCCAACAGGGGGCTGGATCCCAGGACCCTGAAATCATGACCTGAGCCAAAGGCAGAGACTTAACCCACTGAGCCACCCAGGCGCTATTACAGTTATTTATAACGTGAGTTCCTTTGGCTGGAGTCTGGTCCCTACAGACCAATAGAGACATCCAAAAGCCAAGATCTGGTTGAAAAAGCCCCCAAGAGCCTTTGTCTTTTCCCCTTGACCACAAACCTAGCCCTTCCCTCTGCTTGCTCTACTGCCCAGCCCCTGAAGGCCTCTGCCTCCCCAGTCTTGGGAGTCAGAGATGCTTGTATCCTGGGCTCCAAAACCAGCTGTGCTCCTCCTGGCCTGTCTTCCTGAGGGAGACACACCACTTGCCCTTTCGTTTTGGGGGGCCAAATGGGTCAGCCCTACCTACCCTCTAAGGCTGCCTGAAGATTCCTGAGCCAGTGTGGGTGCTGGGTACACAAGGAAGCTTTGAATGGAGTCTGCCCATCCCCCACCCCTAGACAAGTTTGGGGTGAATTTTTGGCATTCACGATGAAAAGAGAGCTTTGGGCAATACAGTGTTTTTTGGTGTGTGTTTTTTTTTTAAGATTTTATTTATTTATTTGACAGACAGAGATCACAAGTAGGCAGAGAGGCAGGCAGAAAGAGAGAGAGAGAGAGAGAGGAGGAAGCAGGCTCCCCGCTGAGCAGAGAGCCCAATGTGGGGCTCTATCCCAGGACCCTGGGATCATGACCGGAGCCAAAGGCAGAGGCTTTAACCCACTGAGCCACCCAGGCACCCCTGGGCAATACACTGTTAAAGAAAGTAGGTGATGCTGAGCTCGGGGAATCTCTTCCCAAACTCCACAGTGGGCCAAACTAAGGAAGACCCGAGCCCCATGTCTCCCAACCCCCGGCCCTGGGCACCTTTCCCTTGACTCAGGTCTTGCAAGCAAATGGCATTGTTTTCCACAGTGAGATTAAAGCCCATCAAGTCAAAGCAGCTACCAATTCCTTTTTTGCCCTTGAATTTTTTGCCCATGAATTCACTGAATATCGTGTATGTGCCTATTCCTTCATGTAAGTGAACTGTCCCTGCCTTGCCCACAAACTCCGCCACTCCTATCTCAAAGACAAGACCCAATGATGTGCCGTTTGTAACCCAGGTCACCCTGCCGGTCCATGACACAACCAGGATGCAGCCTCACCCCTGGTGTCTCAGGTTCACCGAGATGCCTTGCACTCAGACCTTAAATCTGGGAGGTCAGCTTTTTCTAATCCCCAAGTGATTCTCGTGTGTAGCTGGGATGAGAGCCACGGCACTAAATGTCAGATCAAGATTTTCCAGGCCAAAGTGAGCAAGCAGGGGTCCCTGGGCCCAGTTGGGCACACACTGGCATGTTTTCTTTGGCCCCCACACTGTTGGTTTAATAGGATTCTGAATTCACTGCCAAGCGGTAAAAATCAGGATATTTCACACCAAAATCCAGATTTCTGACGTCTTCTTCAATCGTTGGAGAATTGACGAGGCGGGAGGGTTTTACACAAGACAACAGTGACGGTTGGCTGGAGCAGAGGGACAGCACGGAGCTGCTTGGGTCTGGCAAGGGCCACCCGTTGAGAGTCCTATCCACACCACCGCACCTGCTGGTGTTCCCTTTCTGACCTCACTCAGCGTGCAGGTGGGGAACCTGGCATCAGAGGGGCCACAGGGGTTTGTCTGGATACCCACAGGTTAGGTTCAGAGCACAGAATGGAGGCTGTGAAGACACTGGGAAGAAATCTCCTAGCTCGCGTTTCCTGCTCTAGCATCTTACCGGATGCGTAGCTTGAAGAGCCGGGAGGCTCCAGCAAATGAGTCAGCATCTACACAGATAATGTCAATATCCCGACAATTACAGGCGGCTGCGTTATGAACTGCATTTAGCTACCTGTTGAGAGCTGTTAAGGGTCACAGTGGAAATCCATGGGTAGAAGGAAATGTGCTGGGGTGAGCTGGGGCAGCCCCCGAGGACACGGATGGCCAAGTGAAGACCGTCTGAGTCATGCTCTCAGCCCCTTAGAATGAGGGTGTAGGTAGGGGTCTCCTCTCTCATCCTCCAGAAGGGCAAATGGAGGCTGGAACCGTCCTGGCAAGCAGAAGGTGGGAACCAGGAGAAACCTGGGGACTTGAACTTGTTCAGGGGTGGCAGATGGGTTTCATCTCATGTGCCATCTGTGATTAAGTGGTCCTGCTGCCTGGGGCCTGGGGTCTCCAGGTGGGCCCAGCAGGAAAGAGGGCCGAGATCTGTTGGTATGTCTGCCACGGGGTGGGTGAGGGGAACAGGGCGGGGAGAAGGGAAAGTCTCTCAAACTGAGAAGTGGCGCCAAGGCCTCCAGGGCTCTCGGAGGGTCAGGTGCACAGAGATTTCAGAGGGGGAGGAGAGACTCCGGACAGAGAGCCCACCCAGGCTGCAGAGAAGGCACAAGCCCCGTGAGGAGGCTATCCCAGGTGCCCGGGTCAAAGAAGATGGTTCTGGTACAACCCCTGGGATGGGGGGAAAGGAGATTCAGACACACACCCCCACCCTGACCCCTGCCCAGTACGGGCCAGATGAGAGATCTGTGGGTGAGCAGCTGTGACGGATACCTTCTAGCTTTGCAAGTCCCCAGCTCTCTTTTCAGGAAAAAAAAACAAAAACAAAAACAAAAAAAAAAAAACAAAAAACACAGCAGCTCAGGATGCCTGATGGCAATGTGGGTGTGGAGAGTCAAAGGGCACACAAAGAACATCCCAGACCTGTTCCAGTCTGTGGTCCCGGGACCACGTCCCCACCTGGCGGGCCCTTGACAGGGTGGCTCTAAGGAGGCCAGATTCGATGCATCTTCCTACGTCTGAGCCAGGCTCAGAGTGAAAATTATAATTGGAGCCTGCAAAGGATGCTGGAAATGGGGGCTGCTCCCCACCCCCTTACCCGGTAAAGCGGTAAATAGAGGGTACCTGTTGAGTTTCTGGATACCAGTCTCTCCATGGCCGCAGAACCCTCAAGAGGGCCTCTGAGCTCAGGGAACAGCTTGCAGTCAGCATGGAAGCGGCGAGGCTGTGTCAGCCTACACTCAGGATACCAGACCACTCAGAGTCCAAGGCTCCAGCCTCTTCCCGGGACCCCAGGTGCCATCTCATCTGCTTCTGGGGTGGTCTGGAGCGCGGGGCCAGCTCATGAGACCAGGACTGTAGGAAGAGCAGGGTCCCCCTCGCTCTTCTGCCACTTCCCAGCGTGCATCCTTGGACAAGCTGCTCACCCCCTGTGAACCTCGCGTGTCCTGCCCGCTGCACAGGGCTGTGGGGAGAGCCAGAGGAGGACACAGACTGATGGGAAGAGCCACAGACAACGTCAGGCCACGTGCAACTTGAACGTGGTTCCCAAACAAATCTCCACGGAGGCTTGTGTTCCGAGCTGGGGATGCTCTCGCACAAAGCCAAGGCCAGCCCCAAAGAGAGGTGCAGGGCAGCAAGGGAGGCAGATCCCACACAGATCATTCCGGCAGCATGACAGCCAAGTCACAGAGGTGGCCACTGTGCGCCCCGGGCGGCCGAGGGGTAGGAATGGAGGCGGCCGCACTGGGAAGTTTGCTTGAGGTCGGTTTCCATCCGGATCTGAATCCCAGCCCCAGCGCTTGCTAGCTGGGTGACCTGGGGGGCACTTACTTAACCTCTGAGCACCTCCCTTTCATATCTGGAAAAGGAGAAGAGTCCTAGCCAACATTTAGTGAACACCAACTATGTTCCAGGAAATGCTCTAAACCCCTCATACATTTTCTTATTTTATTTTATTTTATTTTTAAGATTTATTTATTTGAGAGTGAAAGACAGCACGAGCAGGAGGGGCAGAGGGAAAGGGAAAGAGAGAATCTCAAGCAGGCTCCGTGCTGAGCACAGAGCCCAACATGGGGCTTGATCCCAGGACACTGAGGCCGTGACCTGAGCCGAAACCAAGAGCTGGAGGCTCAACGGACTGAGCCACCCAGGTGCCCACCACCTATACTTTTTAAATTATGCCGTAAGGGGCACCTGGGTGGCTCAGTGGGTTAAAGCCTCTGCCTTTGGCTCAGGTCATGATCTCAGGGTCCTGGGATCAAGCCCCGAGTCAGGCTCTCTGCTTACTCTCTCTGCCTGCCTCTCTGCCTAATTGTGATCTCTGTCTGTCAAATAAATAAATACAATCTTTAAAAAAAAATAAATCATGCCTTAAAACCACTGTAGGATACAGGCACAATAGTAGTGCTAGTGGGCAATTGAGCAGTAAGGCTCGGAGAGGCAGAGCGCTTTAGCTGAGCTCACACAGAAGGTAGGTGCAGAGCCAGGCTGACCCGACAAGGTCCCCAGTCAGGGAGGAGCACAGTGACACAAGGAATGGGCTCGGCACCAAGCCTGGCACACAGGAAGCTCCCAGCCCATATTCACAGTGGGCTGATGGTGGGTGTGTAAGTTGGCTTGAGCCTCCATGGACGGTGTGGCTTCGAGGTTAGAACGTGCTCTCTCACCAATCTGCAGGCCGGAAGTCTGAGATCAGGGTGTCAGCGAGGCTGGTTTCTTCTGAGGCCTCGGTCCTTGGTTCAGAGCCGGCAACCCTCCCTGTAGGTTGACCCCCATCTTTCGTCTATTCGTGTCTGGGTCCAGATCTCCTCCTGCAAGGGCACCAGACACATTGGATTAGGGCCCAGTGACCTCGCTTTAACTCCGTTGCCTCTTTAAGACCCTGTCTCTAAATGCAATCACATTCTGGGGTTAGGACTTCGAAGACCAAACTTGAGGGGACATCCCTGAGCCCGTAACAGTGGGAGATGTCGTTGTGTGTAACTCGGGCAGGGGCGGAGAAGGACGAGGCCCCAGAGCCCTGGTCTGTGGGAAGAGGACCAGTGTGGGCTTGGGCCCTGGACACCAGGTCAGAGCTACCTCCTGTGGGTGGAGCCTATGGGGGAGGAGCGATCCCTCCCCCAGTTGCACCCACTCAGGCCCCCCACATGGGAGTTGGTGCCCCAGCACTGTGGGGCCTGTCTCCCCAAACCTCGCCTCCCTGAAGACCTTATCCCCAGGGCCAGAAAGGGCACATGGGCTCCAGGCACCATCGGGGCAGCTTGCCATCATCCTTCTTGCCCAGCTGGATCGTGGACCGAGAACACGCTCGTGGAGTCAGGAAGCTTCCTCTAGCTCTACCTCAGGAAGACTTTCTCAAACCTCCTAGGGAATTCCACCTGCCAAGAAACAATGACAGTAAGGGGATCCCTTAAACTCACTCAGGGACTCGGGGCTTTTCAACATGTTTTATTTCGGCCTTGCACTTGGCCAGGTTTGGCCAGTCCTGGAATGGGTGCTGACCACAGTCCCAGATGTGGCCTTCATGCCTTCAGGAGTCAAATTTTGAAGCCACCACTGCAGCTGGGCCTGGGCTCGTCCAGGGGAGAGGGGGGCTTCCTCTCCCTATGTCAGCTGCCCCCCGCTTCTCCCAAAGATATCCCCTCCTCTCCTTCCAGCTGCTACCACCATCGCTGTCACCTGGACAGCTACAGTTTGCCTCCTGGTTGGTCTCCTGTCTTGTTCTCCACAAAGCAGCCAGAGGGACCTTCCCATACATCATGGGATCAGATCCATCCCCAACTTAAAGGCTTTTAGGAAAGGCCAGACCTGACCTGATGCTGACCCCGGCCTCCTTCTGCACAGCCTGGCCTTGCACTTGCTGCTGTCCTTGGCTTAGGATGCTGGAGTGCTAAGTGTGCTCTCACATCCTGCCAGCTCCCCCGCCTGCCCCCACCCCTGCCTCTCTGGAGCCCCTCCTTCCCCAAGAGCTTTGAACTTCCTGACCTTCTGAGCACTGGCTAAAGGCTGACACCAGGCACGCATGCCCACACTCTCTCCTTCCTCTGCAGCTGGGGCCTGTGTCTGTCTGGATCACGCAGTGGAGAGTGTCTGCCTCTTGCGTTCACCGTAGGCTCCAAAAGAACTGGGGAATGATTTATTCTGCCCAGACATCTCTGAGCTCTGAGACCTCCTGCCTCCCAGCCACCCCACTGTGTCCTTGGGAATCTTTCAACCAGAACCAGTGCTGAACTTGGGGCAGGGGTCTGGGGGTACAAGCACGCTGCCCAGGCATCCACATCCTCTCCCTGGATGCTCAGTCTGCCCCAGCTGCTCCTGGACATGCAGAAGTTCCAGCTGTCGTCCCAGGGCACGGACACACTTCCTGAAGGACTTAGGCAAGGTCACTGTATTAGTTTCTCATTGCTGCTGTAACAAATTCCCACAAACGTAGTCACTTGAAGCAACACAAATTAATTAATTAACTTATTTATTTATTAAAAGGCCTTGGGTCTTTTCTTTTTTAGGATTTTATTTATTTATTTGACAGACAGAGATCACAAGCAGGCAGAGAGGCAGGCAGAGAGAGAGGAGGAAGCAGGCTCCCTGCCGAGCAGAGAGCCCGATGCGGGCCTGGATCCCAGGACCCTGAGATCATGACCTGAGCCAAAGGCAGAGGCTTTAACCCACTGAGTTACCCAGGCGCCCCCAAATTATATACTTTAAAAAGTATAATTTAGGGTATTCCATTATACCACAATGAAGCTATTAAAAAGTGCTAGACCATTGTAGTTTCCCCTCATTGGGCAGTGGTGGAGATTAAATAAGTTAATTCATGAAAAACCACAGGCTGACACCTGGCACGTAAATATTCAGGAAGCGTTAACCAGCATCATCATTAATGTTGTTGTCATGGTTAAACAGCAGTGCTTCTCCTCTCTGACTGCACCTGGGATCCCCTGGCAGCCCCAGTACATGGGTCCGCACCGCTATCCCCCCCGTGCCCGGAGGGTGGCACCAGTAACCAGGGGCAGGGCCTGCAGCTGGACATTTGTGGAGATGCCCACGTGATTTTATAGGATTTGAACGCGTCAGGATTTATTCTCTGCTGTACCAACATCCATCTAGTCCCACGATGTGGAAACGATGTCAGCATCTTCTAGAAAGTTCAGTCATCCAGGCCAGCTCCTGCAGAGCAACAGCACTGGCCTCCTTTATGCATCATCATTCAGCAAATGGAAGCTACTACATTGTGCAGCCCTGACCAGATGCTGGCGGGAGAAAGGGGAACCCCAGTTCCTGCTCTCCAGGAGGACTGGTCCAAGGGGAAAGAGGGATGAGAAAACGCATCTACACGGTGAGAAAAGGGCCACTGGAGGCACACACGAGATTCTGTGAGGGCAGGGAGGAATCAGAGAAGGCTTCACCTGGGAAGAGGTGACATTTTTACAGGGCCTTGAAGAATGTGCAGGAGTTTGCCAAGGAGGAGGAAGAGAGGGAGGAGGAGG
This sequence comes from Enhydra lutris kenyoni, assembly GCF_002288905.1. NCBI lineage: Eukaryota > Metazoa > Chordata > Mammalia > Carnivora > Mustelidae > Enhydra > Enhydra lutris. The sequence goes on from NW_019154138.1 coordinate 3,132,655, forward strand.
GGAAGGGGAACTAGAACGAGAAGGGGGAGGAGGAGGAAGAGATGGTCGTGTGTGTATCCGTGATCTACGTCTATGCAACAAATCACTCCAACATTTAGCAACTTTTTTTGTTAAGATTTTATTTATTTATTTGACAGAGAGAGAGAGATCACGAGTAGGCAGAGAGGCAGGCAGAGAGAGAAAAACAGGCGGAGAGAGAGAGAGAGACAGGCTCCCTGCTGAGCAGAGAGCCTGATGCGGGGCTCGATCCCAGGACCCTGAGACCATGACCTGAGCCGAAGGCAGAGCATTTAGCAGCTTTAAACAACCATTTTGTCATGTTCGCGGACTCTGCAGGTCAGGAATTTGGACAAGGCATAGTGCAGACAGTTTGTCTCTGCTGCTCCATGTCCAGGGCCTCAGCTAGAAACCTTGCAGCTGGAGCAACTCCAGACCGAGGGCTGAAGCCCTCCAAAATCTCCCTCACAGGCCTGTCCCTGGACCCGGAGGACGCAAGGACGAGGTCGGCGGGGCAGCAGGCCTGCCCAGGATCTGTCTGTGCGGCCCAGGCTTCCTCACATCATGGCAGCGTAGTTAGACCTGAAGCTTAGGGATCTACTTAGGAGGATTGCAGTGGAAAAGATAGAAGCCGAACTCCCTTTTGTCACTTGGTCTCCAAGGTCACAAAGCTTCGGGGCGCCTGGGTGGCTCAGTCAGTTAAGCGTCTGACTCTTGATTTCAGCTCAGGTCATGATCTCCGGGTGGTGGGATCGAGCCCCACATGGGGTTCCCCACTTAGCACGGAGTCTGCTTGTTACCTCTCCCTCCGCTCCTCCTCCTGCTCCAGCTGTCTCCTTTTCTCTCACTCAAAATAAATAAATAAACAAATAAAATCCTAAAGGAAGAAATGAAGTCATAAAGCACCATTCCCACTGCATTCTATTGGTTGAAGCGGTCTTCAGCCCACCTGATTCAAGAGAAGAGGCCGGGAACCTGGCTCTTGTGGAAGGTCATGTCTGAGAACTGCTCAATGTGTTCAGGGAGTCGTCACCCTAAGGAGGGGATGGATCCCCTTACGGAGGTACTGAGTGCTTACGATACCCCAAAGACTATTCCAAATTCTCTTCGTGGACTAAATCCGAGTCCCCTCCTACCCAAGGTCAGAGCAAAGTCAGAGAGAGTGGGCCTGTACTGAGTGCTTACGATACCCCAAAGACCATTCCGAATTCTCTTCGTGGATTAAATCCGAGTCCCCTCCTACCCAAGGTCAGAGCAAAGTCAGAGAGAGTGGGCCTGTACCAGAGCTGAGACTGAACCCAGGCAGCCTAACTCCGATGTCCAGGCCCTAACCGCTACGCTCACTGCCTCCCACCCGCAGAGCCCTGTGTGGCTGGATCCTGGGACGCCTTGGCCGGACGAGGCTCTTGGCAGACACAGGGGAGAGTCTGGAGTTCATCCCCAGAGCAGTGGGGAGCCAGGGAAGGGTCTTAAGCAGGACAAATAACATGAGCAGTTCTGGGTCATGGGACAATCCCACCGGAGACGGGTGGAGAATGGATTGGAGAAGGCGAAGCCACAGAGGGGGGCACTGATCAGCGGGGGGGGGGGGGGGGGGGGGGGGGGGGGGGGAGGGGCAAGGGCTGGAAAAAGAGGGCAGGGCGCAGGGGAGGTCAGTAAGTGCCAGTCCTTGGTATGCTCCGCTGCCACGAAATGTCATGATTTCCAAGACTCTCTGGCCACTTGGGGACGTTCTTGCCATATGGAATTTTAAGTTTAGTTTACAACAAAAAAGAATGCAAAAAAACCAAAAAAGAACACAAAATCACATTAAAAAGAACCCGAGTGTATTTAAGAGGTACTTACCTACTGCGCTGATGACTCTCCCTTTGCCCCCCTCTATGTATACTTTTCACCCTTCTCCTCCTCCTGAGTCCTGGTCTCACTGCACCTGAGCACATCGCTGGGGGCTCCCCTGCTCTCTGACTCCCTGTGTCTCAGCCATGTGGGGGCCCCTGGAGGAGATCAGAAGACAGGAGAAGACAGAGGCCAGAGTATTTAGTTCTCGGGCCCCTCTTTGCCTTTCTGTGGTCTTGGCAGTGGCTGAATCCCTGAGGTTAAGGTTACAGCTCCAGGCGGCCCCTCTCCCACTGCTCCGACCCCCACCCAGTCTCCAGGTCTCCGGTAACACCGTTCCTGCCCCCACGTGACCAACACGACTATACACAGAAAAAAGCCTGGATAGAAAAGCCTAAATTGTAAATAGAAGTTATTTAGGTGGTTAGAGGAGAGGGGTTTGTCCCTACTTTCTGCTTTTCGATGCTTGCTGAATTGTTTGCAGTGAATCCGTATAACTTCTATTGATTTTTTTTTTTTTTAAGTCATGTTCACCATTTAATGTTTAAAGCTGGTCCGATGTAGAAAAGACAGATGTGGCAGGGAAGCATCTGTGATGGTTTCCAAGTATGTCTGTAAGCCCTTTGACACCCCTCCCTCCCAATGGGGAAGCTAGTTCCTTCCCCTCAAGTGTGGGCTATCTGTAGTGACTTGCTTCTAATGCATCAAATATGGTAAAAATAACAATGTATGTCTAGATCATAAAAGGCATCACAGCTTTCCTCTTGCTCTCTCTCTCTCTCTCTCTCTCTCTCGTGGATCACTGGCTCTGGGGAAAGGCAGTGGCCATATCATGAGGACACTCAAGCAGGCTTCTAGAGAGATCCACATGGAGAGGGACGAAGGCCTGTCAGCCATCAGGTGAGTAAGTCATCTCGGAAACACCTCCTCCAGCCATCAGATCTTCAGGTGACCAGAACCCTGACATCTTGACAGTTCCCTTGTGTGAGATCTTGATCCAGATCCAACTGGTTCAGCTGCTCCCAGAGTCCTGACCCACAGAATATGTGGGAGATGAAAAATGTTTCCTGTGTTAATGCTACATGGCTTGAGGGTGGTCGTTGCATGGCGGTGGTAACCCACCACAGGTTCCCCAGACCCCGGCTTGGATATTCGGATACATGGGACACAAGGTAGGGAAGGCATCATGGGGGCTAGGTTAGGGGAGGATGGGCACTGGATGGGGGGCACTGAGGAGAAGCCACAGAACAGGGAGGCGAGACCAAGGTAGAGAGACATCCAAGCCCATGAGAAATGGGATGACGATTGTGAAGAAGTCGCTGGGCCTGGTCAGAGTGTCCTGGGGGACCTTGCTGAGAGAGCGCAGTCTTCGGGCTTCTGCCCTGAGTCCCTCTGACTGAGGCTCTCCACATGTCATCCTTCCAAGGGCTGGGGACAACACAGCCCTATCCTGGACCAAGCTTGCTCACTCAAGTCCCCCGAGCTTGGGACACCTGTCACCCAGAGCTTGTGGGATGGAGGGCAAAGCCTCACGTCTGTGAATCCAGCTCCTAGCACTTACTCTGCAGAAAGTGGGTGGGTTTGTTTTTTCCCTTCTTTTCAAGAGCTTTCTTTTTTATTTTATTTTATTTTATTTATTTGACAGAGAGATCACAAGGAGGCTGGCTGAGAGGCAGGCAGAGACAGAGGAGAAGCAAGCTCCCCGCTAAGCACAAAGCCGGATGTGGGGCATGTCAGGGTCCCATGACCCTGGGATCATGACCTGAGCTGAAGGCAGAGGCCTTAACCCACTTAGCCACCCAGGCGCCCCAAGAGCTTTCTTTCTTTCTTTCTTTCCTTTTTTTAAGATTTTATTTATTTATTTGACAGAGAAACAGATCACTAGCAGGCAGAGAGGCAGGCGGGGGGAGGGGCGGGAAGCAGACTCCCCCTGGAGCAGGGAGCCTGATGTGGGGCTCGATCCCAGGACCCTGAGATCATGACCTGATCGGAAGGCAGAGGCTTAACCCACTGAGCCACCCAGGTGCCCCTCAAGAGCTTCCTTAATCTCCCCCTTCCTTTCTCCACACTCCTGTCAGGGAACTGAAGTGTAGAGACACCCACCTCTAAACATACACTCGACAGAAACACACTCACAAATCCTATACGTTCAGACCGGGAAGGATGCTCTTAAGATCCTGCGTCTTCTCGAGTAATTTCAGAGGCAATAGCTTCTCCGGGAGGAAAAGGCTCCTTGAACACCCTTACCCAGCGTCCGTGTGGGACTAACTCCGCCTCCCCGGGTTCTCAAAACCCAATTTAATCCAAGCTTATTAACACATAACATTTTAATTTGCCTTTTCAATATGCTCCGCGCTGTATAAGCGTAACAAATTTAATAACATCAGAAGTAAGGATTTCATATGTTAATTACCATGTTTCCACTTCTTTGAGAAGCTCTATCCAGTTGGGGTAACCCCTGCGGAAAACAGACCGCCCAAAAGCCAGCCTGCTTTGGGTCCTCCCGCAGCTCCACCCCAATCGCAGCACTGCAAGCCACCGGGAAGAAAAACCCGTGTTTCCTGGGCGTGGAGACCCCGCTGAAATGGGCTGTTTTCTGGGGCGCTAGCGTGCGTCCCCCCAGACGCACAGGCTGAGACCCGGGTTTCAGTGTAAGTTGTTCACTTAGGGGAGGGTCTCGGGAAATACCCCCGGGAGGGGGTGGACGTGGACAGGGAGGGGACAGCAGCCACTAAACGGTGTATTGTCCAGCGTATTACCCCTGAAGGCAGCTGGGGCTCAGTCCTGAGGGGCAGCCATCCGGGACCATTAATTCTCGGGCGTTTCGGTCTGCTCTGTGGGTGGCAACATGGGCTCCTGTGCCCAGCGAAAGCCTGCAGGCCGACGGCCCAGGGGGCTGGTCGCTGGGGGTCAGACTGGGGAGCCCTGACTTGTCAGGCTCAGGGAAGGCAGAAGGGGGTGGGGAGACCGGGCGGTGATGATGTAATGGGGCTCCGCGCACACACGTTGAACCCAATCCCAGCACAGGTGGGTCCGGACGTGAGGTCCCCGACTGCTAGGTTGTTGAAGACGCACAGCTCTGGATCTTTCCGGCCAAAGCAGACTCTGAGCCTCAGGCCTAAAGCCATCAGCAAACCGTTTCCAACAAGGCACCTCGCTCTGGCGAGGCCTGGAGACTGGCCATGGGGGAAGCTTGCTTTTGTCCTGTAAATGCCCAGAGGGGCAGAAGAAGCCCTAGCAGCAGGCCGGATCCCTCCAGGGGTCCTGGACACATTTTTATTTTCTTGCTTTGTAGATTTATTTTCATGGGTATTCAAAACAAAATGTCCCATCCAACTATTGCTTTCATGGATAATGCTGCTTAGGACAGAGCTGAGTTTAAAAAGTAAGCGAGTCCAGGGGCGCCTGCGTGGCTCAGTCAGTTAAGGGTCTGCCTTCAGCTCAGGTCATGATCCCGGAGCGCTGGGATCGAGTCCCGCTTTGGGTTCCCCCGCTCACGCGAGGTCTGCTTCAACCTGGGCCCCTCCCCCTGCTCGTGTACACCCTCTCTCTCTCTCTCTTTCTCTCAAATAAATAAATAACATCTAAAGAAAATAAATAAAAAATAAAAAATTGTTAAAAAGTAAGGCAACCCAAATATCCATCAACAGAAGAATGGATAAATATGGCAGATACATACAAGGGAACATTAGTCCTACAAAAAGTTAAATTCTGCCACGTGCTCCACTACGTTTGTGCCTTGAAAACATTACGCTGAGTGAAGTAAGTCAGACACAGAAGAACAAGGCTTCTAGAAGCAAGCAGATCCATGAAGTTTGCCAAGGGAAGGAAGGGGGCAAGACAATCCAGGCAGAGGGCACGGTGTGGGTAAAGGTATGAAGAGCCTCACTGAGCATAATTTGACTCATTTGGGGCTTCACACGGGTCTTGTGTGGCTGACGGAGGAAAGGCATGAGGAGAACAAAGGAACTGAGGGGACAAAGCCAAGTTAGTGTCCCTATTCCTGGTTATTTTTCGCCTGGGTCCGCCACCCCCAAGGAAATCCCAAGACAAGGATCCCGGGCCAAGTGGGCAAGTGAATATTTAGGAGGCAATGCTCAGAGGCACATCAGGGGAATAGGGATGTGAGGCCTTAGCGGGTGTGTCATTGTGCAGGTGACTGAGGTGGGGTGGGCACCTGCTGGGAGCCCAGGGAATCCTGAGAATGCCAGGTTTATGCCCTAGAAGCACGAGATGTTCACAGGGAGTGCTGACTCCTCACCACCGCTGGCCTGCCTGGCCCTCAGCCCAAGTGGGCTCCAGGGGCCAGAGAACTTAGGGACTGGAGGCTGGAGGCCCTGCCCCTATAGGCCCATGATGCTGGGTGTTGAGGGGCAGCAGGCCGGTGCCCACAATGTCAGCCGCAATTCCATCACCTCTCATTTCACATCTGAGACCAACCCTTAGTGAGGGAAGCAGAGGAGGAAGGAGAGGGAAGTTATCTTAGCCAAGAGACTGATCTGCCCACAGTCTGGCTCAGGCCTTCATTTCCCTCACAGCGTCAACTCATCCCTGCACCAGGGAAAATCTAGGGTTTTGAGATTTGTATTTCTCTTATCACTTGGTCCCTAAGCACAAACTAAAAGTCACTTGGCCCAAAACAGGGCCATGGTGGGGAGGGGAGGACAAGATGGCGGTGGCCAAGCCAGAGGACCCTAGGCTCAGCTCCTCCTATGAATACAACTAGATAACTATCAAATCATCCTAAATAACCTCAAAAACAGGCCATGTTGGATTCGTGGGAGACACCAGGGTGAGTGTGGGGTCTCCAACATGGCACTTTCCTCAGGTTTAACGGAGGCCTCCTTTGGGGCTCCCATGCCAACCCGCCTTGCCCTCCTGTGGCCCTGTCACACCTGTCCTTCTCCGGCCTTCCTCGTCAGTCTTCTTCGTGAGGATCTGAGCTCCACAGTAGGGCACAGGAGCCAGGCAGCTGGGTTCACGTTGTCGCTGTACCTGCAGGCCCAGGGCCTGGCACCGGGAGACCTTCGGCAAATACCCGTCACCTCCAGGAATGCAGAACCCAACACAGAGCACGTACTGTGGGCTGAACGCAGAAGGCAGCGCTTCACAGCATTCTCTCGTTAAGCCTCACAATCACCCCAGAAGACGGCGCTCTGTGCTGATTTTGTAGAAACACGGTTGCTCTTCGTTTTGTCATTTTACAGGGGAAGCAACAGAGGCTTGGGCCAAGGAACTCACCATCAGGGACGCTGAGATGTGCCGCCCATAACCTACCTCGAATCACTTCAGTGCCCGAAGTCGTGACTTCCAACAGCCAGCAGCTCCATCTCTTTGCCGGGGGTCTTTCTCTGGTCATCTGAGGGGACGCTGCCCATGCACACGGCCGGCCTGGGTACTGCCAAGCTAACAGCCCTCCGAGCAGCCTTCCATCCATGGTGGTGAGAGTCGGGGTATCAACATCCCAGCTGCCCCCCACCCTCGGGGACACGCTGTGCACTCATGCCCAGATCTCCCCAGAGGGATGAGCTCCAACTGCTCAAAAACCCACTCTGTATGGTGTTCCCTCCCTGCCCCCCGATTCCCCACCTGGTGCTCACTGAGGTCACCCCTAACTCACCAGTTGCACTCGAGGTCTTGTCTCCATGGGTGTTCCTGACCGAGCAGCTCTGCAGACTCGGGGTGCTTACTCCACACCCACATGCTTCACCTCGATGCTGCCCTGAGCCATTACTGACCCTCGGGTTTCTTTCACCAGAAGACTTCAGGGCCGCCAACCCTTCCATGCTCTCCTGGAGTTCCCACCTTGCACCATCCAGCCTCATGAAGGGAGAAGCCCAGAGTTTGAATTTTAAGCACCTGTAAGGGGCTTCTTCCGCATCTTTGTTATTTTATCCTGATTTTTCCAGAGCCTTTGGAAAAGTGAAGTCTTGGCCTACAGCTTCACCTTTTTCAACCTTTTCTGCGCTCCCCACCCCCACAAGCTATTCCTCCACCTTTCACCAGACCCAACTTGAGATCTTTTTCTCTTTAGAACTTACAGCTGTGTTTTTCTTGCCCACTGGCGATGGGAGACTGGGTCATTCTGGTGACAGTCCGGAGACAGGTGGGGACAAGCTGTTGCCCCCAGGGCATCCTGCAGAGAGGATTATTATCAGTTGGATAGTGAACGTGGTGGCAAGCTCCCACCTCATACACTAGCTCCCGGTAAGTGCCCACTTTTCATCCTGAGGGCCAACGGGGAAAGCAGCCTCCCCTGCCCCCTCCACTGGGCTTTGTCCCCGGGGGTGAGGCCAGCCGTGGTACCCTCTGACTAGCTGCCAGGCATCGCCTTGGCCTTCCCTGGCCAGAGGTGGAGTCCCGTCCCTTCTTGTTCCCTACATTCTGGAAAGCAGAACTATTTTTTAACAATTGCCTTGGCCCCCATCAAACCCCACAGCAGCCACATGGGGTAAATTATAAAGCAAGGTAAATCCCAGTTGCAAATGCCTCGGCAGGTCGCCCTTTTGTTGCCATGAAGACTGAAGTTGAAACTCAAGCATTGTCCCAAGTACCTAAAGGACCTCAAGGGTCTTCAGGGTCCCCCACCCCCAGTCCATCCTTTACCCTAACAGGTCTCCCCCACCAGCTCCTCCAACCTGTTCCCCTTATAGCCTCCAGGACAATGTTCTTCAAATACTGAGACTGTCAAATCAATCCTCTGTTAAAACCGTCCAGTGGCTTCTCTGACAATTAAAATAATGGTCATCTTGTGCCCATGGCCAGCCTGGCCCAGCACGACACAGGCTCTGCTGACCTCACCCCCGACCTCCGTGCACTGACACTCTGGCCATCTTCCTTCACCTGGAACTTTTCCGGCACTTCCTGCCTCAGGACCTTTGCACTTGCCTGGGGCACTTGCCTGTGGAAGTGCCCCTCCTCAGAGAGGCTGTCCCTGGCCCCCCTACTGCCTATTCCCCCACCTCATCGCTTTCTGTCAAGCCACTCTAATGACTGTCACCACAGCTCTGATAGCTTTTGGAGGATTTTTTTTTGTCATTGGCCCACTTCCTGGCTGTTGGTTCCCTAAGGTTGGGGACTTCGCTCCGTGTTTAGGAGGCACCCGTAGGCTGCTCCTGTAAGATCCCTCCTGCCTGCTTTAACTCCACCATAGTTATCTTCCACCCAGGCCACTCATGGCCCCGGGGGAGCCCCCACCCTTCTGGAGCACGGGGAGTTCAGCTCCGGTCCTGGAATGGGAGGGCCTGGCAACCGGGCCCCTGGAGCTGCAGACCTTGGGGCTTTCTCCAAGCTTCCCTTGGTCCCCAGGGTCTTTGGTGGCCTCTGCCCAGCAACCTGGGCCCCAGCCCAGGAGGGGACAAGTTCCTGAGGGAAAGGACTGGAAAGTGAGGCTCTGGGGTCAAGGGTCCTCCTGGGAAGAAGCCCTAAGGGACACATAGTTTGCTTGGAAGTTGCCAGGCTCCAATCACCCACAGACCCCTCCCCAGGGCCTTGCACCCTTGGGAGACAGAGCCCAGAGAAGCAGCAGTCCACCGGAAAATTGCTTGGAAAAGTTTACCAACGTTCTCTCTCTCCCCCCATGTACCCTCTGGGTTTCCTGGGTTCCTGTGGCTCCAGGGAGCACAGGGACGTGGGTCCCAGGAGGCCTCAAAACTGGCTGGCCTCACTCTTTCCGAGGTGGGTCCTAAGAGCCAGGAGTTCGTGGAGAATCAGAATCTGGGCCCACGAGACCACAGATCTGCCTGGATCCCGGCCCTACTTTCCTCTCAACCACAGCTGACCTACCCAGAACAGTGTATTATCACATATAGTCAGGAGGTGCTGTCTTGGGTCTGACTGTAGTCTCACCTGCTTTCACGGAAAAACGTATTTTGAGAATGCGTCAACCTGAAGGTCAGATGGTATGTCTTGGCTGATAAGGAAATCAAATTTAAAGACTAGACATGGGGCACCTGGGTGGCTCAGTTGGTTAAGTGGCTGCCTTCGGCTCAAGTCATGATCCCAGGGTCCTGGGATCGAGCCCCGCATTGGGCTCCCTGTTCAGTGGGGAGCCTGCTTCTTTCCTTCCCTCTGCCCACCACTTTGCCTGCTTGTGCACTCTCTCTCTATCTTTCTGTCAAATAAATAAGTAAATAATTTAAATAAATAAATTAAATAAAGACTAGACATTTGAGGACCCGGCACAGGGAGGTAAGAAAGTCTCAGGACCGTGGTGCGGAGCCGTCATCTCGTTTCTCAGCTTCTACTTGAGCAACACGCTGCAGGGAAAGTGAAGGCAAAGGCTTGGGCTCTGGAGGCAGGCACACCTGGGTGCAGCCCCGGCTCTGCGCCCCGCTCTTGTGGGCTCCAGTCCGTACCTCTAACTCAGTGCCACCCAGGTACCAGCTTCCAGGGTATGATTACCTGAGCTGACCTGCGAGCAGGAGCTCGGCAGCACCTGGCGCGGGCAGTGCGCTGGGGACACGGCGCTTCCCCCTCCCCCTCCTCTGGACTTGCAGATTCTGAATGTGCACGTTGTCCTGGTTAAAAGAATGAGCCTCAGCCCTTGTTCCTACTCCCGAGCTCAGTGGGCCCTTCTTCGTTCAACAAACACCACTGCAGGCAGCCTGTCTCCCAGGCGCCCGGCCCAGGCAAGACAGGCGAAGGGAGCTCAGGGGGTGGGGGCAGGGAGGAGATGCTGGAGCTGAGAGCGTCAGGGGTGAGGCAGGCCAAGGGCACCTCGCAGGCTGCAAGCCCAGCCCTTGCCTCCTGTGCCGTCTTTCCGTGCCTTTTATTTATTTCAAATCTATCCTCCCCCTTTATTTTTTATTAAAGATTTTATTTATTTGAGAGAGAGAGAGAGAGAGAGCAAGAGAGCAAGCACAAGCTGGTGGGGGGTGCAGAGGGAGAGGGAGAAGCAGACTCCTTGATGAGCAGGGAGCCCGATGCGGGGCTCGATCCCCGGACCCTGAGATCATGACTGGAGCCGAAGGCAGCGGCTTCACAGGCTGAGCCACCCAGGCGCTCCTCTCATTATTGTTTAAACCGGTGTGGTTTATGCACAGTCAAGGGATCCCCTCTGCAGGGTTCAGCTCCCTGAATTTTTAGCCATGTGTACACCAGCGTGACTCCCTCTCCGGTGTAGGCATAGACACCAGCCGCCAGCAGCAGCCCCGCGTGCCAGCACCCGGCCCCTACCTTGTGCCCCAGGCCCCGGTTCAGACCCTGTCACCACCCACGACAGAAAGCGCCCTTTGATATCATCTATCGTGTCACACCCCGTTCACCGTCCTCAAATGAAATTCATAAATCCCCACCTAAATTAAGAAGGGAAATAAGAGAAAGCAGATGTTAATATGTGTATGTATTTATTATCCAACAGTAAGTGCGGTGGGGCAGGATGGCAAGGTTCCCGTGAGAATGGCTCAGTCGGTTAAGCATGTGACTCTTGGGGTCAGCTCAGGTCGTGATCTCAGGGTCATGGGATCGAGCCCCGCGCTGGGCTCTGCATGGAGTCTGCTTTGAGAGTCTCTCTCTCCCTCTGCCCCTCACCCCACTAATGAGTGTGCTCGCGCTCTCTCTCTTTCAAATGAATAAATAAATAAATCATAAAAAAAAAAAAGAGGGGCGCCTGGGTGGCTCAGTGGGTTAAAGCCCCTGCCTTTGGCTCGGGTCATGATCCCAAAGTGCTGGGATCGAGCCCCACATCGGGCTCTCTGCTCGGCAGGGAGCCTGCTTCCTCTTCTCTCTCTGCCTGCCTCTCTGTCTACTTGTGATCTCTGTCAAATAAATAAATAAAATCTTTAAAAAAAAAAAAAAAAAAGAACATCCCAGACCTAAGTCTTCCCCAGGGATCATTTACACCCGAGAACCCCGTGGATCAGCAGAGCTGCAGGGACATCGGGAACTCTCAGCCAACAGGCCTGGAGTCAGAAGGGCAGGCAGGCGGGCACTTGACCAAGGTCACTGCTCTGGCAGACCCGCACCAGAACCTAGGTCTTAGGGACGGCATCACACAGCGTTTGAGAGCACAGGCCGTGGAGTCAGACATCCTGCTCTGAATCCTCAGGACGATGATGGTCGAAGAGCCCTGTGGGGACTGGATGAGACCATGCATACAGAGGGCTCACATTCACCCAGATACGCACATCTGTTCACCCGCCTGATTTTGACAGGCAGCAAGTGCAAAGGCCCTGAAGCAGACGCAGGCTTGAGTTCCAGGACAGGAAAGAAGGCATAGAGAGTAAGAGCATTACGACTTGAAGTTGGCCAGGGACACAGGGCCAGATCATGCAGGGGGTTGCAGAATTGCGTTTTGGTTGCAGAGGAAACTTGTAGAAGGTTTCCACCTGGGGAGGTGGGATAGTCTGATTGATGTACTTTGTTGCTACTGTTTCTGTGTCTAAGTAGGCGCCTTGCCGGGTGTGGGGCTTGAACTCACAACCTGGAGATCAAGAGTCACATGCTCTATTCACTGAGCCAGCCAGGTGCCCCTGATGTACTTTTACAAGCTCCCTCTGGCTGTTGTGTGGAGAAAGGCTGCAGAAGGTAAGAGGAAGGAAAGAAACCAGTGAGCGGGCTACTGTGGGTTGCTGGGTGAGAGGTGATGGAGGCCTGGGTCCAGGTGGTGGTGGGTGGGCACAGCTGGACAGATGTGGATAGCTCATAACTCAATCAACACTAGGGTGATTTCCATCCAGCGTTCTTGTGCTGTGCATTCAACAAACATTACCCCAGTGCCTCCTAATATTCCCTTGCTTATTCAATTGTCTTTATTCGGGACCTACTGTGTGCAACGCTCAGCACTAGGCTGAGCTGAAAGGGGGTGGTGGAAGGAAGCAGAGATCCCCTCCGCCCCACCCTACTATCAGACTGAAGAAGTGGAGCCATATGTCCCAGGTGACCGCGAGTCCTAGCTCACTAATGAGAGCCCCTCACTGATTGGACACTTAGTCTCTGCTACGCCTTACCTTTAAATTTCCACTCTGGGGGACGCCTGGGTGGCTCAGTTGGTTAAGCAGCTGCCTTCGGCTCAGGTCATGATCCTAGCGTCCTGGGATCGAGTCCCACATCGGGCTCCTTGCTCTGCGGGGAGCCTGCTTCTCCCTCTGCCTCTGCCTGCCATTCTGTCTGCCTGTGCTCGCTCACTCTCTCTCCCTCTCTGACAAATAAATAAAATCTAAAAAAAAAAAAAAAAAAAAAGTTTAAATTTCCACTCTGGGAGTTTGAGCCCTACTGCATCCATCGTACTGATGAAGAAGTAAAGGCCTGGGCTTCACTTGGGCGGCTGTCACAGGAGACCTGGGCTTACACTGCCCCCATGAGGACACCCAGCTCCCCTCTGGCCTGCACCTTGCACACTACCCCCCCCCCCCCCCCCCACCCCCGCCCAGCCTCTGCCTCTGGGGCTTATCTCCCTTTCCACACTCTTCCCCACCCCAGCTCCATGGGCAGAGCCTGTGCCAAGTACTCATTCCACACACATCTATGAAGCCGCACTCCACCCCCATCCGGTGCAGCCACTGACTCAGCTTCACAAAACACACACACCCAGAATCCCACCTCCTGCAATCACCTCCCACCAGATTCAGTCCCTGGCCTCCTGTCTCTCATCTTCTGCCCTTGGTCTTGCACCACATAGAACGGTGCTGTCCAGCAGAAATACAACATGAGCCATGGGTATGGATTCTCATGTCCTAATAGCCACATTTTTAAAAAGTAAAAGAAAATGGATAATATTAATTTTAATAACTTTAAACATATCTAAAATGCTATCATTTCAACATGTAATCGGCATTTTAAGAGTTGATGATGGGACGCCTGGATGGCACCGTTGGTTGAGGTCTGACCCTTGGTGTAGGCTCAGGTCGTGTTCTTTGGGTCGTGGTATGGAGCCCTGTGCCGTGCTCTGTGCTCAGCGGGGAGTCTGCTGGCGATTCTCCCTCTCCCTCTGCCCTTCCCACTCCTGCTCATTCGCGCTCTCTCTCTCAAACAAATAAATAAATCTTTAAAATAGTTGGTGGCGTAGTTTACCTTATTTCTTTCAGAGTACTTTTTTTTTAATGGATTTTTTTTTTAAGATCTTATTTACTTAAGAGAGAGAGAGCACAAGCAGGGGCAGGAACAGAGGGAGAGGGAGAAGCAGGCTCCCCGCGGAGCAATGAGCCTGATGCGGGGCTTGATCCCAGGACCCCAGATCATGACCTGACCCCAAGGCAGAGGCTTAACCGACTGAGCCACCCTGGTGTCCCCAGAGCATATCTTTGGCATCCACTCTATACATACACACACGGCGAATGTCAATTTAGCAGGTCACATTTCAAGCACCCCATGGCCACACGTGGCTGGCCAGTGGTTTCTGTGATAGAGCAGCTCTGTTGGAAACACAGTAGCCAGGCGGTCCTATTTTTTGTTAAATTTTAATTCCAGTTAGTTAACATACCGTGTTGTGTTAGTTTCAGGTGTACAACGTAGTGATTCAACACTTCCATGCATCACCCGGGGCTCATCACCACAAGTGCCCTCCGTCATCCCCATCACCTGTGGAACCCAGCCCCCACACACACCGCCTCCCCTCTGGTCACCATCAGTTTGTTCCTAGAGTTAAGAGTTTATTTCTCAGTGTGCCTCTCTCTCTCTCAATCCTTTTTTTTTTTTTTTTTTTTTTTTTTTTTTTTGTTCCCGTGGCTCACTTGTTTGGTTTCTTAAATCCCTCACATGAGGGACACCTGGGTGGCTCAGTGGGTTAAGCCTCTGCCTTTGGCTCAGACCCTGATCTCAGGGTCCTGGGATCAAGTCCCGCATCGGGCTCTCTGCTCAGCAGGGAGCCTGCTTCCCCCCCCAACACCCCGCCTCTCTGCCCACTTGTGATTTCTTCCTCTGTGTCAAATAAATAAGTAAAATCTTTTTTAAAAATTCCACACATGACTGAAATCATATGGTGTTGGTCTTTCTCTGACTGACTTATTTCACTTAGCATGATTCTCCCTAGCTCCATCCATGTCCTTGTAAATGGCAAGATTTCATTCTTTGTGATGGCTGAGTAATATTCCAGTGTGCATATACACACCATATTCTGTACCCATTCTTCTGTTGAAATTACACTGGGGCTGCTTCCAGATCTTGGGGATTATAAATGATGCTGCTATAAACACGGTGGGGGGAGGCGTGTATCTTTTTGAATTAGTGTTCCCGTAGGCTTTGGGTAAATACCGATATTGTGATTACTAGATTGTAGCATAGCTTCTGAGGAACCTCCATTCTGTTTCCCAGAGTGGCTGCACCAGCCTGCATTCCCACCAACGGTGCGAGAGGGCTCCCCTTTCTCCGCATCCTCGCCAACATCTGTGGTTTCCTGTGTTGCTGATTTTAGCCCCTCTGACAGGTGTGAGGTGATCTCTCCTTGTAGCTTTGATTTGCATTTTCCTGATGCTGAGTGATGTTGAGCATCTTTTCACGTGTCTGCTGGCCGTCTGGACGTCTTCTTTAGAGAAACGTCTGTTCGTGTCTGCTCCCTATTTGTTAAGTGGATTGTTTGTTTTCGGAGTGTTGAGTTTTAGAAGCTCTCTATCTATTTTGGATATTGCCCCTTTATCCAATATGGCATTTGTAAATATTTTCTCTCATTCCATAGGTTGCCTTTTTCTTTAAGTTTTATTTTTAAGTAACTTTTACACCCACTGCAGGGCTCAAACTCCTAACCCTGAGGTCAAGATCAAGAGTCAAATGCTCTGGGGCGCCTGGGTGGCTCAGTGGGTTAAGCCTCTGCCTTCGGCTCAGGTCATGATCTCAGGGTCTCGGGATTGAGCCCCGCACTGGGCTCTCTGCTCAGCGGGGAGCCTGCTTCTCTCTCTCTCTCTCTCCCTCCTTGTGATCTCTGTTTGTCAAATAAATAAATAAAATCTTAAAAAAAAAAAAAAAAAGTCAAATGCTCCTCCAACTGAGCCAAGTGCTCCCCATTCCCATAGGTTGCCTTTTAGTTGTGTTGATTGGTGGTCCTTTTAAAATGCCAGCCAGGGCCCAGGGCTTATGCCTCCTCTGTTTGGAGCATTGCTGCGGTTCCTCACTTCTCTCAGGGTCGTTTCAAAGTCTTCACTGGATGAACAGACTGG
The DNA here is from genome assembly GCF_002288905.1 of Enhydra lutris kenyoni. NCBI lineage: Eukaryota > Metazoa > Chordata > Mammalia > Carnivora > Mustelidae > Enhydra > Enhydra lutris. The sequence continues at coordinate 3,148,578 of NW_019154138.1, forward strand.
CATGCCTCAGGGCCTCTGCACTTGCTCTCTCCTCATACCTATAACACTTCCAATGGAGACATCCCAGTGGCTTGCTTCCCAGCTTCCTCCGGATCCTCAACCCCACCCCCACCCCCAACCCCCACCCTCTCCTTCCTAACTCATCCTTCATCCCTAATTAGGTTTTCTCCAAAGCCCTTATTACCTTCTAATACACTGTATAATGTTCTTATTTATTGTGTTTGTTCTCTTTGTCTCCCTTGTGAAAATGGCAGCTCCAGGAGGGGAGGGATTTTGTCTGTTTTGTTCATGCCTCTATGCCCACAGCTTGGCACATAGTAGCTACTCAACAAATATTGTTTGGTTGGATGGATTCACAGATGGACAGACAGACAGACGGACGGATGGACGGATGGAAGGACTGACAGATGGATGAATGGACAGACGGATGGATGGATGGATGGACACAGACCTGCCATGTGCCTGGCAGGCAGAGAAGGTGGAAAGCCATTAGTCACACACACAAGCAAGCAGCAGAGCCCGAAAGCTTCCAGTATGGCCACCTTTCCTGGCAAATGCCGATGTAGCAAGGACAACTGTAGGGGGGTGGGGGGAAGTGAGGTCTGGGCCACCCTCTGGAACTGTATTTCCTCAGGCCAGTTTCTTGTGGTCTGGGACATTTTAAAATAGTCTGTGATTTAAAAACAGAAAATCTCCTGGTCTGCTCAATTAATGCCCACAGTTCATTGTTTAGAACGTCACATAAAATTTTATAACGGGAAATTACGAGAATGCTCTTTGAAGACTTCCCCCAAGGAATGGATTTGGGGAAAAAAATCCCTTGTCTGCTTCAAAGGATAGGTCCTCCTAGCAGAGTCTGAAACCTTCCCAAGAGATAAGCTTATGGGGGCAGAGGGGAAGAGCTCTTTCCAGAGCAGGAGCTGTGGGCTTGAGTCCCAGCTCTGTGCATGAACCCGACAGCCGCACAGACTCGGGACTAAGCACTTCCCACACAGACATCTCCAGCTCAGCCCAGCAGGGGACTAAGGAGTGTGCCCATTTACTAGATCTGAAAACTAAGTTTCAGAATGGTTCCAACCGAGGCCCGTCTCAGGGAAGCCATGTGGCTTTTGCACCCCACCCATGAAAGGCCCCGACTTCAGGCTCTGTAGGTTCTCCCGAGGGGCGTCACAGACACCTAGCCCGCATGTATCACGTTAGGGTGTCCGTTCACCCCCAGGTCACCCCTCCCAGACATACGGATGGATCACTGCTTCCTAACACCCAGGATTACCGTCTGAAGAGTACATTGCATGGGATCTTTCGAGTGTACTGAAGTATTACTTCGCTCAAGGCAAAATTTTAAAATGCACCAGAATTTTCGAAATCCTATTTGGGCATTTCTCTACTTGTTTTCATGCATCTAGAGGTTCAAAACCGACACTGCCCGCATCTCTCTGGACTCGCAAAGGGCCCAGGTCCCGACTGATCCCCAGCAGACTTGTGTGTCTGCAGAGACCTGCTATGACCTGGGCCAGGTGTCCCCCACTCTGAGCCTCAGTGTCCCTCCCATTCCTGACACTCCAGGATGCTCAGATTCCCACTGCTGCCAGGAGGAAGCCCCGGGGCATTTGGGTCAGGAAGCCTCACTTGGATCCTTCCCAGCTGCTACACTGCACCCCAGCTGCCCGTCCTCACAGGTCTCAGCAGAACTGTCCCTGTGCTGGTGGGCTTGCAGAACCTTCTAGATATGTGTGCTTTGTGCTGCCCGTGAGTTCTAAAGTCGGGCTGTAAACAGCAGGCTTTCCTGTAGGTAGCCCGCCTCACCCCCACTTCAGAGGACAGCTGTGCCCGCCCCCTTCCCCTTGGCCTCGGCCTCACGGCCTCGCGCTCAGAGAACTTCCTTCCCGGCCAGCACCCTCCTCTCTGAAGGCTGCTCTGGGTCAGACACCTGGACACACCACTTTTCACTCATTCTTTAATTATTATTGAGCACTTCTTGTGTACAGAGGGTTCAGCAGCTAATAGATTAGCTCTCTGTCCTCCTGGCACTTAATTCGGGGGTGGGGGGGAGAGATAATACACAGAAAGGCAAATCAGTAAGATGTTTTAGAGGAAACTGGGTGCTCAAAGACAGGGTCAAGAGTAAGCAGGGAGGCCACTTAGAGCAGGAAACTAAGACCTCCAGGAGAAGGACATAGAACTATGAAGAACAAGAAGAAAAGGCAGTGCAAAGGCCCAGGGGCAGGGTCCCTGAGCTTCCAGGAGGCCTTGCAGGGGTCATCTGGGGCCACCTACACAGCTATTGGTTTTAAGTTATGGGGTTTTTAAAAATTGTTTTTGTTAAGTAAGTTCTACACCCAACATGAAGCTTGAACTCACAACCTCATGACTGAGAGTTGCATGCTCTACCAACTGAGCCAGCCGGGCACCACAAGTTGTAAGCTGTTTTGCTCACAAGCCTCATCATCCCCACAGACCAAGGCAGGGCAAGCACAGAGGGCCAGAGGGCACTGGCCAAGCTGGGCTGTGGGGCCAGGCAGACATGGCTTCACAGCCAGGCTCTCCCAACTTGGCTGCCCGTTCCCAAGCCCTCTGGGCCTCAGTTTGCTCCTTTGTGCAGCAGGACTTCAGGCTCTCTCTGAACCTGTGCCTCACAGAGAGGAGCTGGGTGGCCTCCAGAGACTGGCCTGGGCTGTTTCTAATCCTCCTCCAAGCTCCCCTCTCTTTGTCCCTGTGGTTCCAGAACAGAGAACCCAGATGATGGGACAAAGCGGCTGAGACTCCTACAACAGAGGCTGCCGTCTGGAGTCCCCACAGGGCTTGCCAAGGAACTCCATGAGGATGCAGCCCGGGGCACCCCTGCCCTCTTTACCCGTTTACCCCTGGGCTCACTCGTCACTCCTACCAACATAAAAGTGTGTCCCTTCCCTATTGAAACTTGCTCTCTCTGTCTCTCTGACTTGTCCATTTTGTCAGAGTCACAAGAAGAGATAATTCCCTTTCCCACCAACTCCACCATAAGCAAAGCAGTAATGCAAACCCAGTAATCAACGGCTTCAGGGCCAGACAGGCAATAGGGAGCAGTGGGGTCTGCAGCTCTATCTTGAAGGGTCTGGGGCTGCTTCTTGTTTCCAGCCGACCTGCAGTGAAAACATCAGCCGCTGTAACCCAAGGTTCTGATTGTACAGTAAAAGCTGGATATCTGGAAGCACATGAGAAATCTCCTCCTTTCTTAATCTGAGCAACCAATTCAGACACCAAACGGTCATGGCTCAGGCCAAAGAAAACATGTCTGTAAGCAGGATTGGCTCAAAAGCACAGAAGGAAGTTCGCTCCAACCTACCAGGGATGAGTCAGGCTGGAAACCAGAAATCCAGGACGGGACTCCGGCTGGTGAGATGGGGTGTTGGGAAATGGGGAGCAACAGAGCAAAGGCCCGGCGGCCAGACCGAGTCTGCTGTGGCGAGGGCTGGCCAGCGGGCCATCAGCGTGGCCGTGACAGCCAGAGCGTGCCCAGAGGAACTGGCCCCAAAGACAGGCCGAAGGATCTAGAATTTATCCTGTCTGGCTTTGGCATTCCCTGGGAGGGTTTCTAAATCTTTAAGGTTTTAAGGAGAAATAAGCCTAGTGGACTTTTGCTAAATCCTTAGCCATGCCCCTCCTTCCTCCCCCAGAAATCCAGGCACCCCTTCCCTCTGGCAATCTCCATAGCTCACTCATAAATTATGAGCGCATTCATTTGCATGTCAGAAGCTCCGCCAAGAAATTAGATAAAATTGATCCGCCACAATTTATTCTCTCTATTTTTCCAAGAAATGGCCTCCCTCCCATGTTTTATTCATGGAGACACCCAGCTCTCTCTTTTATCTCCAACTCTCAGTAACATTTTCAATTTACTCAATTTATAGCTGCAAGACGTCCTTGGGCTGGGCAGGAGGGGAGGCCACCCAGAATGGGCCACAGCTCTCCCACTCCGGCGGCCGCGGCTCCGGGTTCCCTCAGCCCCCAGCGCTCTCAACCGAGACGGAAGGTGGTTCCAGCAAGAGCTCGCCAGCCCTGGGCTCGGGAGAAAGGTTTCAGGGGGCAGCCTGGAAAGACGTCTCAGAGCACTAATGAGGAGGGCCTCTGCTCCGGGGTGAGCCGAGTGGGGAGCTGGGTCGCTGCTGACTCTGGAGAAGCTTCCAGCTGCTGCTGGGGCCTCAGGGAGGGAGGCCCACCTTTGGCCTGATACAGGGGGCATCTGCTGGGGAGAGAGAAATGCCTGCCTCTGACAGCCTGGCCTGTCTCCACATGCCAGAGAAGGCCAGAGAGGCCTTCTCAAGGAAAGAAGTTGAGAAAGGATATTTTCACATCTTCAGAGTCTCCTTTAGAGAAAAGCAGATTTGTAGAAGGTCATAGCCATAGTATGGGTTGGGTTTACCTTTTTATTTCAGAGCCATCTTCCTTTCTGAGAGGCACAAGTTCGAGGGAATTGGCATCTAAAAGGGGGATTTGGGGCAGGGGTCGGCTTGTGGTGTACACAGAGCTCCCCAACACCCATCCAGTGACACCCCCCCACCTTCCCGCAGCCCAGCTTCCATAAGCAGAGATTGCAAACTCAAATGCTCTCCAGGGCCGTGCAGGTAGGAGTGGTGTGAGGCGACAGGGCTTGGTAGGGACTGCGGCAAATGGGAGGGCACCCCCTTGTCCAGCCTACTATTGCCATGAGGAAGTGAAGCAGACCTGCTGTTGCCAGAGCTTCAAATGTTTCCAGAGTCTCCAGAAGTCCAGATCATACGTGATTTGTTTAAGTTTCAAGGATGGCAGGTTTTTTCCTTGTTAAACATTCTGTTGCAGAACAACTCATAACTGTGACAGCCATTTCTGTTGTGGTCCGCCATCCACACTAGACTTGAGATTAACGAGCATGTCCTATTTATCTGTATGTGTCACAGCCTAGCCCTGTGCCTGGTATACACTGGGTACTCAGAAAATAAACCAATGGAGGTCGAATGCCTCGTAGCAGAAGCTGCTCTTTACTTTCCCCAACAGCCATTCTTTCTGTACTCTTTCAGAAAGTTATCAAACCTTCATTTTTAGGTGGTCGTGAAAATTATGGCCTAGAAGACACATTTCTCAGCTTCCCTTGCAACAAGGACTATGTTCCAGCTGGTGAGAAGGGAGCGTAAGTGTTGAGTGGGATTTCCTGGAAGGATGTTGAAAAAGAACCAATAGAGCTGAGAGGAGTTCCTGTTTGCTCTTCTGCATTTTCACATTCCTATGATCCTGGTCATGATGGCTGGAGCTCTGGCAGCCGTCTTGGACCATGAGTGACAGGCAATTGAAAGCCAGTGCCAAGGTTGGTGGGGCAGGAAAGGAAAAGGAGCCTGGATCACTGATGGTAGAGCTGTCCTCCCATCATGGACTGTTCACATTTGGACTTGTTTTGCAAGAGAGAAATTAACTTTACTGTCTTTAAGCCACTATCATTTTGAAGTTTTCTTTTATATGCAGCTAAACCAAATCCTAGCTTATGTACCTGTTTCCAAGATATGACTGACTGCTCAGTACCACATCCACAATTCTCCACCTGGGAAAAGAAGGTGTCCCCAGAGGAAACTGCCCCAGCTTTCTGAGGCCTGAGGCTTTCCCCCACATGCTGGGCTGTGGGCAGTGCTTCAGCAGAGCTGTTCCAGAATACAGCACAGAGCCTGTTTCCCCGTCCCTGCTGGGCCCTGTGCATGACAACACTCTCTATGGCCTGGGACAGCAGGGTAGGAGACAAATATGCCAGGCTTAGAAACAGCAAAGGCACAAAGACACTGCAGGGAGCTCAGACCTAGGGGTGCCTGGGTGGCTCAGTGGGTTAAGCATCTGCCTTCAGCCCAGGTCATGATCCCAGAGTCCTGGGATTGAGCCCCGGTTCCAGCTCCCTGCTCCTCAGGGAGTCTGCATGCTTCTCCCTCTCCCTCTGCCTGCTACTTCCTCCGCTTGTTTTCTCTCTCTCTCTCTCTGTCAAATAAATAAATTCTTTTTTTTTTTGGTTTTTTTTTTTTAAGATTTTATTTATTTATTTGACAGAGATCACAAGTAGGCAGAGAGGCAGGCAGAGAGAGAGAGAGAGAGAGGGAAGGAGGAAGCAGGCTCCCCGCTGAGCAGAGAGCCTGATGCGGGGCTCGATCCCTAT
>NW_019154138.1:3154825-3188034 GCF_002288905.1 Enhydra lutris kenyoni
AGGAAGCAGGCTCCCCGCTGAGCAGAGAGCCTGATGCGGGGCTCGATCCCTGGACCCTGAGATCATGACCTGAGCCGAAGGCAGAGGCTTTAACCCACTGAGCCACACAGGCGCCCCTCAAATAAATAAATTCTTAAAAAAAAAAAAAAAAAAGGGGAAGAAAAAGCAGCAGCTCAGACCTAGAGTCTGTGTTCCCCCTAGGTCTCAGCTCCACCACTTTCTAGGTGGGTGATCTTGGGCTGATTAGTGATTTTGGTTACAAGTAATGGAAGACCCAACTCAAAATGGCTTAAACAATGAGTTGGGGTTTTTTTGTTTGTTTTTTGTTTTTTGTTTTTTTGTTTTTTTAAATAGTAGTCTCCCCGCCCAACATGGAGCCCAGCTCAGGACTTGAACTCATGACCCTGAGATCAAGACTTGAGCTGAGATCAAGAGTTGGAGCTTAATCAACTGAGCCACCCAGGTGCCCCAACCCTTTTTTTCTTGAATAACCAAAAGCTCCAAGGTAGAAGGCTCCAGGCTTGGCTAATTCAGCAACTCAATCACATCATCAAGGAGCCATTCCTTCTCTCTTTCTGCTCTGCTTCTTATGGTAGACTGGAACAAAGGCCCCACTGTTTACCCCCTCATCCATGCCCCCTGCCCTGTGACCTGGCAGTGGCCACGTTCCAAGAGGAGTCACCGGCTCTGCCCCCTTTGACACTAGGCTCAGCCAGGTGGCTTGCTTTGGTAATAGTACCCAGATACAGGCAGAGGCTTGAAATGGTCATGCCCATGGAGGTTTGCCCTTTGCCCCTCTGCTGTGGCCCTGAGACCCTGCGGAGGATGAGCCAGCCTAGATCAGCCAACTCCAATCACATGAGCAGTAAATGCTTCTTGCTGAACGCCTCTTGGGTTTTGAGGTTGTTTGTTATGCAGCATTACGGGGGCCATAGCTAACTGATACACATCCTCAGCATATCAACTTGCACCTTATTCTGACTCTCTTCATGGCTCTACTGGCTACCAGTTCCAGAAATTACATGCAGCCAACAATGACCAGAGGCAAAAGATAAAAGGGAGTCACCCTGACATGGGTCTTTTTATCAAAGCAAGGAAAACCTCCCTATCACACCCTAATGGGCTTCTCTGCCACCCTGCATCTCCTTCCCATGCTCAATGCTGGGCAAGAGGAGGAGATCAACATGTCTTGGTCAGCCAAAAATCACTCCCTGTGCAATGGAGTGACCCACTTCCTTTGGGCGAAAACACAAGGAAGGAAAATGGGGGTGAAGAAGGGTATGTGTTGGTATGAGGGGTGGGGATGGCTGTGGAACAGGCAACCAACATCATCTCCCACTCACAGTGTCTTGGAAACTCAGTTTTCCCATCTGTCAAATGGAAGTAATACTCGCTCTACCCACTTCCCTAAGTGAAACAAGTCCAAACAGGAAAGCAGATGTTATAATTATATGACTATAATAGAGAGAGCCCATACGTCCACCAGATATTAGTCCTATCCCCTGAAAGAGTTTCTAGGGGCACCTGGATGGCTCAGTTGGTTAAGCAACTGCCTTCGGCTCAGGTCATGATCCCGGAGCCCTGGGATGGAGTCCCGCATCTGGCTCCTAGCTCCATGGAGAGTCTCCTTCTCCCTCTGACCTCCCCTCTCATGCTCTTTCTCTCTGTCTCTGTCTCTCTCTCTCTCTCTCAAATAAATAAATAAAATCTTTATTTATTTATTTTTTAAAGATTTTTATTTATGTATTATTTGACAGAGAGAGAGAGAGATCACAAGTAGGCAGAGAGGCAGGCAGAGGGAGAGGGAGAAGCAGGCTCCCTACTGAGCAGAGAGCCCGATGCGGGGCTCGATCCCAGGACCCCCAGATCATGACCTGAGCTGAAGGCAGAGGCTTTAACCCACTGAGCCACCCAGGTGCCCCTAAAATCGTTATTTAAAAAAAAAGAGTTTCTAACAATGGGGACCAGAAACTTGCTGGACTATTTCCCCAGCCTTGCCCCTGCCCCAGGGGTGAGAGCTCTCGCACGGTGACAGTGTGGTTGAGTTGCCTATGTCACAGCTTGTCCAACAGGACCCCTCCTCCTTTGGGCACAGCACCTCACTGCCATCATCTGCAGAAGCGGGGAGGGGCAATGTCCAGGGAGGAACCAGGAACAGGCTGGCGTTGGCAGGTAGGGACAGGTCCGCAGGGGCCTTACTTGCAGGGTACTAGGGGCCGGACAGTACTTTCTCCCGAAGAGGGAGTGGTGGAGCAGAGCCCCTGAGGGAGCCCTTATGAAATAGGCACCCTCTTCAGGCACCCCTGCCATCAACAGTTTCCAAAGGAGCAGGAACCCCAGGCAGGAGAGGTTCTCTAGGGACCAGCTGCCCCAACCCACTGTCCCTCCAGTGTGGACCCCTGGGAATCCAGAAGTTTCTTCACTAGGGTGATGGCAAGGGCTGGACGTCTGTAAAATTCATTTTCGTATGTGCTTCAGCTCACACCACAGACAGGTGCAAAATAAGGTTCAGGCTGAGGAAGATTGCTCGTGAGTCAAGTCAGCAAAGCCAAGCCCTGAAACCATCGCTACAGGTCTCAGGCCTGCCGGCCCCCACCCCACCCCTCATTATGGCTCAGTCAGGGACAAAGGCACAGACTACTCAGGCTGAGAGCATTGTTACTGCAGGTCCCTGACTTAATACAGGAGCCTGTGGGGTGCTTTCCACTCGGCAAGCAAGTGCACACAGGAGCCAGGCTACGGCTACAGCACTGTGTGGGCACTTGGATGTCTGCCGGCAGGGGACTGGCTAGCAGAGCACAGACCATCGGCACAACTAGATTTTTTGTTAATAAATAAAAGCTGTTATTATTATTATTATTATTATTATTCACACTATAGGGCAAGTCTCCCCTTCCTCTCATCCCAACTCTGAAAGATCTTCCAAGAGGGACACACAGAACCCACACTCTGTTTCTTCCTCTCCAATCCACCGCGTCCCTTACTTCCCCACCGGTGCCGCCCCCTCCCCTTAGCCCCGCCCCTTGCCCCCTCCCTTCTCCCTTTGCCCCTCCCATCAGCCCTGCTGTGGCGCGGTGCTGACCAGGCTTTCCATATAGTTTTGTGGGATGGCGACGAAGCCCACGTGTTTGGGGGTAGGCACGGAAAAGGAAGAAGCCCCGCTCTAGGAATGGACATAGAAGAGCTCCATGGTGTAGGCCTAACGGGGCAAAAAAACCAAGTCCAGAGCAGTGTGTGCGCAAACTGGGGCTCGGGCGGCTTTCTCTGGAAAGATACGCACTAGAAGCTGCTAAGAGGCTGCCTCTTGGGGGAGCAAGGAAGGAGCAGCAGAGCAAGGGCAGGAAGAACACCTACTCTGTATCTGAGAGCCTGATTTTGAAAAAGCATCATTTGAAAACGTCATGGGAGGCTTTTCCCTGTTTAAAATAAACAGACTCATTTTCAAAGTGTTTTAACGACTTCTCTCTCTCTCTTTTTTTAAGATGTTACTTATTCACTTGAGAGAGGGAGAGACAGAGAGAGCACAAGCCGGGGGAGAGGCAGAGGGAGAGAGAGAGAAGTTGATTCCCCGCTGGGCTGGCAGCCCAACCTGGGCCTCGATCCCAGGACCCAGAGATTGTGACCTGAGCTAAAGGCAGACACTTACCCCACTGAGCCACCCAGGCACCCCAATCACTCCCCTCTTGATCTCATCAGACCCTCCCTGTGGGGGAGGTATGGTTATCGCTATTTAAAAGAAAAGAAGGCTGAATCCCCAAGACAAAGTAACTGGCCATGGTCCCCAGGAAGACTCCAGTCAGGCCTGGACCAGCACCAGCCTCCTCGCTCCCCTTCGGGAAGGGTTCCCAGCGTCGGCATGGCAGCTCCCTTCAGCATGAGACCCTCTCTGGCGAGCTTCCCCAGCTGCCAGCAGCCTGGCTTGCAGGCGCCCTCCAGTCTGGGCCCTGAGGGGCTGGGATGCTGAGCCAGGGACTGCTGAGCCCCTACGAGGGTCCGCATCAGACCGTCCTGACCCAGCTCAGTGGCAAGGCCTCCACTAGCCCGCCAACCCTGTTCCCAGCACAGTGCATTGCTTATAAAATACGTTCTTAAAACGCCTGTCACATTTTATCTGATGTTTAAAATTGATTTTCTTTTTGGATGACACACAATACGAACCGACTGCTCAATGATCTCTTTATCAGCCATAGACTCCAGCATGACGCTCGTCATCCATGTCTGGGCGCGGGGAGCAGCCCTGGAACTGGCCCAGACACGGCGTTCTGGGAAGGCTTTGAACCTGGTGCGAGTGTAGGGCCGAGGAAACTGCCCAGAGGGTTTTCCAGTGACAAACAGGGCTCCTATCTACTTGCTGAGACCGCTGAAACCTTCTTCTTGCAACACTGTCACAAGATAGGCAGCTCAGAGCCCCCCCAAAAACCCAAATCCACATGTGTATTGAGCAGCTACTAAGAACTGGGGTCTACACTTGGCACTGTCAGCCTCTCACTCCCTCTACTCTGTGTAACAGCCAGGGAGGCTTGAATAACTTCTTTTGATTTCTAGAAGGAGTCTTCCTGAAGCTAGCACAAATCACTGATGGGGGAAGGGATGGGGGAGGGGGGACGTCCCAGAGTGACGAGGATGACAGACTCCTGTGGGAACTCCGTAGTTCATATCTGGTGAAGGTCTGTGAGGAGTTAGGCACCTTTCTGGGTGCCACAGTTACATCAAAGACCAAGTGAAAAAGAAAAAAAAAATCCCCCCTGGAGTGGTAGGCACTTTACATTTTTAATTTATTTTTTAAAACTTTTTAATATCAAAGTTCAATTTTATTGTTTTAACTGAAGTATAACAGTGTTATGTAAGTTTCAGGTGTAGAATATAGTGAGTCAACAATTCTTTTTTTTTTTAAAGATTTTATTTATTTATTTGATAGACAGAGATCACAAGTAGGCAGAGAGGTAGGCAGAGAGAGAGGGGGAAGCAGGCTCCCTGCTGAGCAGAGAGCCCACCCGAAGCAGCCTTATCGATCCCAGGACCCAGAGATCATGACCTGAGCTGAAGGCAGAGGCTTTAACTCACTGAGCCACCCAGGCGCCCCTGAGTCAACAATTCTATACATCACAGTGTTTATCGTGGTAAGTGCCCTCTTAATGCCCTTCACCTATCTGCCCCCCTCCCGCACTCACCGCCCCTCCCCACCAGTTTGTTCTCTGTGTTTAAGAGTCTATTTTGGGGGGACGCCTGGGTGGCTCAGTTGGTTGGACGACTGCCTTCAGCTCAGGTCATGATCCCGGGCGGCCGGGATCGAGTCCCACGTCGGGCTCCCAGCTCCATGGGGAGTCTGCTTCTCCCTCTGACCTTCTCCTCCTCGCTTATGCTCTCTCTCACTGTCTCTCTCTCAAATAAATAAATAAAATCTTTAAAAAAAAAAAAAGAGTCTATTTTGGGGGCCCCTGTGTGGCTCAGTGGGTTAAAAATCTGCCTTCGGCTCAGGTCATGATCCTGAGGTCCTGGGCTTGAGCCCCACTCAGTGGGGAGGCTGCTTCTCTCTCTCCCTCTGCCTAACATTCTGCCTACTTCTTCTCTCTCTCTCTCTCTCTGTGCAATAAATAAAATCTTTTTTTAAAGAGTCTATTTTTTTCTCCTTTTTTCTTCATTTGCTCAGTTTCTTGAATTCCACATGTGAGTGAAATCATACAGTATTTGTCTTTGTCTGACTTATTTCACTTAGCTTAATACCCTCTAGGACCAACCAGGTCACAATGGCAAGATTCCATTTCTTTTATAGCTGAGTGATATTCTGTTGCATGGGTGTGTGCACATGTATATATCACATCTTCTTTATCCGTTTGTCTTTCAATGGACATGAGAGCTGCTTCTCTATCTTGGCTATTGTAAATGCTGCAATAAACATCAAGGTACATGCATCTTTTCCAGTTAGTGTTTCCATTTTCTTTTGCGTAAACACCCAATAGGACAAGTACTGGGTCATACGATCCTTGAATTTTAATATTTTGAGGAACCTCCCTATGTTTTCCACAGTAGACGCACCAGCTCGCATTCCCACCGACAGGGCAGGACGCTTCCCCTTTCTCCACCTCCTCACCAACACTTGTTATTTCTTGTGTTTTGATTTTAGCCATTCTGATAACTTATGGTGGTTTTCCTTTGCATTTCCAGGGGTGCGCAGTTTGAAACTGGGAGGTTCCCGCGAGGACAGACGGTCACATCTGAAGGACAGCAGGGGCCAGGCTGAGGAGGACCTGGAGTATGGAGAGTGGAGACAGCCTGGTCACAGCGGCATTGGCCCCAAGTCACAGCATCAACTGTTGCCAGCCTGTGACCGGCGGCCCTGCGTCAGGAGCCCGCCCCTGGCCCAATCAGCGGTGGCCAGGGCGTGTCCTGAGGGGGGCGTGTCCCGCGGGGGCAGAGCTGATTCACTGGGAGGGGCTGCGGGTGGCCCCCCCGCAAGCAAAGAAAGACCACTTTCTTTTTACAAATGGACCCTGGGGGGCGTCTGGGTGGCTCAGTGGGTTAAGCCTCTGCCGGTTCAGGTCATGATCTCAGGGTCCTCGGATGGAGCCCCACATCAGGCTCTCTGCGCAGCAGCGAGTCTGCTTCCCGCCCCCTCTCTGCCTACTGGTGATCTCTGTCAAATAAATAAATAAAATCTTAAAAAACAAACAAACAAAAAAACAAGTGGGCCCTTGGAGGGCTTACTTCAGAAGCTGCCCGGTCAAATAGTCCTTCTTGGTGTGTTGTTCTAATTGAGCCAGCACTTAACATGGGAAATCTCATGTAACAACTCAGGTTTTTTAAAAAATTCTCCTGAAAATAATCATCAGCTCTGACAACTCCGGCCGCTCAATTTTTCTGCCAGGTACCAGGAGGCCAAAGTAACCAGCCCTGCAGGTGAGGCTCAGCTGGGGCTCTTCTGGGTCACCCCAGGGACTCTTCTGTCCCCTGCTGCTATTTGATGCGCAAGGTTAAGCCAATGGTTTGTCTGAAGTCACAGAGGACCTGCTGGGTACCAGGACAGGGCCTGTGATCCTGGGGCGCTATGTGGTTGTGCCTTTTGCCACTTACCCCCGACTGCTCTGGCAGCCGTTCCAGGGTGTCTTGACTGCATCCTGCCCCTAAAAGATGTCCTGAACCAACAGCAAAAGGGCAGGCTCCCGGGGGGCTCCCCCCTCACTTCTGCTGGTGACATGTCATTCTTGATGGCTTTGAGTTGAGTCCTCTAATCCCTTCCCCTGGGCCACTAAAACTTATTTCTTTAGAAGTTTCTCCAAGCAGAAAGTCTAAGCATTTTTGGGATAAGCTTGGGATCTGGGGAGCAGGGCTGATTATCCCTCCTCTTGGTATCCTCCAAGTCTGAGCGCTGCATGGCTCAAAGCACCAGCCTTAATGGTGACCGAGTAACGGGCCGTTGCTGCATACCAAGTCCAGAGGTCCCACCGAGGGACCCAGAAGGAACATCTTTCCCTCCAGCAAAGGGCTAGAGGTGGAATTCAGGGGAATGAGGTGCTGGGGCCTCCACTTTCCGAGGCAGGTGGGCTTGGGACAGGGGTTGAGGATGGTGGGATGAGTGAGGTCTGAGAAGCAAAGCCTACCTCTCTCCGACTGGCTCCAGACTATGACCAGGGGGGCTCCCTGCCCGGGAATTCACAGACAGACAGAACAGCCTGATCCCTGCAGGAAGCCGTAGATCTGTGGGAAATGAGCAAGGTGAATTTCTAGGACAGGAAGGAGCGAGCCCCTGGTGTGGCCTTGAGTATGGCTCAGACGCCTGCCTAAGTACCCTTGGGTTTAAGGCCAAGCTTCCCACTCAGCAAGCCTCTCCTTGAGGGAGCAGACAGATGCCTCGGGGCTCCTCTGTGCCCCTCATCCATTCCTGCCTGTCTTCAGATAACATTTGTTGAGCGCCTACTATGCATCTGGCACTGAGCTGGGCCATGGGACTCAGAGTTGCCACTGACCAGTGGTGATGCCAACAGCCATGAGATTTAGAACAGAACAGAGCCTGGAGACAGGACGAAGGGTCCGGGTGGCCAGGGAAGCCCTCAGAGGAGTCACACCGAAACTGACACCAAGGGCAAAGAGGTATTGGCTGCACGGAGCAGAGGAGGGTCAGGCAGAGGCAGAGCAATGCATGATGGTCCAAAGGCAAGGCAAGGGTTCAGGAGACCCGGAAGCAGTCCAAGTGGCTGGCAGTGAAGGGGAGGGAAGTGGGGGGAGGCCGGTGACCCCAGGTGAGGAAGGCGGGCAGGGCCTTACAGAGGCAGGTAAAGGCCTGGACTCCATCCTGAGACCATGGGAGTCACGGGAAGCCTTTCAGCTGGGGGCCAGCCTGGGGCTTGGGAAGAGGCCTGGGGCTGCAGGCGGACGACTGGCTGGCTGGGAGTCAAGCCTCCACACAGGGATGCCAACATTTGCGCCACGACCTGGGGCAGCTTGTGCAGGAGGGATGCCAAAAATATCAGGGTTCCCTGGAGCCCCAGGTGACACAGTGAGGCCTGTCCTGGTGGATGAGTCTGGGTTGGTGAGGCTTTTCCTAATTCTGGTGTGAAAATCCATCATCACCCTGGGAAGTCCAGGGCCCTTCAAAGGCCCAAGCTGGAGCTCGCATTAATCTGGGCAGACACCCTCTCGTGGCTGCATGTCCAGCTTGTGTCACTTTAAAATTCTCTTTGTTTCAGCCACCTGAGAGCCTGGGGTGCTGGGGTTGGGGAATCCACAAAAAGACTCAATGTAGGCAGGGACCAGGGTCTGGGATGCTGGCTGCTGGGCTCAAGGAGAATGTACTGCTGAGAAGCCGGTCCACAAGGAACACCCAGCACCCTCCCCCCCCCGCCGCCACCGCCATGGTCGCTGGGGAGCAGGGGACTGGCTGTTAGGGAGCTGGAGGGAGACACCAAGTCTCCCAGCACTCCAGCCTGGAACGGCGATGCAGGAGGATGTCCCGGAAATCTGCATCTCTGCCCTCCACAGTATGCTGGCTCTGGAGGTCTCCCGGGCCTGAAGGGCGTCCCTGAGCAGTGGCTAGGCTTACGGGTGGCTTGGGGCAACTTAAGCCCACCCAGAAGCTCCGGCAGCTTCTCCAGCCACCTCAAGTAAATACACAACAGGTAGAGCTAGTTTCCTGTTCTTCAGCCTCAGGACCAACCCCCAGCATGCCCACTCATAGCCAGCCTGCCAACCTCCAAGCTGGTCCTGTGGGATGACCTGACACAAGCATGGGGTTGGTTGGGCTCCTCTGAACCAGATCACACCTGAAGCTCTGGAAGAGTCAGGCCCAGCCCACAGGTTCCCAGCTTGTCCTGAGGTGGTCATGGTCTTGGAGGCGGCCTGGCACCTCTGTCCCCTCCCGCCAGCATCCTCATACACCCATTGTGTCCCGGGCTTCAGAAGTCACAGTCTGCCCCCTTCTGGTGGCCAGGAATTCTCAGGAAGCCTCGGGCTGGCAGGAGCTCCATCCAGCCCAGGTGATGGGATGAAGGTGCTGGGCTGAACCCGCCTTGGCATTGCCTCCTGGGTGCCCCTCCCAAGCACTGACTGAGGGGGCGGGGGCTTGGGCCCACGACAAGGGCCTCAAATGTATGACCTTCCCTCCAGATGCTGTTATGCATGGCCCACAGGAACAGGATGGAAATGAGCAACATTCTCCAACTTGAAACTTGTGTCCCATCACCAGGCAAGGCTGCCTTCAGTGACCTATAAGTTAATTTTTTAAAAGGGAAATGTTAATTACCCTGACACAGTTCAACTGCACAGTCATGTGTGTGTTAGGAGCATTCACGGGTTAAATCTATTCATATGAAGCAGACAACAACGGCAGAGATTTGTTTCAATGCTTTCTCACCCTGTAACATATGGAAGCCACAAAACATATGCTTGCACACTGTGTGGGACCAAATGCCAACTGGAGGGCTTGCATCTTGGTGAGGTCTGGAGCCTGGGGCAGGATCTGCGTTGCCTCTGCACCCTCAAAGGGACCGGAGCTCTGGGGTCAGCCGATCTGGGCTCAAGAGCAATCTTCTTGCTGTGTGGCATTTGGCCCGTGACTTAACTGCACTGTGCCTCGGTTTCTTCATCTGTAAATGGGGCTAATAAAGCAGTCTTGTCGGTCCAGTAGCAGAGCAGATTAGATGAAACCGCACACATAAAGTGTGTGGCCTAAGGCGATTGTCCACTGAGAAAGCTCTGTGTTAGTTCCACATGCTAAGGCCACCAGTGCCTTCCCTGGCACACCAAGGGCCAGGCTTGTGATCTTGCCATGGGTAAGGCTGCAGGAGCTCGGAAGAGGCCCAAACAAATCACGGGATCATTGCAGAGCCACACTGCCTTCCTTTAGTTCTGTTCTCCAAGTCCAGTGCTCTCTCCTTGTCCCAAGCCTTCCCTTGTCCAGATTTCCAGGTGGTCCTGTTTCCTGCTGGGCTGTTTTCCTTTTTCCATTCAGCTCACCAAGCAGTTGGCAAGTGGCAGGCAGGGTACCAGAGCCTATGAGGAAGGGCGACTGGGCTCTAGCTCCCCCTAGACCCCCACTTTCCCAGAAGGGGACAGACAGGCAGACAGACGCCCAAGCAGCCGTGTTCCTGAGAGGCACTACTCTGCGATACCAAGGCAGGGCCACAGGTGGGTAATGGGGCTTGGAGGGCTTTAAGGTCAGCCCCAGGGATGAGTGTTGGGAGTTAGCAGGGAGTAATGGGAAAGGCTCAGGTTTGGGGGGAGTTTCAAGATTTTATTTGTCAGTTGGGGCGCCTGGGTGGCTCAGTGGGTTAAAGCCTCTGCCTTTGGCTCAGGCCATGATCCCAGGGACCTGGAATCGAGGCCCACATCGGGGGCGGGGGGGGGTGTCTCTGCTCAGCAGGGAGCCTGCTTCCTCCTCTCTCTCTGCCTGCCTCTCTGCGTACTTGTGATCTCTCTGTCAAATAAATAAATAAAATCTAAAAAAAAATTTATTTGTCATAGAGAGAGCATGAGCGAGCACAAGGAGGGAGAGAGGCAGGGAGAGGGAGAAGCAGGCTGAGCAAGGGGCCCAATTCGGGACTTGATCCCAGGAGCCTGTGGGATCATGACCTGAGCCGAGGGCAGAAGTCTTAGGCGACTGAGCCACCCAGGCGTCCCAAGGTCGGGGTTTTAGGGAAGAGAAAGTCCTCTTTCCTGAGCGTCTGGAGTTTGCCTTTCCAGAACCAGGCCTGAGCAGACAGCCCTCTGCCGTTCCTAAGGGGATGCCAGTTTGGCCTCATTCACTTTGGGGTGACACCACTCAAACTGGATTAAGTATAAAAGGGTAAAAGATTTACGGGCTCGTGTAACTGAAAATGCCAGGGCATGGCTGCCCTCCAGGTACCACCCAGGGCTTCAGGCAGTCACGTCAGACCCAGGTTCCCTGCCACCTCTGGCCTGGGCTCTCTGCGGTGGCTCATTCTCGAGCATCCCACGCCCTCCCTCGGGTGCTACTTCCTAATCCCAGCTCCAGGACGACAGCCTACACCTGGCGCCCACACTTGGCAACCCCATCAAAACCGCCTCGAGGGGCGCCTGGATGGCTCAGTGGGTTAAGCCTCTGCCTTCGGCCCGGGTCATGGTCTCAGGGTCCTGGAATCGAGCCCCACATTGGGCTCTCTGCTCAGCAGGGAGCCTGCTTCCTCCTCTCTCTCTGCCTGCCTCCCTGCCTACTTGTGATCTCTCTCTCTCTCAAATAAAAAAAAAAAAAAAAAAAAAACGCCTCGAGCGGCTGGTTCTCAGTGAGTACTTCCGGAAGTCCTGGGGAGGACTCTCATTGGACCAGCTGGAGTCCAAGCCGGCCTTTGAACCAATCACAGAGGTCAGGCCAGGGGGTAATGCTGATTGGCCCGGCCCCAGTCACGTGACCCCCACCTGTTGGCGCTGACCGGAGCGGTCAGTACCTTGGGCTGGGAGTTGGGAAGGGGTGGTTCTCCAAAGGGTTATCAAGGCGGAGTCCCCAGGTGAATGCAGCAGTTGTCTACTGCAAACGTGACGGGTTCTGTTAGCTCGGGGTTTATTTTTTCCTCTGTCTTGCTTTCATGCCCAAAAGCTGCTACTTTATGCCAAACATAGAGCAGAGTTATCAGCACCAGACTGGAGCTACCCAAGGCTCCTGTAGTGGCCGCTTGGAAAAGCCTCCAGAGTGGAGAGGAGCTGCCGCCGCTCAATCTCCGGTCCTGGAACACCAGGCTTTTTGCCTCGCACAGATCGGAGACAGCCATGACACCCATGGCCCCGCAGACTGGGTAGGTCTTAGCTGCCAGGACCCGTGGTTGGCATCCTGAGACCACAGCGCCAACACTGAGACATCTTCTACTCCAAGAAGCAGTGCAGGGTACACTGCGCCACTAGGAAAAAGCATGATCTACGATGCATGCTTTCTCACAAGATATACTAAGTATATGAAATTAGGATACGCTTTACATTATCATGCGTCTTTCAGACCCTCGTCTCCCCAAATCTCTCCTGAGGTAGATGACCAAAGTAGCAAATAATTTTAAAAATTTTTAAAACTGATTGTTCTGCTTCTCTATGTGGAAAATCCAAAAGAATCAACAAAAAAGCTCCTGGAGGGGCACCTGGGTGGCTCAGTGGGTTAAAGCCTCTGCCTTTGGCTCAGGTCACGATCTCAGGGTCCTGGGATCGAGCACCGCATCGGGCTCTGTTCAGCAGGGAGTCTGCTTCCCCCTCTCTCTCTGCCTACTTGTGATCTCTGTCTCTCTATCAGATAAATAAAATCATTAAAAAAAAAAAAAAAGCTCCTGGAACTAAAAAACCATTATAGCAAGGTTGTCAGATACAAGGTTAATATACAAGTCAATCGTTTCCCTCCATAACAGCAACAAACAAGGGAATTTAAAATTAAAAACACAAAGGGGCACTGGGCCGGCTCAGTTGGTTGAGTGTCCGATTCTTGATCTCAGCTCAGTACTTGGTCTCGGGGTCGTGAGTTCAGGGCCTGCATTGGGCTCCACATTGTGTGTGGAGCCTACTTACATTAAAACAACAACAAACCTAAAAACACAAGAACAACTTGTTAGCAACTTCCAAAAATGAAATACCTCAATATAAATCTAACAAAACACGGACAAGAGCTGTATGAGGAAAACCACAATACTGACAAAAGAAATCAAGGAAGGTCTAAATAAATGGAGAGCCAGTCCATGTTCATAGCCAGAAAGAGGCAACATTGTCCAGATATCAGTTCTTCCCAACGTGATCTCTACATTCAATACAATCACAAGCATTTTTCTGGATACCAACAAACTGATCCTAAAGTTCATGTGGAGAGGCAGAAGATCCAGAATAGCCAACTCAATACTGAAGGAAGAAGAATGAAACTGGAGGACTGACACGACTCAACCTCAAGACATACCACGAGGCAGCGGTGATCTAGATGAAGTGGCAAGAATGGACACACAGATGCATGGAACGGAATGAAGAGCCCAGGAACAGACCCACATAAATACAGACAGACCCAAATAAATACAGATCTTTGACAAAGGAACAGTACAATGAAAAGATAGTCTTTTCAACGAATGGTTCTGAACCATGTGTCCACACGCACAAAATGTGACACAGACCTTCACCATTCACAAAAATTAACTCAAACATCAAAGGTGCAATCCTTTTTTTTTTTTTTTTAAGATTTTCTTTATTTGTCAGAGAGAGATAGAGAGAGCAAGCCTGTGCACACAAGCAGGCTCCCCGCTGAGCAGGGAGCCTGACACAGGACTCCATCCCAGGATCCTGGGATCATGACGTGAGCAGAAACCCAGAGTCGGAGGACCAACGAACTGAGCCACCCAGGCGCCCCTGTGTCGCCTAGTATTTTCAAGGTTTATCTAAATCGTAGCCTGCACCCGTCCTGCATTCCTTGTTAAGGCCAAATAATGTTCTGCTGTATGAGGAGACCACATTTTGTTTCTCTCTTCGTCCGTTAATGGACGTTTGGGTCATTTTCCCGCTTCGGCTGTGGTGAATACGCTGCTGCGAACTCCCGTTGTGCCGGGCTCTGCTGGACACTCACTCGTTTTCAGCTCCGCGGGGCGTACACCCAGGAGTGGAGCTGCCGAGTCCTGTGGTGACGCTGCGCGACTTTTGGAGGAATGGCCGGACGGCTGCCCCAGCAGCGCCGCATTTCACGCCCCCACCAGTGACGTGCGGGTTCCAGGTTCTCCGCACCTTCACCAACGGCTGTTATTTTCCTTTTTAAAAAATTTTTTAGATTTTTATTCTAGGGGTGCCTGTATGGCTCAGTGGGTTAAAGCCTCTGCCTTTGGCTCAGGTCATGATCTCAGGGTCCTGGAATCCAGCCCCAAGTCAGGCTCTCTGCTCAGCGGGGAGACTGCTTCCTGCGCCTCTCTCCTGCCTCTCTGCCTACTTGTGATCTCTGTCAAATAAATAAATATTTTTTAAAAAATCTTAAATTTTTTTTTTTTTAAATTCTAGCCTTCCTAATGTGAAGAGTTTTAAGGACATTAAAAAAAAAAAAATCCTGGAGCTCCTGGGTGGCTCAGTGGGTTAAGCCTCTGCCTTTGGCTCAGGTCATGATCTCAGGGTCCTGGGATCGAGCCCCTTATCCGGCTCTCTGCTCAGCAGGGAGCCTGCTTTCCCCTCTTTTTCTGCCTGCCTCCTTGCCTACTTGTGATCTCTGTCTGTCAAATAAATAAAATCTTAAAAAAAAAAAATCCTTGTTCAGGTCACAGAGAGGCCTTCTGCCAGGTGGTTTCGGCCTGGTCACCAATTAGAAGGTTGCTAAGTGTGGCCTTACCAGGGGCCCTCTTTCCCACCAACTTCCCCTTTCTCCTGGCCAGCTTTGGTTCATCACCCCTGGTCCCATGGTACTCCCTAAGGAGTACCTCCTCTTTTCCACATGAGGACCCTGGAGCTCGCCAGGTCTTAGAGCTCAGGCCTGCGAGCTGCTTTGATTAGGACATCTGGCCCTTGAGCGTGAGGCCCCGTCCCTTGCCCTGCTGGGCCATCTCTGCCTCACCTGCTCTAAGCCAGAGCCAGTCACCTCCCTTGGTCCCTATGCCTCCTTCAGCTTTGCTCGGGCTCACCCACATCCCATCCCACACTGTCCGGCCAGCCCCCCAGACGCTCAATTTCCTTCTAGGGCTCGGTAGCCACAGGCCCTCATTCAGAGCCGGGGAGCCAGTGCCCGGGCGTACTGCCCAGCACCCCCTCTCCTGCCAAGCATGATCCCGGCCCTGCTGTGCTCATGCGCAGAGACCCCACTGTCCCCTGCCCTCCACAGGAGCTGCTGGGTCCTCACCAGGTGTTGGCTTCCTCTCAAAAGCTCTTCTGCCAATGATTATGTATCACCCAGGCCCGAGATACATGGTTAGGCAGCGGTAAGCTGTCTGTGTGCCTGCGTGTCGTCAGGCAGGGCTGTGGGCTTCAGGGGCACAGGGACGTCCTTTGTTACCTGCCGCTGCTCCCGGCACATACCGGCACTCACCTGCTGAATGCACGAGCGACAGGATGAATGAACAAATGAACGGACAAGGTCTTAAGAGTTGAGTCGCCATCTGCCTGTTAAGGGAGCTAAGGGTTACCCCAACGCCAACCACACCTCCCACAGGTCGCTTCGGACTGGGCCAAAACCTGCTTGCCGCTTTCTTCAAGCTTTAACGCGGTAGACTTGGCAGAGCTGCCTCCCTCCTCGTCACCCCCACCCGACTCCACCCCCACCCCCCCACCCCCGCAACCATTGTCATCCCCACCTGGCCACAGCACAGCCAGACGCTGGTCAAGCGGAAATCATCTTGCAGCTCAGATTTTAAAAGTTAATGTTTGCTTCTTAGGCATGCATATAATGCACACTTTAAAATGAATGGATGGATGGACGGAAAGGAGGGAGGGAGGGGAAGAAAAGAAAGAAATTACAGAATGAAATTCACCCGTATCTCCAGGACATAATTACTATGAACATTTCTGTGTATTTTTTTTCAGCATTTTTCAAAGCACAAATATTTTGCACAGTTGAAAGTATACAACATACGTATGTTGTAACCTATTTTTTCCAAAGCATTCTAGCATGAATACTATCATTAAATTCTCTCCATAAATTTAATACTAACGTATGTTTTAATGGCTGCCTAATATTCCATCTTATGAATACGCCACAATTCAAGCCATTCTTCCAGAGCTGATCCTTTGTTTGGCATCTTTTTCGTGTGAGGTTGTAAGCAAGTCACAGGCTTTGCAGCCTGCCCGCCCAACACCCATCCTTCTTTTGGCAAAACCACATCCACCCAAATGCCCTGGAGCCCTTCCCCCTCCCAGAGGGGTGCAGGTGCACAGGGCCTTATTTGACATCCAGCTCCGGGAGAGGATGTGACTGCGGGCTGACCAGTCGGCGTCGCCCACCCCCTGGCCACAGGATTGGATCCAGAATGAACATGTGGCCCCATCAAATCCAGACGGCTGACAACTCTTGCAAAGAGAGGCATGCTCATTCTCTGCTGTTCCTGGTACATTAGGGTGAAAGTCGGGAGATGCCGGTGTGCATCTTGCCACCAAGGGAAGAGCAAAAGCAGCACATGAGCCCCTGCAACCATTTGCGCCTAATACTGGTGCTTTTCCTTTTTTTTTTTTTTAAAGATTTTATTTATTTACTTGACAGACAGAGATCACAAGTAGGCAGAGAGGCAGGCAGAAAGAGAGGGGGAAGCAGGCTCCCTGCTGAGCAAAGAGCGCAATGCGGGGCTGGATCCCAGGACCCTGGGATCATGACCTGAGCCAAAGGCAGAGGCTTAACCCACTGAGCCACCAAGGAACCCCTTTTTTTCTTTTTTAATTTTAATTTTAATTTTTTTTTAAGATTTTAATTATTAGACAGGGATCACAAGTAGGCAGAGAGGCAGGCAGAGAGAGAGGGGGAAGCAGGCTCCCCGTTGAGCAGAGAGCCCGATCCCAGGGGCTCGATCCCAGGACCCTGGGATCATGACCTGAGCCGAAGGCTGAGGCTTCACCCACTGAGCCACCAGGTGCCCCTCTTTCTTTTTTTAAAATCACATGAGCTAGTAAATTCCCATTCTGTCACTTCGAGTTGGGTTCCTGACCTTAAGTCTTACTGGATTATTTGTCAGACACATACTTTTCCACGATGCCAATCCTTCATTTCCTTAAAAGATAGACCCAAAAGTGTAAATTGTGGATCAAAGCAGAGTGTTGTGGTTTTTTTTGAAGATTTTATTTATTTATTTGACAGAGAGAGAGATCACAAGTAGGCAGAAAGGCAGATAGAGCGGGAGGAGGAAGCAGGCTCCCCGCCGAGCAGAGAGCCCAATGCGGGGCTCGATCCCAGGACCCTGGGACCATGACCTGAGCTGAAGGCAGAGGCTTTAACCCACTGAGCCACCCAGGTGCCCCAAAGCAGAGTGTTCTTAAAGCTGTTAATATGGGGGTGCCTGGGTGGTTCTGGTCATGATCTCAGTGTCCTGGGATGGAGTCCCGCGTCAGGCTCCCTGCTCAGCAGGAAGTCTGCTTCTCCCTCTCCCTCTGCTGCTCCCCCTCCTTGTAAGCTCTGTCAAATAAACAGAATCTTAAAAAAAAACTAAATAAAGTTCCTAACACGTACAGATTGTTTTCCAGGCAGTCTGACGATTGATCCCCCCTTCCCGAGTAGGGAGAGATGCCGCATTGTGCTCCCAGCGTGACCTCTGCATGTTTGGAAACAACCATGCTGGAATGCTGGTGCCGAAAGAGGCGTGGGCCGAACACTCAGCCTACAACTGCCCAGCATGCAGGGGATGGACTGTGGAGCCAACACCTGGGGCTGGGTGTGAAGGGACTCTGCAGCCTGGGACCTTGAAGCAATGCCTGGGTCACAGTATAGTAAGACACACACAAGGGGCAGCAAACAGGCTGTACCAGAAGGTGACAGCTGCCAGGAACCCATTCAGCAAGTCACTCAGGGCTAACAGTCACTATTGTGTGTCCCATTCCCTAACCTCCCTGCCCCACCCCCATAATGGGTATTTCTCTTCTACTAACCCCTCTTGCTCAGTGTTTGGGGTGGCCCAGAATCCTTTTCTCCCAAGAATCAAGAGCCAAAGACGAACTCTCAGTGAGCAAGGGCATTCATTTCTAGGAAGAGTCTAGATGCAATAGTCACTCAGCCAAATGCATCAGGAAGGAAAGGATACTGGGAAACGTTGAAGGCGATTCAGAAACATCAGAACTAGCCACATGAATCAGAGGACTGAGCCCGCTCATTTCACTGCCTGTTTTGAAAGCCTGGGACGCGGGGTGCCTGCTGCTCCCTCAATCCTGTGGCAGGCAGCAGGAGGGCTCTTACGGCTCTCGCCCATTCAGCAGGTGCCTGTCCACTGTCACTGCACTCCTCCCTCAAAGGACGGGCTGCAAGTCCGGCAAGACGCCTGAGCTGGTTGCTCTCTGCTTGCCTCCTCCACTTACCAGCCTGCTCTGTGCCCTGGGAGCGAACACATGGTACCCTTCCCCTGCATGTTCAACGGCCCAGCCGCCATTCCTACATGTGCAGGGGGGAACGGATGCGCGAGGCTGCGGGGGGCGGGGGGAGGGGATGGCCAGGGGGCACTTCTGGGCTCTGGCGGTGGCTGTCTCTCTTAAAGGCCGCAGCTCCCAGCCATTTCTCTCCCACTGCTCCAGCTTTGGCTGAGCTCCATTAACTGCACTGCCTCTCCTGGCCCCTCCAGGCTGTGCGGCGGTAATGGCTTTGTGTGTTCCTAGTCCCCGAGCCCTCACTATGCTTTACCGGGTCCCCACATCTCAGTAACCAGCCCTCTCATTAGCCGCTCTTGAGTTAAAACCCTTTCAATATGCCATGTATGTGTCTCCTGACATCAAAATAGCTCAAACACCCCAGAATTCTAACATGCAGAGCTCTGCAAGTCTTCGAGAGGGTTATCTTTTCTTGCTGTTCAAATGGGAAAACTGCAGACCAGAGAAGGGACTGGTCCTGGTCAGGCAGTATAATTCACAAGGTAAAGCCAGAGTGAGAAGTGAACCCACCCCCTCACAAGATC
This sequence comes from Enhydra lutris kenyoni, assembly GCF_002288905.1. Taxonomy (NCBI): domain Eukaryota; kingdom Metazoa; phylum Chordata; class Mammalia; order Carnivora; family Mustelidae; genus Enhydra; species Enhydra lutris. Next base: position 3,173,839 of record NW_019154138.1, read on the forward strand.
CCCCTGCTCGGGGCACAGGACTGACACAGTGGGTTTGCAGTTCTGCTATTCAGCTGTGTGACCTTGCCCAAGTGACCCAGCCTCTCTGAGATGATAACGTGTACTCACTTCAGAAACTACGTGTGGGGATTAAATGAAATGATACACCTAAGCAGTTAACGCAGTTTATACACATAACTTGCAGCTGTCGTGGCTCTCAAGAGTTTGGTGGCGAGGTCTGACAGCTGCAGGGTGAGAACGACCAGCCCGAGACACCTCCCCTAGCATTACAATGGGCCACTTAAACGAACTATGAAGATGCAGAAATTAGCCAGCTTGCTGCTGTGGAGGAACAGAACGGACTCTAAGAAGGCCTTCTTTCCTGGATCTGTCAGTGACCGTGAACTCCATGACGTTAGGGACCCCTATTCCAGAGGAGCCCAGGTGTCCCTACTGAAGGACTCTTGCATATGGCAGAGATGACAGAGAAGGGTGTGGTGTCGGACCTGGAAGGGAGAGGGTATTCATCAACCCTCTGCGTCCCTGGGTCTTCTAGGAGTGGGGGATACAGTGGGGAATGAAACGAGACCTTGACCATGTCAGGCTCACCTAAGATCCTATAACCTAATTCTGCATTTTAACAACGAGGAAGCTGGGGTCCTGGACAGGGACTGCCTCCCGTCAGAGATTCACACGTAGTCAGTCAAGCCACTGATGTTGAAATGCCGTGTCCTTCCATGTTCTGCTTCGGGTTTGGTCTGCACTCAGTGATGGACAGGAGGCAGAGGCAACTGGTTCATTTAACTTTTTTTTTTTTTCTTTTTAGAGAGAGCATGAGGATGCAGACTGTGGGGAGGGGTAGAGGGAGAAGGGGAACTTTTTTTTTTTTTTTGCCTTAAGATTTATTTGTTTTAGTGAGAGAGGGAGAGAGAATCTCAAGCAGACTCCCCACTGAGTGCAGAGCCTGACACGAGGTTCAATCCCACGACCCTGAGATCACAACCTGAGCCAAAATCAAGAGTCGGATGCTCAACCAACTGAGCCACCCAGGTGGCCCTGTTTCATTTAACTTTTGTAGGATTCTGTTAGAGAGGTTTGGCAGCTGGTCAGAAAATAACTGCCTCCCAAACATTAGGAGAAGCATCCTGTCCAATCCCAATCACCTGCTCTTTCAACACTGAAAGGGTACGAATGCCAGATACCCTTCAGATATCAAGTGGAGACGAATGAAAATCTTTCAGGCCGTTATGTGAAAAAAAGCAAAGCACATTAACAGTGCTTTAGGACACTCTATTCCTAGGAAAACAGTAAGGACATAGCTATATGTTTGCATAGCCATAGAATATTTCTAGAAGCGCACACACACACACGTGAAACTGTTAACATCGGTTGCCTCTGGGAGAAGACTAGGGTCTGGGGGCGGAGGGAGATGTACTTATCATTCTGAACTGTTTTTCACACCAGGTGCAAATTTTTCCATGAATTACATTTCCAGTTAAAACAGGGAAAATTAGGACAGAAACAAGCAAAAGCCATAAATAGAACAACTCCTTCTTTGAATCTGACTGTAAGAGAGGGGCCAAGGTGGCGACAGTGACAAGGCTGTTTGGGACTCCCTGGCTGCTGACACGCATTTGGCCTCTAAAGGGGTAGCTCTTCCCAACAGCTGTGCTGGTCTCAGCCCTTCAAGTTTAACAACAAAGTTTATGGTCTCCATTGTTCTCCGAATTCTGTGTATGCCCAGGCGACGAGATGAAGCTGAGCAGCAAAGCACAACGTTCTTTTAGACACGGTCCCAGTAAACAGAGCCTTCGCTGCCACGCGGGCGTGCTGGCTCCTCTTTCTGAAGATACAATTTGGAAATACGTATATGCATATCTAGAAGCCTTTAAAAGTGAGCCCCTATCAACCCCAGCGCTATGAATGGATCACAAGGAGAGAACTAGCCCCATGCCTGGCTGGCTCAGTCAGTGCAACGTGAGACTCTTGGCCTCGGTGTTTTAGGTTTGAGCCCCACATTGGGTGTAGGGATTACTCAAAACTAAAATCTTTTTTTTTTTTTAAAGATTTTATTTATTTGGCAGACGGAGATCACAAGCAGGCAGAGAGGCAGGCAGAGAGAGGAGGAAGTAGACTCCCCGCCGAGCAGAGAGCCCAACGCGGGGCTCGATCCCAGGACCCTGGGACCACAACCCGAGCCGAAGGCAGAGGCTTCAACCCACTGAGCCACCCAGGCGCCCCAGTACTTCATTTTTTATTATGACTTTGGGATGGGTACTTTTATTGTCCCCATTTTGTAGATAAGGGAACAGAGCTGAAGAGCTAACATGACTTGTCAAGGTCATATAACCAGTAAGCAGTAGAACAGGATTGGGACCTAGTCCATGTGGCCCCAGAGTTTGTGTTACTTATTTTAATTTTTTATTTTTATTTTAAGATTTTAAGATTTTATTTGTCAGAGAGAGCACACAAGCAGGGAGAGTGGAAGACAGAGGGAGAAGCAGGCTCCCCACTGAGCAAGGAGCCCGATGTGGGACTTGATCTTAGGACCGTGGGATCATGACCTGAGCTGAAGGCAGATGTTTAACCAACTGAGCTACTCAAGAGTCCCTGTGCTTTTTATTTTAAAGATTTTATTTATTCATTTGAGAGAGAGAGAAAGAGTCCTCGCAAGTTGGGGGAGGCAATTGTAGATTAGTATTTCGGTTTTTTTTTTTTTTTTTTAAGATTTTTATTTATTTATTTGGTAGAGAGCTACAGAGAGAGCACAAGTAGACAAAGCAGGAGGCAGAGGGAGAGAGAGTAGCAAGCCGTCCGCGGAGTAGAGAGCCCAATGTGGGGCTTGATCCCAGGACCCCGGGATCATGACCTGAGCCAAAAGCAGCCGCTTAACTGAGCCAGCCAGGCGCCCCAATATTTCATTTTCTACATGAATGACATTTGTTAAGTCAATCTTTTTTTTTTTAGATTTTTTTTTTAAGATTTTATTTATTTATTTGACAGAGAGAGATCACAAGTAGATGGAGAGGCAGGCAGAGAGAGAGAGAGGGAAGCAGGATCTCTGCCGAGCAGAGAACCCGATGTGGGACTCGATCCCAGAACCCTGGGATCATGACCTGAGCCGAAGGCAGAGGCTTAACCCACTGAGCCACCCAGGTGCCCTTTCTTTAGATTTTTAATAAAATAAAATAAAATACCACACCCAACATGGGGCTCGATGACCTAAGATCAAGAGTCGCATGCTCCGCTGACTAAGCCATCCAGGCACTCCATGTCAAATCTGTTCTTTCTTTGGTGTTAAAAAGTGTATATTCCCTTTGATTCAAGAACTACATTTCTGGGGTGCCTGGGTGGCTCAATGGGTTAAATCCTCTGCCTTCCACTCAGGTTATGATCTCAGGGTCCTGGGATCAAGCTCCGAGTCAGGCTCTCTGCTCAGCAGGGAGCCTGCTTCCCTTCTTCTCTCTCTGCCTGCCTCTCTGCCAGACAGATCTCTGTCAAATAAATAAATAAAATCTTAAAAACTCCATTTCTCAGAATTCATCCTCAGAACAGGATAAAGGAAATGCCAGCTAAGACACATGAATAAAGATGCATATCACAAGATAAATGTAGTAACAGAAAATTAGAACCAACCCAAATGTCCAACAAGGGGCTGGTGAAGTAAAATGTGCTATCTGCATATGGTAAAAGAATAAATATTGACATAGTGAGATGTTTATGCTCTACTGAGGAGTGCAAGAAACAACGAGCTACGTTTGTGAGATACAGCCATAAATGTAGAGGAAATGTGTGGAAGGAAACGTAGGGAAAAAGCGTCAGCAACCACCTCGGGGTGTTGAAGTGGTGCCTTTTTTTATTCTTCCAACTTTCCTGCCTTGTGTGCGTTTTACCCCTATAGTAGCAAAAACTGTTATTTTTATAAAATGGTTGTCACTATTACCCTGCTGAAATACCAGATCTGAGGCAACAGAGTCCCCGGGGGGTTACAGTGCCTTCACTAGGACTCTCAGGAGACACGATGCAGGGTTCTACTAGTGAAAAAAATAATAATAAATTAAATTAATTTCTACCTAAACAGCCAGCTTCTGCCAGAATATCAGGAAAAAGTCAAGAGACATTTGATGCTGCGGTACCTTCAGTGTCTCCCCGCGCGGCAAGCCAGCCAGCAGCCCCTCTCTGGTCCGACAGTGCTGGGGAGTGCAAAGGTCGATCAAATACGGATACGCAATTCAAACATTTACTTTTCTAACATCTTCAGAAAGTTTATCATACACAAACAAGCACGAGAGAGAGAAGAAGGGTTCAAGTTCAAGCCAATTCATTTGCCCAGCAGCCCCAGGGAACACGAGCATCACACAGTGAGTCCGCCACAAAGTGCCACAGGGGTGGTTCCTCTTGACTGCCGAAGAGCTTAGCTGGCCGGAAAAACTCAGCAGATTTGGTGGCTGGCTACAAAACATACTGTAGACTAACCAGAGTATAACCAGAGTCATCACCAGAAAGAGTAAGAAGCCAAGTGAGCACGAGAGGGAAAATAATTCAAGGAAAACTTTGGTTGTGTCCACAATTGTAAGCGGCTCGTGCAGTGCAGTTCAGCGAACACTCAGACGTATAACCAAGTGAGGCAGATTTTAAGGAAAACCGCAAGATAATATGCAAGCAATGCTTCTTTAGAATCTTATTTCTCAGATCTGTTTTTTTTTTTTTTTTCTTTTGCAAACCATTTGCTGGTAAGGGAAGAAAATTATCCTCGATCCATCTTGAGCAGAGTAATCACGGAATGTTAAATGAGCATCTATGATACATACGGCAGGATGCTGGACAACAGCAAACCTCCCAGCTCCTTAGGGCACTTGATCCAATGCCAACCTGGTAACAAAGCTGAAAGGTATCTGGTGTGACCACAAGCTCCTGGGCATAGACAAAATCACGTGACAGTGTGTATTACGCACCTGCTGGGTTCCAGGCACAGAAAGGCAGAGAACTCGGTCCTGTCTCCTGGGGGCTCATAGTCTGTTGCAGAGACAGACAGGTGGACCCTTGATGGCATCAACGAGATAAATGCTGTCACCAAAGGCCTTCCTAGAACAGAAACTAGGAAAGAGATGTCACCCTGGGATGTCTGAGGCAGCTTCTGAGAGGAAGGAACATCGAGGTGAGTCCAGAAGGTAGAAAGGAATTGGGTGGGTACACTAAAGGCTCAGGGTCAAGGAGTTAGGGTAGAAGCCATAGCACAGGATTCATGGGGACAGAGACGGGACATGAACATGAGCCCGCACACGGAGGTCCCTGTAAGCTGGGCATAGGAGTCTGGCTTCAGCTCACGACCCAGTGCTTTTCAAAGCTCACACAGATACAGACAGACAGACAGACAGACACACACACACACACACACACACACACACACACACACACACACACACTCTGAGAAAAACACCACATGAACAGTTAAACCCCTATCACTCTGGATGTTCTCTCAGCACCAAAGCAAACCAAACAGAAATTCAGGCACTTAAAATCGCACAACAGGATCAATTATAAAGTAGTGATCCAGATAATCTAGTGTAAGCTTTTATTAAAAATGTCTTGAAGATTATCATGAAAACTGAAACACAAAATGAAAATATCCTCATAGAACTCACAGTCATCTTGGTACAATTTTAAAGACCCCCAGGGGTCTGTGTCTCTAATTTGAAAAACACTCCTATGGGCATTGAAAATTTTTTGTTTTGTTTTTTTTGTTTTTTTGTTTTTTAAAGATTTTATTTATGGGCGCCTGGGTGGCTCAGTGGGTTAAGCCTCTGCCTTCCGCTCAGGTCATGATCTCAGGGTCCTGAGATTGAGTCCTGCATCGGGCTCTCTGTTCACCGGGGAGCCTGTTCCCCCTCTCTCTCTGCCTGCTTCTCTGCCTACTTGTGATCTCTGTCAAATAAATGAATCAAATCTTAAAAGAAAAAAAAATTTATTTATTTGAGAGAGAGAGAGCATGAGCAGGAGAGAGGGGCAGATGGAGAGGAAGAAGTAGACTCTGCATTGAGCAGAGAGCCTGATGCAGGGCTGGTTTCCCAGGGCCCTGAGATCATGACCTGAGCTGAAGGCAGATGCTTGACTGACTGAACCACCCAGGTGCTCCAGTGAAAAGTTCTTAGCATATATTTGGGGTGGGGAAAAGCACAATGGGGACTGGATTAGCTTTCCACCACTTTCCTAACACTCAGTGATACAGAACAATGCCGCTGACAGCAGGCAGGAGGGCTGGAATGAGGGCACCAGTGGGGGACACCTGCAGCCCCAGAGGCATCAAGAATGGAGAAGGAGACTACATTTCCTGGACATCTTCTATTCTAAGGCCAGAAGCTCACACATGGAGACTGCAGAGAATGGGTACCTGACTCCTAGAACATGGGGAGGCTAGATGAAGATCTATGACAAAAGATCTAATAAATCATTTAAAAAAAAAAAACACAAAAACCAGGGCACCTGGGTGGCACAGTAGGTTGGGCACCTACTTTCAGCTCAGGTCATGATCTCAGGGTTGTGGGATTGAGCCCCGAATCGACTCCCTGCTTGGTGGAGAGTCTGCTTCTCCCTCTCGCTCTGCTGATCCCCCAGCTTGTGCTCTCTCTCTGTCAAATAAAGGAGTAACATCTTTAAAAACGAAACAAGGGGCGCCTGGGTGGCTCAGTGGGTTGAGCCGCTGCCTTCGGCTCGGGTTGTGATCTCGGAGTCCTGGGATCGAGCCCCACATCGGGCTCTCTGCTCAGCAGGGAGCCTGCTTCCTCCTGCCTCTCTGCCTGCTTGTGATCTCTCTGTCAAATAAATAAATAAAAATCTTTAAATTTAAAAAAAAAATAAAATAAAAACGAAACAAAACAAAACGACTTAAATGTCTGTCAACAGATAAGTGGGTAAAGAAAATGTGGTATATGTATATATATTTTTTTTCCTTAAAAAAGGAAATACCAGAGCACCAGGTAGCTCCATCAGTTGAGCATCTGACTTTTTTTTTTTAAAGATTTTATTTATTTATTTGTCAGAGAGAGAAAGAGAGCACAAGCATGGGGAGCGGCAGGCAGAGGGAGAAGCAGGCTCCACACTGAGCAGGGAGCCCGATGTAGGACTCGATCTCAGGACTCTGGGATCACGAGCCAAGCCGAAGGCACATGCTTAACTGACTGAGACACCCAGAAGTCCCATTTTTAGACCCATTAAGACTGGCACATAAATATGCACAGCTTTTTTAATGTCAATCACACCTTAATATGAATATATATATGCATACATACATACATACATACAAAAACAAAACAAAACAAAGTTAAAAAGTCCATCATAAAAAGTGGGATTTGGGGTGTCTGGGTGGCTCAGTCAGTTGTGTCCAGCTCTTTTTTTTTTTTTTAAGATTTTATTTAGTTATTTGACAGAGATCACAAGTAGGCAGAGAGGCAGGCAGAGAGAGAGGGAGAAGCAGGCTCCCCGCTGTGCAGAGAGCCCGATGCGGGGCTCGATCTCAGGACCCGGGACCATGACCTGAAGACAAAGGCTTTAACGTACTGAGCCACCCAGGCGCCCCTGTGTCCAGCTCTTGATCTCAGCTCAGGTCTTGATCTCAGGGTCATGACTTCAAGCCCTGTGTTGGGCTCCACGTGCTAGGCATGGAGCCTATGAAAAACAAACAAAAACTAGAAAAAGTAGGATTCTACGAAGGGCAGACTGTCCTTTGAACAATGAGCCCACTCCCCACAGTAAAGACTTCAAGGCGAGTGAGAACTTAAGACATTAAAGCTTGGAAAATTGGGGCATGAAAACACCGTCCACAGAAGCAGAAAAACAGCTTCCATGGAACGTGCTGGAAATCAAAGGAGCAGGTCCTGCTTGTGGAGGCCAGTCTACAGGTCCTCCTGAGTGCTCACGGAGCAGCGCAGTGCTTTCCACCAGACATACTCAAGGAAACCCCAGGGCACCCCGCTTTGTTGCCACCCTCCCCAGGGCCCGGCTTCTAATCCCCCTTCTTTGAAAGCACAAGTCAGGGTGAAGTATGGTGCCATGAGATGGTTCCAGCAGGCAGACTTTCTCTCCATTCAGAAAAGCAAACTCTTAAACTGCTTTTATTTTTTTTTTTAAAGACTTATTTATTTGACAGACAGATCACAGGTAGGCAGAGAGGCAGGCAGAGTGAGAGAGGAGGAAACAGGCTCCCTGCTGAGCAGAGAGCCTGATGTGGGGCTCGATCCCAGGACCCTGGGATCATGACCTGAGCCGAAGGCAGAGGCTTTAACCCACTGAGCCACCCAGGCGCCCCTTAAACTGCTTTTAAAGGTTACTTTCCTCTGACTGGATCCTGCATAATAAATACTTCCCTTATGAAACCACCCTCAACTGTTAGTCTACAGACATCTGTACCTGCTCTTGTGGGGACAGGCAGCTTTTTCTACCTGCAGTTTCTCATCTGCCTGGTATCCTTCCTTGAGGGCATCCTAACTAGGCTCTGCAGCTTCCCTTTGGTAGCCCTGGTCAGATTTGAGCCCCAAGCACAAGTTCAGAGACCGTCCCTATAGACTGATGGAAAGGGCTTTCCCCACAACAGCCCCCAACTTAGATTCCTTAAGACCTTTGAAAGGGAAAGAGTTAAGAGTTTAAAGAATCGTGTGCCTGGGTGGCTCAGTGGGTTAGAGCCTCTGCCTTCAGCTCAGGTCATGATCCCAGGGTCCTCGGATCGAGCCCCACATCAGGCTCTCTGCTCAGCAGGGAGCCTGCTTCCTCCTCTCTCTCTCTGCCTGCGTCTCTGCCTACTTGTGATGTCTGTCAAATAAATAAGTAAATCTTAAAAAAAAAAAAAAAAAAAAAGAGTTTAAAGAATCCCAGAGGGTACATGCGGATGGTAGTGGAGGGAAATAAGTTTCCAGCATTGTTGTACAGACTTTGTAGTGAGACAACTCCTTTCTGTTGTTGGACAATAGTGTTAGGAACCATTAGCAGCCCAGATAGCCATCTATTAAGGAAAGAACATGATGTTTTAGGGTTGAAGGAGAGAAACAGAGAAGATTCTAACAAGAGAGATCCCTTCTGAAAAGCCAGTGGTTTTGAATAAAATGGATGTAATCAAGGTGGGGACGAGCAGAATTGCTCACGTATCCACTGGGGTTTAGGGACTGTCTCACATAAAAAGGTAAAGATTCATTATTGCCCAATTACTAACTCTTTGTATAGGAACAAAGGTGTAACAATTCTAGCTCACCTCCCCGTGACTGCAGCACTCTAAACTCACAAACACGCTCTGTGGTAGGCAGAAATCTAAGATGACCCCCAAGATTCCTGTCCCCTGGTACACATGCCTTGCATAATCCCCTCTTTGAGTGTAGGTGGGACCAGTTAATATTATGGTAGATCACCCTGAGTTCACCAAATGAGAGACTGTCCTAGGTGGGTGGGCCTGACCTAATCAGGCAAGCACTTTAAAAGGAAGCCCCCAGGGGGCCTCGGTGGCTAAGCTGGTTAAGTGTCTGCTAGGGTCAGGATCTCAGGGTCCTGGGACTGAGCAAGCACACGCACACACACACACACACACCCCAATCCCATGGACTTGGCCCCCAAGGAGTTTTACTCAAATCACCCATCAGCATTTTACTCTAGTACCATGCTCTGATCCCTTCACTGCACAGAACCCCTGATGGACCGACAAGTTTAGGCAGGGCCAGCAAGGACCCTCACCAGCACAAGGCAGATACTAAAGACCAGACCTCCACCCAAAGGCCAAAGATTTGTCATTATCCATGTGTCAGGGGGAATGCAGAGGCCAAAGGCTTGAGAAACGGAAGCCTGAGTTAAGACACAAGGGCCCACGGTGGCCACTGGGCTGAATGCAAACAGGCCCATCAGGGGACCCACCTCAAAATACCCATAAGCCCTAGGTGACCAAGGGGCTACTTACAACTAGGCACAGGTACCAAAAAAGAAAATTTCTATACATCCCCATACCTCCTCACCTGCCCCTCTTAAGTGCAGCACCCCCACAAGTGCCTCCTGGCAGACAGTCTCTCCGTTGCTGTCCTGCCCTCTGCTCCCTGGCCGTGTATTCAGTACACTTCTATCTCCTTAAAAATAAAACATTTTAAAAAATTTTTTAGAAGTTAAAAAAGAAAAAAAAAAAGAGGCCTCAGAAGCCTCAGAGGCTCTCCCAGTGGCCTGGAGAAAGCAAAAGCCGTGTTATCTGAGGAGAGGCCACACGGCAATGACTTCCTGAGAATCCCCAGGAGCTGAGAAGGGTCTCCAGCTGGCGGCCTCTAACTGATAACCAGTAAGAAAATTGGGCCCTTGGTCATACAGTCACAAGGCAATTACTCTGTCAACAACCAGTGAGCCTGAGGGGCGCCTGGGTGGCTCAGTTGGTTAAGTGTTTGCCTTCGGCTCAGATCATGATCCCAGGGTCCTGGGACTGAGTCACAGGTCTAGCTCCCTGCTCAGTAGGAGGCCTGCTTCTCCCTCTCCCATGCTTGTGCTCTCTCCCTCTGCTCTCTTGCTCACTCTCAAATAAATAAATAAAATCTTTAAAAAAAAAAAAAGAGAGAGAGAGAGAGAGTCTGACTATTGATTTCAGCTCAGGTCATGATCTCAGGGTTGCGGAACTGAGCTCCAGTTTGGGCCCCTCCCTCAGTACGGGGTCTGCTCTCTCCCACTCCCTCAAGTAAATCAATCTTAAAAAATAAAAATAAAAATAAGAAACAGCCAGGAACTTGGAAGAGGACCATGAGCCTCAGATGAGACCCGCCTCTGCCCATCCATTGCTTTTCAGTCTGGTGACAAACTCGCTAACAGGTACCCAGACTCCTGCCCCACGGACACTGCAAGACAATAAATGTGAATTGTTTCAGGCTCCTAAGTTGGTGGTAATTTTTTACACAGCAGGAAGAAACTGCATATCAAAAGACCCTAAAAAAAAACCTAGGCAAAGCCTTCAGCCAGTTCTTGTCTTGGCTCACACAAGAGCTCAGACAGACCTGCTTTGCTCCCAAGGGCTTTGAAACAAAAACCACAGACCGAAGTGGAAAATAGAAATGTATTTAGCAGACTGGAGAAAAAAACAGTATTAGAAGTTTCAATCAGGATGCCTGGGTGGCTCAGTGGGTTAAAGCCTCTGCCTTCGGCTCAGGTCATGATCTCAGGGTCTTGGGATCGAGCCCCACGTCTGGCTCTCTGCTCAGCGGGGAGCCTGCTTCCTCCTCTCTGCCTCTTGTGAGCGGTGCCTGCCTCTCTGCCTACTTGTGATCTCTGTCAAATAAATAAAATCTTAAAAAAAAAATTTTTTTTTAAAGTTGTTTCAATCTAGTCAACTTTTTTTTTTTTTTTTTTAGTTTGACAGACAGAGATCACAAGTAGGCAGAGAGGCAGGCAGAGAAAGAGAGAGGAGGAAGCAGGCTCCCCGCAGAGCAGAGAGCCCAATGCGGGCCTCGATCCCAGGACCCTGGGACCACGACCCGAGCCGAACGCAGAGGCCTTTACCCACTGAGCCACCCAGGCACCCAATCTAGTCAACATTTTTTATCCAAAATCCAGTGTGGGGATAAATCAGCGTCTATCATTATACCCCAAATTTCCTACTGTAATGTGAGAAAGCATACCTCATTGCACCTTCTTTCCAAATATGATCCTATCCTACTAAGCGATGGCCTGATGATAAGCGTAAATGTTTAGCCAAAGTGATATAGTTTTGTTTGTAAAATTCACAACGTGAGGTTTCTGTACACTCCTAATGGCAGAAACCCACTTCTGTCATTTCCTATTGAGTAATAATTGGGAATATGTGAAATTGGCTCTAAAACTTGTTGCTTAAGCAGCGCAAGGTTAGAAATGACGTACACTGCCCATCAATAAGATCTGATGAAGTAAACAAAGGCAAGTCTATACTCCAGAATGATGTGTAATCACTGAAAAGAGGCAGTAATACATCTGATTTTACAATCATTTTCAAGACAGAATGAAAATCTAAAGAGGTAAGATACTGTTTACAGGATGTTACCATCTGAGTGTAAGTCTGTATATACTTGCTTCCATGTGAATAAATATCTGTATAATATTTATGAGAACCCAATACTAAGTTAAGAAACAGAAGTGGGAGAACTATTTTTCACTGTTTACTTTTTTTTTTTTTTTAAAGATTTTATTTATTTATTGGACAGAGAGAGAGGTCACAAGTAGGCAGAGAGGCAGGCAGAGAGAGAGGGGGAAGGAAGCAGGCTCCCCGCCGAGCAGAGAGCCCGATGCAGGGCTCGATCCCAGGACCCTGAGACCATGACCTGCGCCGAAGGCAGAGGCTTTAACCCACTGAGCCACCCAGGCACCCCTACTGTTTACTTTTTGATTCTTCTGAATGTTGTATTGTGTGTCTGTATAGGATCTATTTTTCTAAAACACTAATTTTTTTTTTTTTTAATATTTATTTGACAGAGAGAGAGATCACAAGTAGGCAGAGAGGCAGGCAGAGAAGCAGGCAGAGAGAGAGGGGGAAGCGGGCTTCTTGCTGAGCAGAGAGCCCGATGCGGGGCTCGATCCCAGGACCCTGAGATCATAACCCTGGCCGAAGGCAGAGGCTTAACCTACTGAGCCACCCAGGTGCCCCTCTAAAACACTAATTTTTAAAAAAGAATAAGCCAACTTCAGAAAAATCTTTGCTTTCAAGAAATATACAGACTGTCTTCAAAACCTTAACACAAGTTACTGTTCTAATCTCGTTCTACTCAATTATTTACATCACTATAAGAAAATAAAGTCTTTCCCCTGTAGATGCTGGTGATTCATCTAAGAACCCTGATCGTCTCCAGAAAGTTTATGTGTATTTATGTGCAAGAGAGAGCTCAGGCGCAATAAGAAGTCTCGTGAAGATGGGATGAGGGCTTCGTGACTAACCCAGCAGCACCTGAAGGCAGACTCATAGGGCAGGACACAAGGGCTCTACAGGGATGAGTTTCTCAACCTCCTGTCCCTCTACTACCTGGTATGGGGCCATTGACTAGGGCTTCCAACTGGCCCCATGTCACCCATTTGATAGGGCACAGACACTGAATGTCAACAGAGCAAGTGAAGAAACCCCCAGCCAGGATGTAAGCCTTCACACTATGCAAGACAAGACTTGGAAGTTCCTGTCATTTAAGGACATGCCTTGAGACAAAGTAAAAAAAAGGTTTCTTTGTAAAGCTGTGGAAGGAAAAACCATGCACAGGGGACAGACCACATGGAGACATGCAAGGACTGATGGCCACATGACCACAGAGGCAGCTTGGGAGGGATACTTCTACAAACCAAGGAACACCAAAGATTCCTGCGAAATGCCAGGAGCTAGAAGAATCTAGGAAGGATTCTCCCCCTACAAAAAAAAAAAGAAAAAAAAAAACAAACACTTTAAAAAACAAAGGATTCTCCCTAACAGGTTTCAGAAGGAAGCATGGATGGCCTGGCTTGATTTTGGACCTCTAGGCTCCAGCGCTGTGGGACTTTTCTGTTATTTTAAGCCAAAGTGTGGCCCTTTTTTACTACTAAATGGCAGCCCTCAGAAACAAATACACTGACAAAAAGCCTCCATGAGTCTTCACTAGTCCCTTCCCTAAACGGATAAAAAGTGAAAAAGAAAAACTGCTCAACATCACCGGTCACCAAAGAACTACACTAAAACAGTAACAACAGACATTTCGTACTCCTCCAAAAGACTGACAACACTCAAAGTGAGAGAGGGCATGAGGGACCCAGAGTTCTCAGCCACTGTGGGGGGCCACATAAATGGGAGTGTCACTTTGACGATTCTTCCTAAATTAAATATACGTCTATCCTATGGCCCGGCAATTCCACTCCTAAGTATTTACCCAAGAGAAATGAAAATATAGGTCTACAAAAGGACCTCTATAATCAATCTTATAATAGTCAAATACTGAGAACAACCCCAAAAGTCCATCATCTGAAAAATGGACAGCCTGTGGCATAGCCATACAATGACCTCCTGCTCAGCCACAAAAGGGAATATCTACGGGCTCCTGCAACAGTCAGGGTGACCTTCTAGAGCATTCTATTAAGCAAAAGAAGCTAGTCTCAATAAAACAAAGATTGCTGGGGGCGCCTGGGTGGGTCAGTGGGTTAAGCCTCTGCCTTCAGCTCAGGTCATGATCTGGGGATCGAGCCCCGCATCAGGCTCTCTGCTCAGCGGGGAGCCTGCTTCCCCCTCTCTCT
>NW_019154138.1:3188434-3208587 GCF_002288905.1 Enhydra lutris kenyoni
AAAAAAAAAAAAAAAGAAAATCTCTTTAAAAAAAAAAGAATTTTTTTGTTTATTTGACAGACAGAGATCACAAGTAGCAGAGGCAGGCAGAGAGAGAGACAGAGGGAGGGAGGGAGGCTCCCTGCTGAGCAGAGAGCACAATGCGGGGCTCGATCCCAGGACCCTGGCATCATGACCTGGGCTGAAGGCAGAGGCTTTAACCCACTGAGCCATCCAAGCGCCCCTACAGTCACATTTTTAAATCAGAATATTGAAATGAATGTATGAATCAAAGCAAAACTGGATCCTTCTACACTGGAGAAGGAAGTCGATAAAAGCTCTACTGGAAATAGTTTACCTGAATATCCGTAAGAACTATTTCTAGTTTATTTTCTGTTGCTGAGGAATAACTGACATACAACATTATACGTTTCAGGTGTACAACACAATAATTCATTATCTGTATACTAATCATTGCGAAATGATCATCACAGTATGTCTAAATGATTCCATTTACACTAAAAAAACAGACAAAACTAAGATGACAGAAGTCACTGGGGAGAGGGGGGCAATGCCTGGAATGTTCTGAGTGATGGGAATGTTTATACCCTGTTTTGGGTGCTGGTTACCAGGGTCTGTACAACTACTGAAACTCAGTAAACATTTAAGATGTTGTACTTTAATTAAAACGGAAGATACAATATAATATTTGAATCAGGCAAGAATTATCAATGGACACTAAAACAGTAGGGTAAAAGTTGGGGAACAGGCCATTTGCTTGACACCAAAGTAGAGTGCCTCAAGGGAAAAACCTACCTGCTCCGTTGGTCACCCGGACCAGGCACAGCAGCATTCCCAGCAGGACAACTCTTATGTGCTTTACGACACAATGCAACAGGAATCACACCCCCTGTGAAACAGCCTTGCCAAAATGTAGGACTTGAATCAAATCAAGCCTCTAGACCAAACTGTCAGTGTCCAGAAAATATAAGGAACAGAGGAACAATCCAGTGACACCAGGAAGAAAATCAGACAAATCCAGATGTAGGATATTCTACAACAGACGAGCGGTTTGGACTCTCAGCATCACTGAGGGGTGAGGGGGGAGGTGTAAGAAGACTGTTCTAGATGAAAAGAAACTAAGCACACATAAAAAGCCAAATGTGGACGTCTGGCTGGCTCAGTAGGTAGAGCACAGGAATCTTGATCTCAGGAGCAGGACTTCAAGCCTCACATTGGGTGAAGAGGGGGGAAAAAAGGCCATGAAAGGGGCAGTGGCAGGCTCAGTCGGTAGAATGTGAGACTCTTGATCTTGGGGTCTGAGCCTCACAATGGGTGTAGGGATTACTTAAAAATAAAACTCTTTTTTTTTTTTTTTTTAAAGATTTTATTTATTTATTTATTTATCAGAGAGAGAGAGAGAGAGAGAGGGAGAGAGAGCAAGCACAGGCAGACAGAATGGCAGGCAGAGGGAGAAGCAGGCTCCCTGAGGAGCAAGAAGCCCGATGTGGGACTCGATCCCAGGACTCTGGGATCATGACCTGAGCCGAAGGCAGCTGCTTAACCAACTGAGCCACCCAGGCGTCCCTGTTGTTGTTGTTTTAAGGCCATAAAAGCTCTTTGAGGACAAATGGGAAAATTCAAATCTGGGAACCAGATATTTGATATTACACAATTATTATTAATTTTTAAGGTGTGATATCAGTATCATAATTATATAGGAGAATGTTCCCATTCTTAGGGAATGCATGCTATAGGCTTAAGTATTTAAAGGCAGGATGTCATGAACTCTGGAACTTACTTTCATAGTAGAGAAAAAAATTTTATTTACACAGACATATGTACAACAGAAGAAATGGCAGAGTGCTCAGCATCAGGGAAATACGAATCAAAACCACAATGAGATACCACCCCACACCAGTCAAATGACTAAAATTAACAAGTCAGGAAACAATAGATGTTAGCGAGAATGTGGAAAAAGGGGAACCCTCCTACACTGTTGGTGGGAATGCAAGCATGTGCAGCCACTCTGGAAAACAGTATGGAGGTTCCTCAAAAAGTTGAAAATAGGGACGCCTGGGTGGCTCAGTTGGTTAAGCGGCTGCCTTCGGCTCAGGTCATGATCCCAGTGTCCTGGGATCGAGTCCCACATCGGGCTCCTAGCTTGGCAGGAAGCCTGTTTCTCCCTCTGCCTCTGCCTGCCACTCTGTCTGCCTGTGCTCGCTCGTGCTGTCTCTCTCTCTATCTCTGACAAATAAATAAATAAAATCTTAAAAAAAAAAAAAAGTTGAAAATCGAGCTACCTTATGACCCAACAATCGCACTACTATGTATTTATCCCAAAGATACAAATGCAGTGATCCGAAGGGGTACCTGCACCCCAATGTTTATAACAGCAATGTCCACAATAGCAAAGAGCCCAGATGTCCATTGACGGATCAATGGATAAAGATGTGGTGTATACATATGCATATATAATGGACTATTACTCAGCCATAAAAAGAAAAATGAAATCTTGCCATTTGCAATGATGTGGATGGAGCTAGAGGGTATTATGCTAAGCCAAGTAAGTCAATCAGAGAAAGACAATCATCGTATAATCTCACTCATATGTGGAATTTAAGAAACAAAACATGATCATAGGGGAAGAGAGGAAAAAATAAAACAAGAGGAAATCAGAGAGGGAGACAAACCGTTAAGAGACTCTTAATCACAGGAAACGAACTGAGGGTTGCTGGAGGGGCGGTGGATGGGGAGATGGGCTAACTGGGTGATGGACATTGAGGAGGGCACCTGATGGAATGAGCACTGGGTGTTACATAAGACTGATGAATCACTGACCTCTAACCTCTGAAACCAATAATACATTATATGTTGATTAAATTTAAATTTAAAAAAAGAAATGCACACAAATTTTTTAAAAAGGGGAATGTGTTGATACAGATATATGGGTGTTCATTGTATATGTTATTCAAATCTTCTGTATACTTCAATGTTTCATAATAGAAACAGTGGAACATAATGAAGTCAAAGTCTAAACGTAATGAGGCACCTTCCTGAAACAGAAAAATGACATTAGCAGAAAAACTGGTAAAATACGAATTAAGTCTACGATATAGTGAATATTCCTGTACTAATGCAAATTTCCCAATAAAGATACCATGGTTTTATAAGATGTCAACATCAGGGCAAGTTGGATAAAGGGGGCTCCCTTTATTATCCCTGGGAATTTTCTATAAATCTGAACTCATTCCAAAATAACAAGTCCTTAAAAAGTGGCAACTGGTATGTAAAAGCTAAAAGTTTTTATTTTAGTATGTATATAATTGAACAACTTCAAGATCCAATTTCTACAACAATGACCTTCCACACATCTCTACCTGGCACAGAGACTCCAAACAGGAAACACGTTTCCACGGGACCACGTTACTGGGCAGAAGGGACGCACATCCACACCCACGGCCCAGACAGCAGTGCCGTGGGGTCAGACAGGAGCCTCAGTCCTTGAAGGAGGGTGAAGCCGCCATCTGGGCAGCAGCCACTCTGTTCTCCTGGCTCCGGGAGCTTTCCTATTTCAGCAGAGATGGGGGCTGCGCCGTCTGCTTGTGCAGCACTGACTGAAGAGCTGCAAAGAGGAGGAACCAGCAGCATCAATGACGTGTCCTGCCTGGTCTGCAGAGGCCCAGCTGGCCCACAGCCCTCCAGCCGCGCCCACCTCTGCAGGCAGAAGCACACCCGCCTAGCTGCGACCTCGGCAGGCGGACATCTATGCCATGCTTGGGGCATCTTAAAAGCTTTTCATGCATATTATCTCACTTAATCCTGGTGGCTGGTGCTAGACCTTGTCTTACAAAGCACTAGGGGACACCTGCCCCCAACACCACCTTCGCTGAGTTAGAAACACTTCACCCAAAGGTCCCTCTTTATCCACAGGAGATCCTGGTGCCTCTCCCTCTCCAGACACACTAACACCCGACTTCCTCCAAAGCCAGCTCTTGGCTTCCCGGAAGCCCTGGACAAACTACAACCACTCCTTCCCTCAAAATTTCTGCAGTCCTCCCCCTGAGAAGGGAAGGATGTGGCTGAAATCCAAGCAAAACTTGACAACTTTCTGGACTGTGTGGTGGGTAAGAGCACTGAGCATGGAGTCCCATGGCTGCTGTGCAGTGTCTGCCCCACCAGTACCACTGTGTGACTCTGGCCAGGCTCCTCACCCTCTGAGCCTTAGTGACTCATGTGGAAAAGGGAGATGATCTCACTATGTACCTCGCAGGGTTGTTTGAAGACTAAATGAGATTACCTCAATGCATGCCGCAGGACAAGAACTCAGTACGTGGTAACTACTACCCTTATGCCTTGTATAGGCAGCCTCCATGTTTTCACTCTTGTTTTTTAAAAATGTTTTCTCGGGGGTGCCTGGGTGGCTCAGTAGGTTGAGCCTCTGCCTTTGGCTTGGGTCGTGGTCTCAGGGTCCTGGGAGGTCATCGGGCTCTCTGCTCAGCGGGGAGCCTGCTTCCCCCTCTCTGCCTACTTGTGATCTCTCTCCCTCTGTGTCAAATAAATTAAATATCTTTTAAAAAATATTTTAAAAATGTTTTCTCTATTAATCCTGGAGTTTGGGGCACAGAAGGCCATCTTAGGGGGTAAGGAAAATTCTCGAAATTTCCCCAAAATGAGGTCTATCAGATGAGGATCTTCAGAATGAAATAGACTGTCTAGGTTCCCAGGAGGGTAGGGATCACGAACCTATACGTGTTCCGTGTCTTGTCACCGTTTCATAAACACACATCCATTATACCACAACCACAGCAGGTACATCTTGCAAAACCAGATTTGACTAAAACACAGAAGATGAGACTTCACTTATTTTTTTAAGAGTGAACTCTACCTCTGATGTAGGGCTCGAACTCACGACCTCGAGACCAAGCAACAGAACCAGCCAGGTCCCCGAGGACTAAGACTTTAAAATGGCAGTCATTATCATGAAAAAGGTGTCCTGCATGAAGAGCAGAGAGGGACAAAAATTCACTTTCCTAAGAGCTGGGGTTTAGGCATCAAATCTCAAAAGAGAACTCAAAGCTAACAGTGAACCCAGAGAAACTCGGGGCAGCGCCTTTACTTACGCTGCGCCTTTACTTACGCTCGGAAAGCCTGAGCGACTAGAGATGAAGACAGCAAAACGCCTGCTTGGCTGCCTTCCAGCCCGGCATCGCAGCTCTCCCCGCCACCTTTGTGCCCTGCTGGGGTTGAGGGCAGCTCTGGGGCCTCTGCCCTCATCTCCCCCAGCCATACAGGAGGAAAGGCAGCACCAGAGAAGAGCTGGCCAGGCCTGCACTTGGAAGGAAGAGAGAGAAAAGCCTGTCTTCCTGCGCAGACCTGGGGCCACGGCTGCGTATCAATCAGTCACAACCTTAAGTATGACAGGTCGGGTCCCGGCGCCCTGCCAGGCAGCAGGGGGGCTGTGTGCCTCCCCAAGCCAAGCAGAAACAAAGTGCACCCCTCCGAGGGACATCAGCGATACGCGGGCACATGATTATATGACATCCAACCTCGTGAGAATATGCTCCCTTTGCAAACTTCTTGCAATCCTCCTGGAGAGTCACAGTCAAGGAGTTTGTTTTTCTAGTAGTGCTGGTTTCCCATTAACACCTCCCTGACCCTCAGTAATCTCCTTTCTTAACCAGAAGCTAAAAAAGTCCCATGCTCAGAGACTGAGACCGGCAGTAGTTTCCAGCAGAAATACTCTTCTGTGGTCTCCTTATTAGGGTTACCTTCTATTTTACAGCGACTGACAATAATGTCCACTTATGTTAGAAATGTATTTCCCTTTTTAAGTACATCTGCAGCTTTAAAAGGGGGGGGGCGAGGAAAATAGATTTCTACATGGTAAAAACATAACACACTTTCTTACCTACTGCTATAGCCTCTTATCACATCCAGTAGCCTAGAACCACACTGACCACTTAGGCAGCCCCTAGCCACATGTGACTACTCTGTAATTACTATGGGATGATACTCACTCAAATTAATTACACTTAAACACAACTGAAAATTCAGTTCCTCGGTCTTAACCAGCCACGTTTCAACAGCCACCATGCAGCCCACAGCTGTCACATCCAACCACACAGCTGCAGAACATCTACTCTCTCGCAGAAAGCGCCATTGGACAGCATGAGCCTAGAATGTCACTCCCAGCTCGCTGGCTACTCACCTGGAGGTGGTACTAGAAGGCCTGGTTTCTCCCCAAGCAGTGGGCGCTTGGCACGCTTGGGCGGGGGGCATCCCAAAGGAGCAGGTCTCTTGGAGGGGGCTGCTGGGAGCAGGGGAGGGGCAAACAGACCTTTGGGGTTGCCCAGTCCTGCAGAGAATGAAAAAACAAAACATAAACCAGAAGATACATGATGAAGCTGATTTCAGCTGCTCCCGCAAAGGGACTTTTCCTTAATCTTTAGAGAAGGGCTGAGCAGAAGCACCTGCCACACACACAAATCTCAATTCCTCCGAGCTCTACCAAGCCCCCTCTGGGCCCTGACTAGGCCTCAGTGTTTATCCAGGGTCTGGCAAACTAGAGTCTGGGGGCCAAAATCAGCCCACCGTCTGTTTTGGTACGACCCATGAGCTGAGACGGTTTTCTCATTTTTTTTTTTTAAACATTTTATTTATTTATTTGAGAGAAGAGAGAGACAGTGAGAGAGAGCATGAGCGAGGAGAAGGTCAGAGGGAGAAGCAGACTCCCCGTGGAGCTGGGAGCCCGATGCGGGACTCGATCCCGGGACTCCAGGATCATGACCTGAGCTGAAGGCAGTCACTTAACCAACTGAGCCACCCAGGCGCCCCCGGTTTTCTCATTTTTAAATAATTATCCTTTCAATGATTATAGAAGTACGTACACAATATCCTTAACTTTGCTGCTTGGCCTGTAAACACTAAAAATAACATATTTACTATTTGGCCCTTAAAAAGTTTGCGAACCCTTCATCTAGTCCACGTGTGCGTGCGTGTGTGTCTTGACATCCTGGTTCTCCACCCTAACCTTTCCACAAGTGGGATTTGTTCCAAATGGTCTCTTTGATACTTGGAATGTATTTTCTCAGACATCAAACATTTTCCCAGACAGGTCATAAAGGCAGATCCGTAACATACCTGAAGCACTCTGTTCCTAAGAATCTAACATCCGTCCCCCCAAGAACATCAGCCTGGACATGGTCCTGGGGGTCTCCCACATGGCCCAGTAACCTGTCACTCTCTCTCAGGCAGTCGATCTGCCCTGCTGTCCTCACCCTGTTGAACAGGGCATTTATTCCCACAGTTCATGCCAAGGCCCTGAAGCAAGCACCTAGCCCTTTCTGAGGTCTGAAAGAATTTTGTTTTTAAACTTTCAGCAAGGATGAGAAGCAACTCAGAGCAAAAAGAGCTCCCCATGAGCCTTTCTTTTCTTAACTCACTGGCTTCTCACAGGAACCAGGTGTAAGAATGCCCAGGGTGGACCAAGGGACTGGGCTGAGGCACAGGGGAGTGTGGTTGAGTGTAGCAGAAGGAAAGGAACAAGCACAGGGTATAGGAGGAGAGCCTCAGTTGTGACAGGAACAGAGAAGACATGGAACTACACTCCCAATCATCCCAAAGGTCACCAGGTCAGAAAGGGAGGGGGCTCAGAAATGTTCACCCCTAGGACTGTGATCTTCAACACAGACTGACTTCACTAATAAAAGACATACACATGTACAGCGACCAAAGCAAAAGGACACATTCTCTCTATTTTGATCCAGTTAATAGCCAAGGTGGAAATATTGTGCTCATAAGGTTTTTGGCTAAAATGATCCCCACTCACATGAAAGACCAAAGCAATATTTGACTCTTAGACACGAATGCATCCAAGTTTTATTTGAGACCCAGGAGAAAAGCCGCCTTTCTATGAAGACTTCACTGCCAACTTCTGTCTTTAACATGGCAGACTGAAAACATGCTCTCATCCAGCCTCTTCTCTGCTCCCACTGTTAATACACAAGGAACACAGGAGAGGGGACAGAGTGTACCAACAAATATTTGGAAGATGAGAACAGAAGGAGTGAGACTGCATTCCGGGTGCCTACAGAGGAGTTAAAACTCTTTAACCTTGGGGCGCCTGGGGGGGCTCAGTCAGTTAAGTGGCCAACTCTTGATTTCGGCTCAGGTCATGATCTCGGGGTCGTGGGGTCAAGCCCTGTGTCAGGCTCCCCACTCAGTAGGGAGTCTGCTTCTCTCCCTTCCCCTCTACCCCTCTCCCTGCTCGCACATGCTCAATCTCACTCTCTCTCAATAAGAGAGAGGCAGGAAAGGCTCAGATACCAGCCACCCCAGGAACCAGAGGCATAATGGACACTGGGCTTGACTGGAGCTTGGTACCCCAAGTGGTTAGCGCCACACCCAAGTCTCCTCCCAGAGTGAAGAGATGGATGTCTGTAACAGGCTTGAGCCGCAGGATCCAGTTTGGCTGGAAGTGAGTCAACCCTGGGCATTTTCAGTTATGTAAGCCAGTCAGGTCTCCTTGTTTTAAGCTGAGTTAGGTCCCTGTCACTTACAATGGAAGGAGTCCACAGTGATACAACCTCATTTTAGGCAGATGTCAGATACTATTTATGCCAACTACTCAGAAAAGCCTGGAAAACACTATGGAATTCAGAGTGCATATTAAGGGAACTCTGTTTAAGCCATCCTCAATGTGGCCACCAACCTTGATAAGAAAGCTCCTCTACACGTCCCCCATGTTAAAACTTAAGCAATTCACTCAAGAGAAATGGCACCCACTGAAACCCCAAATGTCTCTTCTGGTCTTCTGAAATCTTAGCATTCACTGAGACTATGCCAAAAGACACTGCAACCGTTCTCAACTGTCTGCTCTCTCAGAGCCATGCGTGTAGAGGCAGCAGAGCCACCGTGAGCTCTTATTCCTGGGGTGAAGCACTGACCTGGTGGTGGAAGGAGACCCCCTCCCGGTCTGTCCCCTAACAATGGGGACTTGGCAGGAAGTGGGGGATGAGGGCCCGAGAAGGAGGGCTTTCCAGGGGTTGGAAGAAGCGGAGGCGGCTTGCCCACGACAGGGGTATTCCTTCCTTGAAATGAGGAATGATCACTGGTAGCCAAAGACTCAAGTGTCTCAAAGCCTGGAAAAATGAAGAAAATGAATGGTCACCGGAAGTCTGCTGCAGAGGCTCGAGCTGCAAAAGGAACAACTTGGGGAAGTCAAAGAAGACCGCAATTTTTCTGACTTAGAGGTTTCTACGATCAAAGAGAAACAGGATGTTAACTAGACTTGTTGCGGTCACCATTAGATGATATATACAAATATCCAATCATTATGCTGTATACCTGAAAGTAATAGAATATGTCAATTATACTTAATCAATTAATCAATTAATAAATGACATAAGCACTCGGGGAAAAAAAATTGTGTTTCAAGTTTATGAGCCCCCCCCCCACACTGAGAAGAAGGTACCAAAAAATGTACAAAAATAAAATACATTTTGGGGCACCTGGGTGGCTCAGTTGGTTAAGTGTCTGCCTTTAGCTCAGGTCATGATCCCAGGGTCTTGGGATCGAGTCCTGTGCAGAGGGGAGCCTGCTTCTCCCTCTCCCTCTGTGCTCTCTCTCTCTGTCTCAAATAAATAAATACAATCTTAAATAAAATACATTCTACATTTTATAAGATGAACGATTTCTTTAAAGCTTTAACATGGCCCTAGAAGTTCAGCTATGTTTCCCCACAGGGACAAGTGATTATTATTTTCTTCTCACCTACTCAACTCAAAACAAATAAACTGAAAAGTCACCATCTTAACGAGTTTGGCTCATAACTGGAATGCTCTTTAAAATCTTCAAGATTAGGAACTACTTCTTTATGTTTACCATACATTTAAAAATAATCTACAAATGTATCAATTAACAAGCTGAAACTTTTGAATCACAAAAGTAAACCAACAAGGAACAGAAACTATTTCCCACCTGTCCATCTATATAGAGAAGTCATCCTATTTATACATTAAAAATCTGATTCAAAAGGAAATTTAGCTTAAAAAAAAAGCATTTTAGTCTATAAAGGTTACACATTAAAAAACTGTGTAATTCCTGTGAGGAACATGTTCCTATCAGACACCTTTACATTACAGATGTATAGTCTCTCAATTAAATAAAAAATTCTTAGTTTTACTTTCACATAAGGATCTGCAGAATAGGATTTCCTGGGGTTTAAAAATGGAGAGGGAAAACAGACAGTGCCAAATACCTTCCAGGTGCCCTTTCCTGGTCTTCAGGTAGTCAATGAGCAGATTCAACTCATTCCCATACAAATGCATTCCCTCACTCAACAGGAAGAGGAGGTGCTGAATGCCCGAAGGGACGGAGTAACTGGTCAGGCGCTCCCGGGCCAAGAAGTCATCCACCAGATCTCCAGCCTGCAAAGCAATTCCAGCCCGTTCCTGCTGCTCCCGTTTCGAGAAGAATCTCCTGTATTCTTTAGCCACCAGGTCCAGGGCATCTTCCAGGGGCATATGACGATGTACTAGGGACGAGAAAGAGCCTGCTTTATATCAAATGGGTGCCCTGATTCCTTTTAAAATCAGAAAATAACATAGTTAATCCAACTACATGTTGTTTAAGCTGTGTCAGCTTTCAGTACAGATGTGACTGTCTACTGATCCAACTGGCCTGAGACCCTCCAAACAGGTGCCTGTCGATTTCAAAATCAAACATTACGTTGTTTCAAAATTGTAACATGTGCAGCTTGATTTCCCTTTTCCATACAGACCCACTTTTCACAATTGGACAGCTCCACGCTATACTGAGAGAGAGATAGAGAATGGAAATAGGTGCCATGTGTATCAATGGGAATTCGTAATGCTAAACAAATCTAGCCTAAAAAAAGGCAGAATGCAACTTCACCCATCGCTGGCTACTGGGAATGTTTAAAGGAGAGAAAAAAACCCTAAAAGTGAAGGTGTTGGATTTGGTTCCAGCAATCCACGTGGATAACCGGAGACAAGAGTGATTCACAGAAGAAACAAGTAGAAGCAGAGAACAGAGCCTTCAAAGAAGCGAGCAGGTGAGACATGGGGCTACTGGTTTTCATTACACACCTTTTAGTGTTAATCTCTTCACTCTGTCTATGTAATACTTTGATTACAGGCAGACACACACACAGACATGTGGTGCAGGACTTCTAGGCTCTGTCACTGTAGGCTGAGGAGTAACCCACAATCCTCTGCGTGGCTCTGCAGTCTTTAGCTCAGGCCTCTGGGATCTTAAATCATGTTAAAAGCCTTTCCAGGTCAGGTCAGGAGTGCTCCAGGCCCTAAATACTACATATAAAATAAATTCTAGACACTAGGAATGGCTTTTACATAACTTAATGGCTATAGTCAATGCATAGGTGTCTCCTAATCTCTCCTGGGTTTACCTACTGAGAATAAGACTTCATGAAAGTTTCATTTTAGATGAGAGGCCCCTACCCTGTCTTCCATGTATCACATCTGAACAAATTTAGGATCCAAGGGGCACTACGGAGCTACAGCGGAAATGATGGTATTTGGTTAAATCTTTTTTTTTTTTTTTTAAGATTTTATTTATTCATTTGACAGACAAAGATCACAAGTAGGCAGAGAGGCAGGCAGAGAGAGAGGGAGGAAGCAGGCTCCCTGCCGAGCAGAGAGCCCGACGCGGGGCTCGATCCCAGGACCCTGAGACCATGACCTGAGCCGAAGGCAGAGGCTTAACCCACTGAGCCACCCAGGCGCCCCAAGGTATTTGGTTAAATCTTAAACTGTTTATTAGGGTTACATTTAGGAAGAAATGAATGTATATTTGCCTACAGGTGAAGTTTCATTGTTAGTGACTGTCTTACATGTTTGTCTCAGCACAGAAGCAGCTCCACAGGCTTCTGCATAATGGCTGTGTGCAAGGTATAAAACAACACTGTCAGAAATAATGCAACGTCAAAGAGAGGCCTACTTACTTTAGTGGTTATTTCCTCAATGATCTTGCATGAATGTAAACAGATGTGATTAGTCCTCGGCACAACCTGTTCAATTAAACTCCCCCGCCCCCATCCCCAGGAAGGTAGGATTTGTAATTTCTGAGAGGATGCCTTTTCTTTTACACTTTGGTTTAGTCTTATTATTTCTTTAAAATAAATTAGACATTTTCTTTGTTGAGAAAAACCATCGTTTCATCCTCTTGGGAACAGTACTGAACCAGAGCTGGCTAGGTGAGTATAGGTGACGATACAGAAGCAAAGCAAATGGAATGAACAGAAGATGTCCTGGCATCCCCCAGATTACTGGGAAGCCAAGTGTTCCTCACTACTGTTTTTTCCAGACCCAACACTATAGCTGGATTCTAGGACATCAGTCTGACACCGACTTCTGTGAAGGTCCCAGGAGCCACATGCAGGATATGAATTCAACTACTAGTGCTCCACTATGTATCTGCCCAGGGGAAAGGTCTCCCAACTCAGGGTGAAAATCCTACACTGCTAGGGCGACTCAAGCTGATAATGTGCATGTTGGAGAAGCAGCCTGGCTGCTGCTTACCTGAGCGGAGGAAGGAAGCAGGGCTGGCCTGCATCTCGTACAGTGCCTGGTGCGCATGAGGAACTCAGGAAGTGTGGACTGCAGAGAACAGCACCAAGAGCTTCCACAGAGCCAAGAGGACTACAGAACCCAGATTCGTCTGGGTCTGACTCCAGGGGGGCCACTGAGGGACCCTCCACAAGGCAGACTCTCCTCTCTGGAAGCAGCAACTCCGCCCAGGAGGCAAAAAGGAGAATGGTCTAGGATGTGTGTGTCTGCCTGAGGCTATGTATTTTAGGGTAGAGAAGGGATCATTTTTGTGCACTCTCATGAGCCTAAGAATAATGAAATGTCTGAGGTATCGCAAGAGAGGCAAAGCTGGCAAGAAGGGTCGTCTAAGAATGCATGAACATTTTAGACTTACCACGGAGGGCAGAAAAGATGGTGGTGAGATTTGGTCAAAACTTCTTCCACACAAGAGAACTGACTTGTTACATAATATTTTGGACAAAATATTCTGGATTCTTAAGTAAGAAGCAATAAAGATGATTTAAGTTTCAATTACCCTAATACACAGGAGAGTACTTTGTGATACCTATTCAAGTCACCATTTACTCAACTAGATCAAGGTTAGTTACTGACAAATATGAACCTTCGAAGTATACCAGCATATGAAGAAAAACTATTATATTTTTAAAGCAGGATCCATTTTAAATGATAGTTCTAGATTGAGCTAAACTTACTTTTGATAGACTCATGAAGTATAATTACAGTGCAAGAGGAAAGTTTTACATTAGACTGTTCAACAAGAATGCAAAATGGCGACCTATCATCCTTAACTTCCTGGAGCGCTCTCATAAGACTTGACTCGGAGGAGAGGTGAATCATTTCCACCACAAGGCCGTGATCCTGTAACCGATGACCTATGCCTGTTGCATATTCCCTTTAAAAAAAAACACACACACACATACCACACACACACAAGAAAAAGGTAAGGTTATTGTCAATCAAACGGAGGAGGAAAAAAAAAAAAAACCCTTCATCACCAAGCGGTTGTTCCACAGATATTTTGATGAGAAGTTTAAGTAAGGTGTAAGAAATTATACTATTACTGTACTTGGGAAGTGAAGTGGAAGATGTTGTATTTTTTCAAAAACCATGCAGGCCCCACAACTTGTTTTCATTCTTAGACACATTGAAAACATATAGTAGAAGGGCGCCTGGCTGGCTCAGTGGGTTAAAGCCTCTACCTTCTGCTCAAGTCATGATCCCAGGGCCCTGGGATTGAGCCCTGCATTGGGCTCTCTGCTCAGCGGGGGCCTGCTTCCCCCTCCCTCTGCCTGCCTCTCTGCCTACTTGTGAGCTCTCTGTCAAATAAATAAATAAATAAATCTTAAAAAAATTTTTCAGTAGTATGTTATCCCTTTGATGTAATCAGTAGGAGAACTGGAGGCAACTCTAACCAAAGGAATCTTACTTTTCTGAAAATGTGGTGTCCTCATACGGTTGGCCATATACAGAATTTTATAAAAGAAGCAGAGCAGGTGAGATCCGTGTTTTTGTGTGGCGTGATACACTGGGTAAGTGAGATAAACGGGGCCAGCATTTTTCAAGATGGACTCATTCAAATGTTATTTGATGAAATCATTTCACTTTAAAGACCATGAAACAAAATGTTAAGATTGTTTGAAAGAGGGGCGCCTGGGTGGCTCAGTGGGTTAAGCCGCTGCCTTCGGCTCAGGTCATGATCTCGGGGTCCTGGGATCGAGCCCCGCATCGGGCTCTCTGCTCGGCAGGGAGCCTGCTTCCTCCTCTCTCTCTACCTGCCTCTCTGCCTGCTTGTGATCTCTCTCTGTCAAATAAATAAATAAAATCTTTAAAAAAAAAAAAAAAAAAAAAGATTGTTTGAAAGAACAGTTAAGACTAGTATCTTCAGAAAAAATAAGAGAATGCTCATCTACAATTAGTTCCCGGGACAGACCAGTATTTGTTGAGGTCACTGCAACTGCGACAATTCCTTGCTAACAAGTGAATGGATGAGGGGCGCCTGGCTGGCTCAGACAGCGGAGTGTGCGACTCTTGATTCCGGGGTTTTGAGTTTAAGTCCCACATTGGGGGTAGAGTTTACTTAAGTAAATAAATAAACAAATAAGTAAATGTATAGCCAAACAAACACGCAAAAAAGAGTAAACAGGTGATACTAGAGTTAGCCATCTCAGTCATCACCAACCATCCCATAACCAACCTTGGATCAAACCCTAGAGTCCTCTCATCTCCCATTGTCTCAGCCTTGGGTCTTCAAGTCCTAGAGAATCTATCCCAGAACTCTCCTTTGCATTTCTGCTTCCCTTTCTGCCCAATACTTGCTTAGAAACCTGCACAGAAACTTAAAATCGCAAATGACATGATTCCCTGAAACGTCCCTGATTTACCTCCTTGGACCCTACAACGGTAGTCTGCTCTTCCTCTTACATATCCTCTGCTTACAGCAGGAACGACTCAGCATTATCGCATCTTCCACTTGTTAGTTATGCGCGTGTTTTACCTTATCAGGCTGCCTGTGGTACAAAAGAGGAACTGTCACTTAATTACCTGTATGTTCCTCGCTGAGGAACATAGCACACGTAACAGGTACACATTAAGTGCCATGTTCTGTGAATTAAAAACTAAAACGATGGCCGGAAAAATGCTTTCTAGGCAATTTAGGAACATAAATGAGGATTTCAGAAAACAAATTCAAGAGGAAAACAAGAAAAACAAGACATGATTCCTATTTACACAGTAACAGCCCGTGAGTCAAAACTCTCACAATAATTAAAAAAAAAAAAAACAAAAAACCTATCACAATAATAATTCACATCGGAGGACATGATTTGAAAACTAATTACTGTTTAGGAGTATAAAGGAATGAATTAGCCAACCAATGTATCACTACAAATCTTTTCCGACATCAAAGTGACAACAGAGCAGGCAGCGAGGCCCAGTTCACAGACTCTGGCAGATGCAGCCTGCCCTCGGCCGAGGAGTTCCTAAGCTGCACCCGCGGAGGGTCCTAATCCGTGGCTAAATGCCAGAACTGCGGAACGCCGGGCAGAGGAGCGGTTTCCGAATACCACCCCAGATGGTGGGGGAGCAGAAGAGCAATCTCGAGGACTCCTCTTCCACCACACAGCACTGTACTCCAGTCCACACCAGCCAGCCTGACTTGAGTTGGGAGACTGGCAAGGGCATCAGGGTGCAGGAGTCAAACGGCCGCCAGAGCCCATCACCGCTCTAAAAGAGCTACAAGGTGCTACAGGATCTGATGTGATGCCTGCTACAAGTTCTAAGAAAGCTAATTTAGTCAAAGATTAATGCAGTTTCCCTGGCTGATGCAAATGACTGTAGCAAAGTTGCTAAATGTTGAAGGAAAACCAAGCCACTATGCATGCTGAGTCTTTACTGCCTCTGGTTCAAAACTGGTTTAAATTACCACATGATCAAATTAATCCAGGGCATGTCTGCTTGTCTTTCAATTATTAAAGGGAAATCCCATAATTTTCTAATGTAAAAGGAATTGGCCTCTCCACCCTCCCCATGCTGTGACTGACCTCATTTCTTCCAGGACGTTTTCTCCCAAGATCCAACCCAAATACCCTCCAAATGAGATGAAGCTATAATTTTGCTTTCACAAACTCTAACAGTAAAGATGCTACCTACAAATACGTTAGGTTTCTATAAAGCAGGTATCACAGAGTAAGAATTCTGAGTCATTTCAAGATTGTCGATTTTCACACAGAGTGAGAACACCAGTGCTGCCTTCATGCTGAGTTATGTTTTGTGCGTGCCTGGTCTCCTGTTCAGGAATAATTAGTTCTCATGTCTGAGTCTGCAGGATCACTCGCTCAGCACCTAGCCTGGAGTACGTGCACATGCCTCTCACCAACCATTTGTCGACATGGTCTTCGCCAAGCACTACGAAACCCGACAGAATCCAGAGACAATTATCATCACACATTAATTCTCCTGTCTGCCTTCAAGTGACAGCCAATGGTGCACAAGATCAGGGCACTATGCGGACCCAAAGGACGAGCTGGAGACAGTCAAGAGGGCAGGAGACCGGGCCAAAACAGGCCAAAAGTGGCCTGGATGAGTTACAGGTGTTAAGTAGCCTATACAAGTTACAAGTGTTACTACCCTGCACGAGTTACAAATGGAGAAGAGGGAACGGGCATTCCACATTGAAGGAAAAATAACAAGGACAAAGGCTGAAAGGAATTCAATAAGCAGTTAAGAAATGAGAGGAACCCATCTCTGAAATTATCAGTGAGGCCAACTTCTGGGTCCTACACTAGACTGTCAGCACCCCAAGGCAAAGGTTCGTCTGTTACGTTCACTCAAGTACCCCCAGAGCCTAGGACAGTGCCCAGCTCACGGAACCCAGTCTGAAAATAGCCTTGTTTTTTTTTTTCCTGGTTATGAAATCGACGGATACTCACTGTAGAAAACTCGAGCAATACAGAAAACTGAGTAAGAGTTATCATCAAAAAAAAAAAAAAAAAAAAAAGTTATCATCAGAAACCTCCCCAGCCACAGGATGGTAAACCCAACAGCACATTCTTGTAATTCCTAGAGCAGTGTTCTTTTTTTTTTTTTTAAAGATTTTATTTATTCATTGAGAGAGAGAGCATGAGAGGGGAGAAGGTCAGAGGGAGAAGGAGATTCCCCATGGAGCTGGGAGCCCGATGCAAGACTTGATCCCAGGACTCCGGGACCACGACCTGAGCCGAAGGCAGTCACCCAACCCACTGAGCCACCCAGGCACCCCCTTAGAGCAGTGTTCTAACAGCATTTCCTGAGTCTTGCCATTCTCTTTTAGTGACTTATGTATGTAAGGCTGAATACTTAATTATTCCATTTGTACACATTCTCATTCGACAGGCTAAAAAAAAAATAAATATACCTTTGCTCATTGTTGATAGAAACAATAACACAATCTGAAGGTCTCTCTCGATTACGTTCTTTCTGAACCACTTCAAAAAAGTGCTGGAAAAGCCGTTCTTTCCAAGTGTCCCTGCCACCGGCATCACCTGAAAAATATTGACGCGTTCATGCTCTTGCAAGGGCAAAAGCAATCACTGAAGGTTTTCAGGGTTTTTTACAAAAGTGAAAATGAATGGCAACAGCTCTATAAAGAATAGATGAGGAAAACAGGAGGATCTCAGCAAGACTCTTACCGAACTGAGTGGACTGGGGCCGCTTGTGGTTCTCTTCGTGCCTTTTTGAATAATCAGCCACATTCCGCCGTAATTCTTTAACGCTATTGGATGCATGAAAACATAATAGTTTGTGCAAACTGAGTCTCCCTCTAAATGTGTCCCCAAAAGCCGAGAAATAAACACCAGGTCACCTGGCACAATGCGTATGCACCAAAAGAAGGGCCGGGTCTACACAGGGATAGAAACACGCTCAATAATCCGTTCTCATTTTAGAATTATGGCGAGTTTCTGGAGTTTTTCTGTTCTCTCCCCATTCACTTCCTCTTGCCTGTTATGACGAAAAGTACTACGTGGAGCCATTGATCTTTGTCAAGACAGACTGATACAGACAGAAGCCCATACATGAAGGTGTTTATTTTAAAGAGGAGATAATTCTAGCAGCCGTGTACACCATTTGAAGAAGAGGTGCTTACCTCTGAAGGTCTTCACTGGCTATGGGTAAAAAATGAGGCAGTGAGGTCTGCTCACTTTACTCCTAAACACTCTACAGTCCCTGTGAGCCAGTCATTTTCCCTTGCTGAAGGCATGCAAAATAGCGCACAGATGCTGGGGAATCTATTAGCCATCTCAAGTAGTCCCCTTTGCTGTGATTTAACAGAAGAAAAGGGGGGGATTCGAGGCACTCTGTACCCTAAATCAGGCATTTCTACTGCGGCTCTCCAGCATCCAGACACCAGTGTGTCTGTCCGCAAGGAGGGTCCTGTCAGGGAGAGAACCACCTCGGCAGGCAGCCATCAGTTCCTTTCTCACCAGAGGCGTCGCGCCGCATGGCAAAGCGGCCCCGGAATATGCTCAAACCGCAACTACTCAGGAGCTGCCAGCAAACGTCGATCCCTTTGCTCGTCCCCTGTATGATTTTCATTTGGGTTGTTGGCCACATCCAATTCCCTGACACAGCAAAGACGTGGCTCCAGACTCTTAAGAGGCAAAGCTTTTGCCTGAATCCAGGCCTCCCCTACTGCCTGAGCACCCTGAGCTCCCCGAGAATGCTTCCTTCCCCCACACAGACTTCATCTTTGTGTACTATCTCCGACAAACACTAGCCATTGGTTCCTGAGGCCATTCCTCAAGCGGCCGGCTTTCTCTACCCCTTGCTAGGCTGTGTTCTTGCTGGCTTTCTCTCACAGTTTATTCAGAATCTTTTACAAAGTGGTCTGAAAACGGCTCACCACCACTCTAAGTAATCAGACAGGGTTGGAGAGGCACCCCAGAAGCTGGTATGTGGCCATCCAGGAAAGGCAGCATGATGTTGAAATTGCAACTGCCTGGGTATGAATCTCAGTGCTGTCACCTACTAACTGGGAAGCTTGAAAGACTTACTTAACACTGCTATGCCTCAGTTTCCCCACCTGTGAAATGGGGCTATTGGAACCTCCCTAGAAGTGCTGTTATGAGGATTCAATGAGTTAAAGTAGGTAAAGCCCTTAGAATGGTGTCTGATGCAGGAGAGGCCTTCAACAGATGCAAGCCATTATCATCCATCTCTGCCTTTAGGCTTCCTTCACACCAGAGCTAAGAAAATCCCTCCTTCAGAAGATTGCCTACCGGTGCAAGTATTCGGAGTCTCATTGTCAGGAAACGTTACCTGAGAGAGACTAACCCCTATTAACAGTCACTCCTGAATTCTATACTTCCAAGTGCTTCCGCAGTTGAGGAAGGCATTTTTCAATTTTGAATTATTAATCTAATCTGACACAAATCTCATCTTTAATGCAGGCAAGAGAGAGGCCCTGTCAAGGTTCATACATATAAAAATCAATTCAGATACAGTTCAAGGAAAACTGCTTTTGCCAAAACTACAGAGGTAGATCCAAAGCAGAAGTCCTGTAGTGCCGTGTTGATTTACCTCCTTAGTTACTTGGAACTCCACTGCTGAATGTGAAAGACAGACTAAACTACGTGAGATCACCTTCAAAACTGGTTTACAGACTTTGGAATCCTACATGGTGGTCAAAACCGATGAGGATCAATAATCCTCCGTGAGGGGCGCTTGGGTGGCTCAGTGGGTTAAGCCGCTGCCTTCAGCTCGGGTCATGATCTCAGGGTCCTGGGATCGAGTCCCACATCGGGCTCTCCGCTCAGCAAGAAGCCTGCTTCCTCCTCTCTCTCTCTCTCTCTCTGCCTGCCTCTCCGTCTACTTGTGATCTCTCTCTGTCAAATAAATAAATAAAATCTTTAAAAAAAAAAAATCCTCCGTGACATTGTTACTTGAAAGAAAGTTCTAGAACAATATACCAGGATGAGCCATTTCAATTAAAAATAAGGGGCAGATGGGGCGCCTGGGTGGCTCAGTGGGTTAAGCCTCTGCCTTCGGCTCAGGTCATGATCCCAGGGTCCTGAGATCGAGCCCCGCATCAGGCTCCCTGCCGAGCAG
>NW_019154138.1:3208687-3255495 GCF_002288905.1 Enhydra lutris kenyoni
CTCTCTGTCAAATAAATAAATAAAATCTTTAAAAAAAAAAAATCCTCCGTGACATTGTTACTTGAAAGAAAGTTCTAGAACAATATACCAGGATGAGCCATTTCAATTAAAAATAAGGGGCAGATGGGGCGCCTGGGTGGCTCAGTGGGTTAAGCCTCTGCCTTCGGCTCAGGTCATGATCCCAGGGTCCTGAGATCGAGCCCCGCATCGGGCTCTCTGCTCGGCAGGGAGCCTGCTTCCCCCTCTCTCTCTGCCTGCCTCTCTGCCTACTTGTGATCTCTGTCAAATAAATAAATAAAAATCTAAAAAAAAAAAAAATAATAAGGGGCAGAGTTGGGCGCCTGGGTGGCTCAGTCGTTAGGCGTCTGCCTTCAGCTCCAGTCGTGATCCTGGGGTCTGGGATCGAGCCCCGTGTTGGGCTCCCTGCTCCGCGGGGAGTTGCTTCTCCTTCTCCCACTCCCCCTGCTTATGTTCCCTCTCTCACTGTCTATCTCTCTGTCAAATAAATAAAATCTTTAAAATAAATAAATAAATAAATAAATAAATAAATGAGGAAGGGTGGGGCGGACTCAAAATAAATAAGGAAGGGTGGGGAAGACTCTGAAAGGGATTTTTATTTTTTAGTATCACTGTTTTACCTTTTTATCCGTTTGGGAGAGAAAGAGAAAATGGGAGGGGGAAGGGACAGAGAGACAATCTCAAACAGACTCCACGCTAAGCACGAGCCAGGCACAGAGCTCCATGGCACAGCCCTGAGATCATGACCTGAGCAGAAATCAACAGTCAGACGCTTAACTGACCCAACCACCCAGGTGCCCTTTCCCTTGCATTTCCCTTCCAAACCATTTTTCAGGGACTTTATTTGTACTGGAATACTGATTCACCTCCTAACTAAAATAAATTCGCATTTTTAGAGCATCTACCCATGGTCAGATGGTGGCACAAAAAAGGTGGGGAGGGGGGCGCCCGGGTGGCTCAGTGGATTAAGCCACTGCCGTCAGCTCGGGTCATGATCTCGGGGTCCTGGGATCGAGTCCTGCATCGGGCTCTCTGCTCGGCGGCGAGCCTGCTTCCTCCTCTCTCTCTCTCTCTCTCTGCCTGCCTCTCTGCCTACTTATGATCTCTCTGTCAAACAAATAAATTAAAAAAAAAAAAAAAGGTGGGGAGGTGTGGAAGAAGGGAGTGAACAGCCTGCTGCAGCGGGTCACCCAGGCAGAGCTCACAAAGGGGCTCGGGTGTTCGAGTCCCTTCAGTCCGTAAGTCTGTTTTAGTTACTAGAGTCCAAATGGCTATGGGAAGGGAGAAGTTAAAGCAGAATGGCTTAATATGATCAAGCGGACCTGAGGGACTTCCCAAAAAGCAAATATTAATAGCATCAATTTTAACAAACACGTAAGTCTGCACAGTAAGAACACATCTACATTACTACTAAAGCTTTTAGCAAATTGAACCAGAACAATAAAACTTTACCTTAGCATGTCTTCACCCTCCTTTAAGTAGCCCTCTTGGGGAGAATAAGAAGTCGGCAGAAAAGGTTTATACGGCTTGCTGCTAAAAAACCAACAAAGACAAAATTACACTTAAGAAGAAATTATTTCCCATAGCCCACATGTTAGTTTCCACAGTTCTGGTACACTCAAAGGTGATTAAATCTTTGGTGAGACTGGATTTTTAAAAGTCAAACAATGCTTTTCTGAAGACTTCTTCTTTTTTTTTTTTTTTTTTTTCCAGAATCTCTATTCTATTTTGTAATGCTTATTTCTATTTTTGTCTAGTTTGTTTGCTCAATGCTTTTCCAGAGTTGACAACTGAAGGCAGAACTCTCTCACAAGAAAAGACGATTATAAATGCACCAAAGAAAAGGGGCTTCAACATAAAGAATCAGATTTACCCAAATGAACGGAATTAAACCAAAATAGAAGTAAGAATGCAATGCTAGTGGTGTTTGGCAATTTTTTAAAAATCCGATTTTTTTTTTTAAAAGCTTCTCTTTGGCAGATGCTCCACCAACATCACCATAAATTTTCACAAATTATCAGGCACCTTTGATGTATGTATCTGACACCAACCCCACAATGGCACTTATCAAGAACGTTCCTGAATCATTCGTGTGCATCAATTCTAAGCACTCGAAGTCCTCGATTAAAACCACTGTTAGGTTTACATGCCAAATGCATGCCATGCACGTCAACAACGTCTTCCTCATTTAGAAGTGGTGTGGTTAATGAATTAACACTGGTCTAAGTCTAAGACAAAAACAAGGGGCAAAGCCTAAGAAGAAAATGCCTGCTCCAAATTGTTGGCTGAAAGAAACAAGGGGCTAAACAAGAGGGACTACGATGAATTTGGACCGAGAGGGTTAAAGAGTTATTAGAAAGCTTTCCTTTTCCAAAAAGGATCAGGAGCACAGATGCTCCACTCGACCCTCTTCTCAATGATCCTAGCCAAGTCTGAAGGCCATGAGAAGGAATAAGCAGATGGTTCAATGTGAGTAAGTCAAAAGGAAGTTGCATTTGCCTCATTCGGCTTCCTAGCAACTAGACTGAATGATGCCAAGAAAGCCAGCCGGCTCTAAGGAGAAACACTGCAGGACACTTGGAACCCAGTGGCCGGGCAGGGGAGAGAAGGCCCCAGACACCCTCACCTGGCAGAACATATCCAGCGCCGCCTGACACCCACACTTCCCACCTCATCGGGACCTTCCCTTTCCCCTGCAGTTCCCACTCTAACCGACCTGGCCACACTAATGCCAACAACGACAACCTTTCAAACTCCAGTAACATCAGATGAGCAGTCTGGCCCGGCCATCAAAGAATAACTCCCACTTCTCCGTGGGAGAGAAGGCCCAAAGCACTCATCGCACCTCAGCCAGCTGGACAAAGGAGTCCGCAGGCCAAAAGGCCCACACTCAAACACGGCAGCCCCAGCTCTGAGAAAGGCAGACAGCCGTATGCACTGGCTGGGATCCCAGAGGCCTGAGAAACAGCCCTCCCAGAGCCACGGTGTGCTCCTTTTCTCCTCCTTAAAAACATTCCCTAAGTACCGTGGATGCTGGCGGTTCACAAATGGGCTACTAAAAAGAATCACACTCAGGAAGGAATTGTCTTTGTGTAAGTACATAAATAGGAACATGAGATAAATCCACAAATGGCCAAAGGAAGGCCTGGATATTATTAAATGCTGCAAGGTTATCTTAAGCCCTGGCATTTTGCCACGTATTCTGGGCCGCCCTCTAACTGGTGGCACCCATTAAAACTTCAATTCCTCTCCAACTCCGCGGGTAGCAGGTCAGTCAGAAATGGGACTTCTAATTACAAATATATCTTGGGAAATGAATAGTTTCCAAGATGTTCAATGAAAATGTTTTCAATGCATTATACTTAAGACTTATAACAACCAGGGGCGCCTGGGAGGCTCAGTGGATTAAAGCCTCTGCCTTCAGTTCAGGTCGAGCCCCACATTGGGCTCTCTGCTCGGCGGGGAGCCTGCTTCCTCCTCTCTCTGCCTGCCTCTCTGGCTACTTATGATCTCTGTCTGTCAAATAAATAAATAAAATCTTAAAAAAAAAAAGACTTATAACAACCAATCAAGCTGGGTATTACCAATCTCCCAACACTTTTTAGAAAGAGAGGAGGAAACAGAGTCAGTTCACATTGACTTGCTACACAGCTAAGCCATAAAGCCCAAATTCAAATCCAGGTGGGTATGACTCAAAAACCCAGGCTCCCTCTAAAACCTCATAGCCCAGAAAGTCTGGGCTTAACACAGAAGGTCTGCAAGCAAAATAAAACTAGAAAAAGCCATGAAAGAAGGATAAAATCTTAACGAATAAAGGTATTAAGTCATTCTGTATTTTTATGGAATGTAAATTCACGTGGGCATACATTCCCATTTGAGAACACTCTAGAGAGTACAGCAGCGGGCTCCCCAGGGAAATGGCCGCCTGCCACGTGCGCTAGCAGGTGGAGAGCCTCCTCCGCACATCTGGGTGGACCACCTAAGGATGAGCGACTCAAAATTCAAGCCTCAAGACTGATATAGAGGAAGCAGAATTCTCATATGCTGCTAGTACGAATGGTACAATCACTTCAGAAAATCATCTGGCAGTTTCTTAAAAGGTGAAACGCGTAATCAAGCCAGTAGATATTTACCAGATAAAAATGAAAGCACAGATCTACTCAAAAACTTGTGCAGGAATGTTCATAGCAGATTTGCAAAGAGCCAAAAACTAGAAATGTCTAAACATAGGAAGATGACAAAACAAACTATGGTGTATCCACAGGTCTTAGCCCGCCGAGGCCACAGTAACAAAACATCACAGTCTGGGTGGCTAAAACAACAGAAGTTTACTGCATCAGAGTCCTGGAGGCAGGAAGTCCAGGATCAGGATGTCAGCATAGTCCAGTTCTAGTGAGAGCTCTCTTCCTAGATTGCAAAGTCCACCTCCTTGCTGTGCCCTCACACAGTCCTTCAATGGTGCAGAAGGAAAGACTCCTCCTCCTCCTCTTATAAGGCCACCAGTCCTACAAGATTAGGGCCCCACGCTTTTGACCTCATTTAACCTTACTCAGCTCCTAAAAGCCCTTGTCTGCAAATACAGTCACGCTGGGGGTTAGGGCTCCAAAATGCAATTATAAGGAACACAATTCAGTCCATGGCACCATGAATTGGAATACTACTCAGCACCGAAGAAATGGAAGTACCAATCCACCCAACAATACAGATGAATCTCAAAATAATTACTCTGAGGGAAACCAGAAACTTCTCCATACAAATATGCACTGTATGATTCCATTTAAATAATTCACATAAATTATATATACAATATAGAGAAACTTATAAAAAACGCAAGCTAGGGGAACCTGGGTGGCTCAGTCGGTTAAGCAGCTGCCTTCAGCTCAGGTCATGATCCCAGGTTCCTGGATCAAGCCTCGTGTCAGGCTCCCTGCTCAGTGGGGAGCCTGCTTCTCCCTCTTCCTCTGCTTGTGCTCTCTCACGTGTCAAATAAATAAATAAAATCTTAAAAAAAGAGAGAGAGAGAGAGAAAATGCAGGCTAATCTATCATGATAAAAGTGACAGACTAGTTGTTGCCAAGACAAAGGGTAATGACAATGACGAGTAAGCAAACTTTGGGGAATGATAGCCGCGTTCATTACCTTGATTGTAGTGCCGGTCGGTCATCCACATGTCAAAAACTGAAGCTGTACATTTTAAAAATGTGCAGCGTATTTACTATATATCATTACACATCAATAACCATACACCAATAAAACTCAAAAAAATCCAAGCCTTTCTCCCGTTTCATACCTTCCCTCTGTCACATCAACTGTGTTTTCTTTCTTTCCTTTCTTTTTTTTAAGTTTGTTTATTTATTTTTAAGTAATCTCTATACCCAATGTGGGGCTCAAACTCACAGCCCCAAGATCAAGAGTCACACAGTCTTCCAAATGAGCCAACCCCACACCTCAACATCAATGTGTTTTCAAAATGTTTCAAGTTTTAGCACCCGTCAGGAATCATGCAGATTCTGATGTCTTTACATGGAGAGAAGCTTACACATCTATGGAAAAAGAGTCCGTCGAAACACTTCCTCACTATTTCAAATTAAATGTACATGTCACTCCCAAAGCCTCCAGGAATGCTAGTACGATTATTTTTAACTTGTTACTATTGTATCTCAATTACTTCAACTTATTAGACAGCTGATCTATTAAGTTCTCAGGGTAGGACCCACTGGGGATAAATTTTAAAATTAAAAAGATTTTTAAGAATCTACTCTTAGAAGTTCCATCATAATTTCAAATTTCACTGAAAACAATTTGAATTTTAACACTCCTCTGGAGAAATTTCAATCAAGCCTCCAGAAATAGGAAAAGAGTAGTAGCACGGCACTGTCAAAGGACACAAATCAAAGAAAGTCATAGGTTTCCTCTATAATATTCTTTAAAAAAAAAAAACAAAAAACAGGGTGAGTAACAGCTGAACAGTGTCACCATGCGATTCAGCAATCACACCCCACTGATTTGAAAACGTTATGTCCACACAAAAACCTCCACATGAATGTTTACAGCAGCTTTATTCATAATGGCCCCAAACCGGAAGCAACCAAGATACCCTTCAGTAGGTGACACAGATAAACTGACACATCCAGACAATGAGAATTATTAAGTGATAAAAAGAAAAGAGCTATCAAGCCACAAAGAGACTTGGCTTAATCTTAAATGCGTATTGCTAAGTGAAAGAAGCCAGTCTAAACAGGATATATACTGTATGGTTCCAATTACACGACATTCCGGAAAAGGCAAAACTATAAAGA
Organism: Enhydra lutris kenyoni; assembly: GCF_002288905.1. Lineage (NCBI taxonomy): Eukaryota > Metazoa > Chordata > Mammalia > Carnivora > Mustelidae > Enhydra > Enhydra lutris. The sequence goes on from NW_019154138.1 coordinate 3,215,005, forward strand.
TGGGTGAAAAGATCAGTGGTTGCCAGAGGTCTGACAGGATGGAATTGAATAGGTGAAGCACCGGGGTTTTTTCCAGGCGGTGAAATTATTCTGCATGAAACAGTGATGGTGGATACATGACACTATGCATTTGTCAAAACCCACTGAACTTCACAGCATAAAGAGTGAACCTTAATGTATGCAGATTTTAACAAATCATTTAGGAAGTCGAGAGAATCCCAGGATGGAATACAGAGTGTGACAAAACAATTAGAAATTGTCTATGAACATATGAAACCACCTCACAGAAGGGAGGGAGGGAAAAGGTAGGAGCTCACCTTTGTACAGTTTTGCAGAAAACCTGGTGGGATAGGATTTGGCCCGCGGTTGTAGTTTTCCAACCCTTGCTCTAAAGCCTAACGAGGCCCTCAAGTGGTAACTTTCAGAAGCCTGTGAAAGGAGGGCCATGTGATGTGGGATCTGTGCCACAGGGAAGGCGGCCAGACCCATGGCTTTGCCCGCATCTGGTCCAGAGTCGATGCCAAAGTCCTGATCCGGACTTAAAAGATACCTAATGGCCAGCCCCCACCCTGCCACAGCCCCCCCACCGGTCTGACCTAATTCTCTACTTCTACCTGCACTCCTCGGGGGCTATGCCTTCTAGTTGCTCCCTCCAGGAGGGCCTTGCACCTTTCGGGTCTCTCTGTCTTAAACACCACCACCCCACCCCACCCCTGCAAACACCCACGTGGCTTCCATCCAGGGCTCTGCCCAAATGTTACCTTCTCTGTCCGGCCCTCCCTCACCAACCTTACCACCTGTGCTCCCTACCCTCTGACCCAGCTTCATTTTTCTCTCTGTCATTCATACACACACACACACACACACACACACACACACACACACACACGTTTTAAGCATAAACTTTATTTTTTACAGCACTTCTACATTTTCAGAAAAATTGTAAAGACAGTACTATGTAAGAAATCTCCCAGATAACTTACACTTAGTTTCCCCCATTATTAGCATCTTTTAAATTGGACTACATTTATTACAACTAGTGAACAAATGCTGATACACTCTTATTAAAAGAAGTCCATACTCTATTCTGATCTTCTCCCCTTTTACCTACTGTCTTTCTTTCTGGTCCAGGATACCACATTTCATTCTTTGGTCATGTCTGCCCAGGCTCCTCTTGGCTGAAGCAGTTTCTCAAACGTTCCTTGTTTTTGATGACCTCAAACAGTGTGGAGGAACACTGGTCACATACTACATATTTTTACTTATTTGGATATTATCTCATCCCTAGAAGGATGGTAAGCTTCTAGAAGATAGAAGGTAAGATTCTAGAAGGTAATCTTCTAGAAGATTTTTGTCTGTCTGTTTACAGTTTCCCCAGCAACTGGAACAGGGCTTGCCACAATGTAAGCTGTTCGATGAAGAACTACGGAATCAATGAATTTGCTAAAATGAATTTTTTTTTTTTTTTTTACTCTAAAACTCCTTAGACTTTCAGGTTTCATAAAGCCCAGCCCTTCTCATTTAGCACATGGAGACAATTAGGTCTTGAGGGGATAGGTAACTTTCTTTTGGTTCTTAAGATTTATTTATTTGAGGGGCGCCTGGGTGGCTCAGTCGGTTGGTTAAGAGCCTGCCTTTGGCTCAGGTCATGATCTTGGGGTCCTGGGGTTGAGCCCTGCATCAGCCTCCCTGCTTGCTGGGGAGTCTGCTTCTCCCTCAGCCTGTAGCTGTCCTTGCTTGTGCACTCTCTGTCAAATGAATAAATAAAATCTTAAAAAAAAAAAAAAGGATTTGAGGGAGAGTGAGTGAGCATGCAAGCAGCAGGGAGGGGCAGAGGGAGAGGGAGAGGGAGAAAATCCTCAAGTCGACTCCTTGCCAAGCCCAAGTTCAACACAGGGCTCAATCCCACCACCCTGAGATCATGACCTGAGCCAAAATCAAGAGTTGGACACTCAACCAACTGAACCATCCAGGCACTCCAGGCAAAGGTTAACTTTTTAGTTACAGGAACCAGAACTGGAATTTCCTCGACTTTTTGTGACCGCCACACAGAAAACCGGTATTTCACTATACACAAGGACATCTCGACCACTGCCGGTCTGACACTTCGTGTTACCCACAGGGAACTTGGGAGCTGATACTCATTCTCAGCAATCTCGGTAGCTTTTTCTGCATAATGGTGTTTATTTAGGTCAATGACTTGAGTATTTTACTGCATTTTTGCCCTTATTATTTTATAAGTGTAAGTGAAAAAAAAACAAAAGGGAAAAAAATGAGAAGTCATCTAGCAGGTGACAAAGAGGAGTGAGATCTTTTAGGTCAAATCAGATTCTGCGCAGGCCTTGGATGATCACCTAAAACCAGCACCAAGTGCTAGAAAACCCTATGAATGACAGTGTGTAAATGGAGAGACGTGAATTCCTGCACGACAGACAGACGGTTCTATTTTTTTACTCATTCCTTCCTCTTTAGTATCTTTTCAGGAAAAGATGTCAGGGATTCTCCCCACTCATTATGCCTGTTTTGCAACCTTTCAACATGTGCTTTAGTGATAACCAAATGGGAATCCAGTAATTACTGAATAAAATCGCTAAGCAAGAACTTCAAATATAGGGGTGCCTGGGTGGCTCAGTGGGTTAAAGCCTCTGCCTTCGGCCCAGGGTCCTGGGATCGAGCCCTGCATCGGACTCTCTGCTCAGCAGGGAGCCTGCTTCCTCCCCTCTCTCTCTCTGCTTGCCTCTCTGCCTACTTGTGATCTCTGTCTGTCAAATAAATAAATAAATAAATAATCTTTCCAAAAAAAAAAAAAAAAAAAATAGTAACTTCAAATATATACTTTCTCAACTCACCCAGAGCCCAATACATAGCATGTGTTAAATAAATACTTATGGAACACATGAAAATCAAGTGATTCAAAACTTTATCAGAAATGAACAGTATGTGGGACGCTTGGGTGGCTCAGTTGGTTAAGCACCGAACCCTTGATTTCAGGTAAGGTCATGATCTCGGGGTTGTGCCCCATGTAAGGCTCTGCACTGGGTGTGGAGCCTGCTTAAGATTCTCTTTCTTCCTCTCCCTCTGCCACTGCCCTCACCCTCTCTTAAAAAAAAAAAAAAAAAAAAGAATGCTGCATAAACATGGAAAAATTATTTCTAGAGCTTCTACTCTTCTATATATTCCAGGCAAATATCAGCTTTAAAGCAAATACTCTTTAGATACACAGAATTGTCCTCTGCCAAACCCGTATTCTGGGAAAATTTATGAATTTCAAGCATATCAAACAGACAGACTTAGGAAAATTTTACTTATGTGTTTTTTACTCTATCTTCTTCCAAAAACCTTAAGGGTGCTACCTAAGAAAGTTGATTCACTACAGAAAGAATATTCCACCCAACAACAGCAGAATACACATTTTTCAAGTGTATACTGAACATTCCCAAGGATAGACCATGTTAGGTCAAAAAACAAGTCTTAACAAATTAACAAACATTGTGATCATAAAAAGTATCTTTTCCTGGGGCACCTGGGTGGCTCAGTCGTTAAGCATCTGCCTCTAGCTCAGGTCACGATCCAGGGGTCCTGGGATCAAGCCCCGCTTCAGGCCCTCTGCTCAGAAGGGAGCCTGCTTCCCCCTCCCCACCCCCGCCTGCCTCTCTGCCTACTTGTGATCTTTCTCTGTCAAATAAAGAAATAAAATCTTAAAAAAAAAAAAAAAAGTATCTTTTTCTGATCACAATAAAAATGGAGAAATTCATACCCTTTTAAACACCAAGGGGTCAAAGAAACCAGTGAAAAATCAGAAAATACCCTGACACCATGAAAATAAAAACACAACATAGCAAAACTGAGAGGCAGTGAAAGTAATGCTAAGAGAAAAATGTACAGCTGTAAACATTTACATGAAAAAAGGTCTCAAATCGGGGCGCCTGGGTGGCTTAGTTGGTTAAGCATCTCCCTTCCACTCAGGTCATGATCCCAGGGTCCTGGGATCGAGCCCCACATCAGGCTTCCTGCTCAAAAGGGGCCTGCTTCCCCCTCTCCCTCTGCCTGCCACTCCCTCTGCTTGTGCTCTCTGTCAAATAAATAAATAAAATCTTTTTAAAAAGATCTCTAATCAACAACCTAACTTTACCACTTAAGGAATTAGAAAAAGAAGAACAGATAACCCAAAGCTAGCAGGAGGAAGGACATAATAAAGATTAGATCAGAGATAAAGAAAGATTAGAAAAACAATAGACAAAAATCAATAAAACGAAGAGTTAGTTCTTTGGAAAGATCAACAAAATTTATAAGCCTTTAATCAGGATTAAAAAAAACACACACACACAAATAACTAAAATCAGTTATAAAAGAGAAAACATTACTACCATTTTTACATAAATAAAAAGGATTGTAAGAGTACTATGAGGGCACCTGGGTGAAGTCACCTGTATGTCCAACTCTTTTTTTTTTTTTAAAGATTTTATTTATTTATTTGACAGAGATCACAAGTAGACAGAGAGGCAGGCAGAGAGAGAGAGAGAGAGGGAAGCAGGCTCCCTGCTGAGCAGAGAGCCCGATGCGGGACTCGATCCCAGGACCCTGAGATCATGACCTGAGCCGAAGGCAGCGGCTTAACCCACTGAGCCACACAGGCGCCCCTGTATGTCCAACTCTTGGTTTCAGCTCAGGTCGTGACCTCAGGGACATGACCTCGGGGTTGTGGGACTGAGCCCCACATGGGGCTCAGCACAGTAGTGGGGCTCAGTCCCAGTCTGCTTGGGATTCTCTCTCCCTCTGCCTCTCCCATTCATAGGCACTCTCTCTCAAAAACAAGTATTAATAAAAAGAGAGAGAGGACTATGTGTAATGATACACGACAAATTGGATAACCTTGAAGAAATGCACAAATTCCTAGAAATACACAACCTACCAAGACTGAATCATGAACAAATAAAAAATGTGAAAAATCTAGGGGCGCCTGTGGTTTAAAGCCTCTGTCTTCGGCTCAGGTCATGATCTCAGGGTCCTGGGATCGAGCCCAGTATTGGGCTCTCTGCTCAAGCAGGGAGCCTGCTTCCTCCTCTCTCTCTCTGCCTGCCTCCCTGCCTGCTTGTGATCTCTGTCAGATAAATAAATAAATAAATCTTTAAAAAACAAAAATCTGAAAAATCTGTAACTAGTAAGAAGATTAAAAACTCCATAAAAGACTATACTTCCAGGGACCATTTCTATAGTTTGTTACTAGAAAAGTTTCTCTGAATGTGTGGAGTACTGAATACACTGAGGAGGGGCGTATATTCTCTCCTGAGCATGAAGCCAGCTCCGGCTGTTGCTTCCGCAGCTGCCTTTTGCCACTGTTGACTGTTCTTATCCTTCCGGAGAGCAAGAGGTAAAACGGAAACAAAAACAAGCAAGCAAGCAATTTCCATAAAGAACACTAAACCCGGGGCACCTGGGTGGCTCAGTGGGTTGAGCCGCTGCCTTCGGCTCAGGTCATGATCTCAGAGTCCTGGGATCGAGCCCCGCATCGGGCTCTCTGCTCTCTAGGGGAGCCTGCTTCCTCCTCTCTCTCTGCCTCTCTCTCTGCCTGCCTCTCTGCCTGCTTGTGATCTCTCTGTCAAATAAATAAATAAAATCTTAAAAAAAAAAAAAAAAAAAGAACACTAAACCCGATGGCTTCACTGGTGAACCCTACGAAACATTTAAAGAAGTAACAGATCTTTCTCAAACTCTTCCAAAAAACTGAAGAGAAGGGAACACTTTCTTACTCATTCTACGAAGCCAGCATTACCCTGATACCAAAGCCAGACAGACACTACCAGAAAACTGTGTATCAATGTACTTTATAAACAATGCTGCAAAAATCTTCCAAAAATAGTTAACAATTAGGATTAAAAAGAACATTAAAATGATTATTATACACCATAACCAAGCACAATTTATTCCTTTAATGCAAGGATGGTTCAACATATGAAAATCAATCAATGAGCACTAACAGGATGCAGGAATTCATACGATCTTAACTGATGCAGGAATCACTTGACAAAATTCAATAACCTTTCATGATTTAAAAAAAAGTACTCTACAACTATTCTACAAATTAAAAATACAAGTAAACTACCTTAACATAATAAACGCTATATATGAAAAGCCCAAAGCTAACATTATGCTCAATGGTGAGACTGCGAGCTTTTCCTCTAAGATCTGGAACAAGACAAAGATGCCCACTTTTTTTTTTTTTTTAAGTTTTTATTTATTCATTTGACAGACAGAGATCACAAGTAGGCAGAGAGGCAGGCAGGGGGTGTGGGGGAAGCAGGCTCCTTGCCCAGCAGAGAGCCCGATGTGGAGCTTGATCCCAGAACCCGGGGATCACGACCTGAGCCAAAGGCAGAGACTTTAACCCACTGAGCCACCCAGTCGCCCCAAAGATGCCCACTTTCACCACTTCTTTCCAACGAAAGACTGGAAGTCCTAGACACAGCAATTAAGAAACAGAAAGAAGGGGCGCCTGGGTGGCTCAGTGGGTTAAAGCCTCTGCCTTCGGCTCAGGTCATGATCCCAGCGTGCTGGGATCGAGCCCCACATCGGGCTCTCTGCTCCGCAGGGAGCCTGCTTCCTCCTCTCTCTCTCTGCCTGCCTCTCTGCCTACTTGTGATCTCTGTCTGTCAAATAAATAAATAAAAATCTTGGAGAAAAAAAAAAAAGAAACAGAAAGAAATAAGAGGCATCCAAATTGAAAAAGAAGTAAAATTATCTCTGTTGATGACATGATGTTATATATGTAGGGAAAACCCTACAAAGCACTGCACCAAAAACAACTTAAAAAAAACCTGTTAGCCCTGGGGCTAATAATACACTGTATGTTAATAAAAAAATGAAAAATTAGGGGCACCTGGGTGGCTCAGTGGGTTAAGCCGCTGCCTTCGGCTCAGGTCATGATCCCAGGGTCCTGGGATTGAGTCCCGCATCGGGCTCTCTGCTCAGCAGGGAGCCTGCTTCCCTCTCTCTGCCTGCCTGCCTCTCTGTCTACTTGTGATCTCTCTCTGTCAAATAAGTAAATAAAATCTTTAAAAAAAAAATAAAATAAAATAAAAATAAAATAAAATAAAATAAATAAAAAATTTAAAAAAACAAAAACAAAAACAAAAAAAAAAACCAATGGGGCGCCTGAGTGGCTCAGTGGGTTAAAGCCTCTGCCTTCGGCTCAGGTCATGATCCCAGCGTCCTGGGATCGAGCCCCACATTGGGCTGTCCACTTGGCAGGGAGCCTGCTTCCCCGCCTGCTTCCCCCCCATCTCTGCCTACTTGTGATCTGTCAAATAAATAAAGTCTTTAAAAAAAAAAGAAAAAACATGTTAGAATAATAAACAAATTAAGCTAAATTGTAGGACACAAAATCAACTTGCAAAAAACAGTTGCAATTCTATACACTACCAATGAACAATATGAAAGGAAATTCAGAAAACAATTCCATTTACAGTAAGAACAAAACTAATAAAATACTTAGGAATAATCTTAAACAAGGAAGTCAAAGACTATGTACACTGAAAACTCTGAAGTGTTGTTTAAAGAAGTTAAAGAAGACACCAATAAGTGGAAAGATATCCCATCTTCACGAGCTGGAATATTTAGTATTATTAAGATGTCAATATTACCTGAAACAATGTACCGTCTCAGTGTAATTCCTATCAAAATCCCAATGACTTTTTTGCAGAAGCTGAACATTCCATCCTAAAATTCATATGGAATTCCAAGGGACCCAAAATAACCAAAATAATCTTGAAAAAAAAAGAACAAAGTTGGAAGTTTCACACTTCCTGATTTCAAAACTTATTACAAAGCCCAGTAATGAAAACAGTGTGGTACTGTTATAAAAACAGATACACAGACCAAAAGAACCAAAAGTCCAGAAATATACCCTCAAATATGAGAGTTAAATAATTTTTTAGGAAGTGCCAAGACCATTCAATGGGAAAAGGAGAGTCTTTTCAACAAACTGGGCTGGGAAAACTAGTATCCACATGCAAAAGAATGAAGTTGGACCCTTTTACCTTACACCATATACAAAAGTTAACTCGAAGTGTATCAAAGATTTAAATATAAGACCTGAAACTATTAAAGCCTTAGAAGAAAAGATAGGGGATAGCTTTATGACACTGGATTTGGCAATGATTTCTTGAATGTGACACTAAAAGCAAAGATGACAAAAGAAAAAAACAAACTGGACTACACCAAAATTACTTTTGCACATAAAAGGTCACTCTTACAGGGTGAAAAGGCAACTCACAAGATGAGAGAGAATATCTACAATTCATATATCTGATAAGAGTCTTATATGCCAAATACATAAAGAATCCTACAATTTAACAACAAAAAAACCAACCCAATCCAAAAATGGGCAAAGGACTTGAATAGATATTCTCCAACAAGATATACAATAGGCACTCAGCCCCTAAAAAGATGCTCTATTTCACTAATTATCAGAAAAATGCAAATCAAAACCACAATAAGGTATGCCCGGCTGGCTCAGTTAGCAGAGCATGCAACCCCTGATCTCGGGATTTGAGTTTAAATTGAGTTTAAAACTCAAGCCCCACACTGGGCATAGAGCTTACTTTAAAAAAAAAAGAAAAGAAAAGAAAAGAAAGAAACAGAGAGAGAACATAGTAAGATATCACTTCACACCCATTAGGATGGCTACTATCAAAAAAAAAAAAAAAAACAGAAACAAGTATTGGTGGGGTTGGAGAACAGTTGGAACCTTTGTGCACTGCTGGAGGGATTATAAAATGGTGTAACGGCTATGGAAAATAGTCTGGAAGCTCCTCAAAAATTTAAAATTAGAACTTCCATATGATCTCACAATCCCACTTCTGGGTATTTTTCAAAAGAGCTGCAATATCGAAGAGATATTTGCACATCCATGTGCATAGCAGCATTATTCATAATTGCCAAGAAGTGGAAGCAATCCAAATGTCATCAATGGAAGAAGAGAGAAACAAAATGTGGTTTACACATACTGTATTTGTTAGTTCTCCAAAGAAACACAACCAATAGGATGTATACATAGAGATTTATTATAAGTAATTGGTTCATTTGACTACAGAGGCTGGCACGTGTAAAATCTGCAGGGTAGACTGGCAAGCTGGAGACCCAAGAGAGCCAATGTTCCAGTGTGAGTCTGAAGGTAGTCTGCTGAAGAACTAGCGAAAGCTGATGTAGCAGATGAAGTCCAAAGGCAGTCTACCAGAGAATTCTCATTTGCTGAAGGAGGTGGATCCTTTTTGTTCTCTTCAAGCTTTAACAGATTGGATGAGGCCCGTTCACATTTTGAAAGGCAATCTCTTTTATTTAAAGCCCACCAATATAAATATTACTCTCCTCCAAAAACACCCTCACAGAAATATCCAGAACAATGTTTGACCAAATACCTAGGCACCACATATCCAGCCAATATATAAAATTAACCATCATACATACCATGGAGTATTATGCTGTCTTAAAAGGAAGGAAATCCGGTCACATGCCACAACATGTATGAACCTTGAGGGCATTATGCTAAGTGAAATAAATCAGTCACAAAAGTACAATGATAGGATTTCACTTAAAATATGAGGTAACTAAATGCAGGTTAAGTGCCTGACATTAAGCTTCTGATTGCCAAGACATCCATTTCAAAGATACCACCTTGAATAAACATATTGTCAAGGTATAGGACACAGATATTAGGTAAAACAACCAGATTAGGAACTAGGTCACCAGTGAAGTTCCCCTTATAGAAAAATGCTGGGTGACGTAGATAACTGACCACTTAAATGATCCTGCTTCCACTCTCCCATGCCCTCATTTCTGCTCTTATGCTTCAAATTAGCCAATAATGAGTGACCCCTCAAAACCCCAGACATTCCACCTGCAGACCCTAATGAAGTCAGAGCCCCAGCTCCTCCATCTCTGTCTCTCTGCTTGGGACCTTAACTTGTATCATGTACCCTCCAGGACTTGAAGTAATAAATCCTGTTCCTCAAAATTCCCTGATTTGTTTTTGCTAAGGTGCATCCTGTGATGATTAAGAACCAAAACCAGGGGGCGCCTGGGTGGCTCAGTGGGTTGAGCCGCTGCCTTCGGCTCAGGTCATGATCTCAGGGTCCTGGGATCGAGCCCCGCATCGGGCTCTCTGCTCGGCAAGGAGCCTGCTTCCTCTTCTCTCTCTGCCTGCCTCTCTGCCTGCTTGTGATCTCTGTCTGTCAAATAAATAAATTTAAAAAAAAATTATTTAAAAAAAAAGAAAAGAACCAAAACCAGGGGCACCTGGGTGGCTCAGTGGGTTAACGCCTCTGCCTTCGGCTCAGGTCATGATCCCGGGGTCCTGGGATCGAGCCCCGCATCGGGCTCTCTGCTCAGCAGGGAGCCTGCTTCCTCCTCTCTCTCTGCCTGCCTCTTCACCTACTTGTGATCTGTCAAATGAATAAATTAAAAAAAAAAAAAAAAAACAGTCACAGCCCCAACCCCCCGAGGGGAAAGTATCAGTGGAGCCTGCCATCAGAGAGGCCCAGGCGAGTGCCTCAGGTATTCCTAGCTGACAGCATCACCATCAAGAAGTGGGGTGGAACACAGCACTTAAGTAGTCAAACTTCTAGAAATAGGAAGTAGAATGATGGTTAATAAAAGCTGGGAAGGGGGGGTGCCTGGGTGGCTGAGTGGGTTGGGGCCTCTGCCTTCAGCTCGGGTCATGATCCCAGGATCCTGGGATCGAGCCCCACATCAGGCTCTCTGCTCAGTGGGGAGCCTGCTTGCCACCCACCCCACACCCCGCCTACCTCTCTGCCTACTTGTGATCTCTGTCAAATAAATAAAATCTTTAAAAAAAAAAAAAAAAAAGAGGGCAAAGGGACTTGTTCAATAGGTACAGAGTTTTAGGGTACCTGGGTAGCTCAGGCAGTTAAGTGTCTGCCTTTGGCTTTGGTCATGATCCCAGGTTTCTGAGATCAAGCCCCATATCAGGATCCCTGCTCAGTGGGGAGCCTGCTTCTCCCTCTCCCTGTTCCCCTGCTCCTCCCCCTGCTTGTGCTCTCCAGCTCTCTCAAATAGTCTTTTTTTTTTAAATGGCTAAAATGGTAATTTTTGTATTATATATATTTTACCCAATAAGAGAGACAGTCAACTAAATGTAATATGTAGGCTTTATTCAGATCTCAATTCAAATTAAATAACTATAAGATAATCAAGAAAATATAAATGGTGTCCAGATATCTAATGATATTAAACTATTGATTTGGGGGAGTTATATTAGTAAACAGTGACTATGTAATAAAAACAGAGTTCTTAACTTCCAGAAACACATACTGAAATATAAATATATAAACATGTTCTCAGAGATTGGCTTCAAAATAATTTCAAGCTGGGGTGAGGACCAAGACTAGGCCCAAGGCTAGCCAAGGGTCAGTAATACTGGAAAAAAAGTGATGGGTACAGAGCAGTACATTACACTGTTTCTCTAATTCTGCTTATGTTTGAAAAAAAGGGTTTTTTTGGTTTTTTGGTTTTAAGGAATGGCATCTTCGAATTAAAGAAACAGTAACAGTGCTATCCCATCACGGAGCAATGCTCTCGGGTACTACTGAGACCACTGGTCCTAATGTCCTGTGGCAGGCAGAATGGCCTAAGATACATCCACATCAAAACTGTTAGAGCTTGTGAACAGGTTAGTTTATGTCCCAAAGGGGTTTTAGAGACATGATTAAGGACGCAGACTTCGAGCTGGGGGTACCACACCAAATATCCGAATGAGTCCAATATAATCACTAGAGTCCTTTAAAGCAGAGAACCTTTCTGGTCTGCAATTAAGAGAGAAGAGTTGGAGGAGAGATCTGAAGCGTGACAGGGACTGGCTCCGAAGACAGAGGAAGGGGTCTCGAGCCAGGAATGCCAGTGGCCCGGCCTCTGGAAGCTGCGAATGGCCCTCAGCTGACAGCCAGCAAGGAGATGGAGACCTCAGTCCTACAACTGCAAGGAACTAAATTCTACCAACACTCTGAACAAGCAAGGATGTGTGCAGTCTCTTACAATCTCTCCAGAGAGGAACACAGCCTGCTGACACCTTGAATTTTAGGCTGGAGAGACCCAGGTTCCGCTTCTGACCTACAGAGCTGTAAGGCAACGAATGTGTTCTTTTAAACTGCTAAATGTATGCTAATCTGACATGGCAGAAATGGAAAGCCACACATGGTCCAAAACATCTAGGACTTTTTTTTTTCTTAAGATTTTATTTATTTATTTATTTATTTATTTATTTGACACGGAGATAGAGAGATCACAAGGAGGCAGAGAAGCCGGCAGAGAGAGAGGGGGAAGAAGGCTCCGTTCCGAGCAGAGAGCCCGATACAGGGCTCATTCCCAGGACTCCGAGATCACGACCTGAGCTGAAGGCAGAGGCCCAACCTACTGAGCCACCCAGGCGCCCCAAATGTCTATGACTTTTAATGTTTCTGTCTGCTTTCTACATTTTTTCCCTACTGTCCTTTAGTGTAAGGCTATAGGCTATGACTGCTGCTTATTCACCACTTCATATGTACTATGGCAGTGGGAGGCAAATACACGTTCACTCACTCAGTCAACACCAATGAGCAGCTATCCCAGCAGTCCCTGCTCTGTATCAGGCAGGCGGCCAGCTGGACACTAGGGCTGTCATGGGGACCAGCTTAAGAGACTGGTGTGTGTACCCAGACCTACAGGGGCACCCACACTGGCTTCATCTACAGCACCCAGACTCCAACCAAACACAACCAGCCATGAGTGCTGGGTGGAGCTAGTCTTCTCAGGCTGCAAAGTTTCTCAGATAATTGGTACCAGCAATTTGCTGGTTCTAAAACCGAAAGCAGGAGACATACAAGCTGCATAGTTAAATGTGCATCTCCCTTGGCCCAAGACTTCAAAAACCAGCAGGGATGCGGCCTGGGAATCTGCATTTTATCGGGCTCTTCAACTGATTCTTAGGCATCCCTAAGCTTGAGAAGCAAGCCACAGTGGAGTCCTGGGGGCCTAACCCCATCTTTCTAGGAGTAACAAGGCTCTGAGTAAGGGTTGCAAAGTCGATAAGTAAAAACTTGTCTAAAAACAACAGTTCAGGGGGGAAAAAAATACAAACATCTAACAGTAACTGTTTTGGTGACTGTAGAGGTAAAATGCTGAGTATACAATTAAATTTACAGACTATCCTCAAACATGTAAAAATTAAGAAGTTAGGGTGCCTGGGTGGCTCAGTGGGTTAAAGCCTCTGCCTTTGGCTCAGGTCATATCCCAGTGTCCTGGGATCGAGCCCCACATCGGGCTCTCTGCTCAGCAGGGAGCCTGCTTCCTCCTCTCTCTCTGCCTGCCTCTCTCCTACTTGTGATCTCTGTCAAGTAAATAAATAAAATCTTTATAAAAAAAAAAAAAAAAAAAAAAGAAGTTAGTTTGTGGGGCGCCTGGGTGGCTCAGGCGATAAGCCTCCGCCTTCGGCTCAGGTTAAGATCTTAGGGTCCTGGGATCGAGCCCCGCACTGGGCTCCCTGCTCAGCGGGAAGTCTGTTTCTCCCTCTCCAACTCCCCCTGCCTGTGTTCCATCTCACTCTGTGTGTGTGTGTGTGTGTGTGTGTGTGTGTGTGCGCGCGAAATAAATAAATAAAAATCTTATTAAAAAAAAAAAAGAGAGAGAGAAGTTGGTTTGCAAGTTTCTCTAGCAACATAACAAAAAGCATGAAGAGCACGTACCAATCTGTTAACAGTGCCAAATGCTCAAGCGTGGGCTTATAGAAGATTTGCACTTTTTTGTAAGGTAACGAATGTTACCTTACCAAATGTTACCTTACCAAAACTTAAATAATGTTATACATTTCAGTGTTGTTTGAAAAATTAAAAACAAGTATTTACTATACTTCTTAAGCATCTATATTCCAAAATAAAAAGTTTAAAGAACGTTACTTTTGCTCTTAGAAGACTGAAAAAAATGTCATTTTGTAAGTTATATAAACTAAAAGTAAAATCAGCAACAACTGCTAAAATTAAATTTTTTTTAAAGATTGTATTTATTTATTTATTTGACATAGAGAGAGATCACAAATAAGCAGAGAGGCAGGCGGGGGGTGGGGGAGGCAGGCTCCCCGCCAAGCAGAGAACCCAATGTGGGATTCGATCCTAGGACCCTGAGATCATGACCTGAGCTGAAGGCAGAGGCTTTAACCCAATGAGCCACCCTGGCGCCTCTAAAATTAAATCTTGACATCTTCATCTAATTTTGCTATTTTACCCTGGGAACACGTAAAAACCAATACACATATTTTAAAAATATTTCACTTTACCTTTTAGCTACCGAAGAGCTTCCATATTGTCTTCTGCGAAGCCTGGCAGATGAAGACATCTTAAGTCCTAGGAAAATAAATTGAGGTTTTTTTTAGGATTAAATTAGAAAACCATTTTACAATCAATAGCAATGTGAAACATTCACAAGCAGCAGTGCTTGCTTCCAACCTCCACCCATAACAACTCTTCAAGCAAACACAATAATGAAGACCAGCTAATCACAACCCTAAAATACCCTCCCAACTCTATTTCTCAGCTAAAGAAAAAGTTGAAGTCAACACAACATCTAGGGAAGTTACAAGGGGCACTGGCAAAAATGCTCACAGATTGGAGGAAAGGAAAAGAGATAAGTATGATTCAAAATACACAGTGGCGGGACGCCTGGGTGGCTCAGTTGGTTGGACAGCTGCCTTCGGCTCAGGTCATGATCCCGGAGTCCTGGGATCGATTCCCGCATCGGGCTCCCAGATCCACGGGGAGTCTGCTTCTCTCTCTGACCTTCTCCTTGCTCATGCTCTCTCTCACTGTCTCTCTCAAATAAATAAAAATAAAATCTTTTAAAAATAAATAAATAAAATAAAATAAAATACACAGTGGCAAGGTGAAACAAACAAATGAAACAAACTTGATCTCACTGATTTCAGTTCCACTTTGGTGTCCTGTCTTCCTTTAGAACCGGTGATGCTTGACAAGGAGACATGGCAAAGGCAAACGACCACAAAACACACTGTCCAGATTTGGAGCCAGAAAGGATAGTTTTCTTTTCCTTAATGAACTGATTTGTGCATTACCTACACTGAAAAGATGCTGAGATGTCTATGACTAAAAGGGAGAACAAATAAACCATTAAAATAAGGAGAAAAAGGGCGCCTGGGTGGCTCAGTGGGTTAAAGCCTCTGCCTTCGGCTCAGGTCATGATCCCGGGGTCCTGGGATTGAGCCCCACATCAGGCTCTCTACTCAGCAGGGAGCCTGCTTCCTCCTCTCTCTGTCTGCCTCTCTGTCTACTTGTGATCTCTGTTCTGTCAAATAAATAAATAAAATCTTTAAAAATAAATAAATGAAATAAAATAAGGAGAAAAAGAAGCACCAAAATAAGGAATTTTTCTATTATTTTTTTAAAGATTTATTTGAGGGAGAGCACATGTGTGCACGCGCACGCAGACATGCGCGCAGGCGCACACAAGCGGGGTGAGGGGGAGGGGCACAGAGAGATTCCCAAGCCGACTTCACCTCAAGCATGAAGCCTGATGTGGGGCTCCATGGCACATGAGATTAAGAGTCAGCTGCTCAAATGACTGTGCCACCGAGGTACCCCTCCATTATTTTAAATGATATAATTCACACACCATAAAATTCACCCTTTTAAAGTTAAATTTTATGGTGGTTTTTAGTACATTCACAAAGTTGTGCAACCATCACCACTTCTGAAATTCCAGAACATTCTCATCATTCTCCCTCCACCAAAAAAAAATTCCAGCAGCAGTCACTCTCTATACTCTCCTCCTCCCAGCCTCTGGTAACCAATCATGAACTTCCAGTCTTTTTGGAATTATGTTATTTCAGACTGTGATATAAATGGAATGTCCTCTTTTATGTCTGGCTTCTTTCATATAGCATGCTTTGCGTTGTAGGATGCATCAGTATTTGTTCCTTTTATGGCTAAATACTATTCCACCTTATGGATATACCGCTTGTTCAGCCATTCACCAGTGGAGGGTCCTTCGGGTTGCTTCCATTTTTGGGTTATTATGAACAATGCTGCTATGAACATTTGTGTAACAGATTTTTGTGTGAACACATATTCAATCTCTTGGGTACGCACTTAGGAGTGGAACTGCTGGGTGATAGGGTAATTATGCTTAACTTTTTGAGGAACAGCCAGACTGTTTGCCACATATGCTGTACTATTTTATTTTACATTTACATCAGTAATACCATACATGAGAGTTTCAATTTCTCCCCAACCTTGCCAACACCTGACATCAACCTTAAACAGGAAGACATTCTGTGCAGATCATAAGCATGAGCATGACGGCTACTCTCAACACAACTGCAGGCCCCCAGCTTCCACAAGTACTCTTTCTCACATGGACCTGATCTAACAGACTGAGGAAAGGCCTGTAACCTCCTTCTCCTCTCCTCTCACTCAATCACACTATCCCACCACACAGAAGACAGACCAACTGCCCACCACCCAGAATCTCACTTGATCCAGTGGATTACCCCAGTATAAAAACTTCAGAATGAGATTAAAGTAAGTGGAGAAGGCAGAGCAATGCAAATAATTTCAACAAGACATACTGAAGGAAACGAGAGTCTTATTTCATCCAATTCCCAGCATGGTTCTAGCACTATCCATCCTAGAAGACTGGAATGTTCAACATAAAGATGGACATGTTTGATTACACCATAACCAATAATCAACTAAAAACTGATCACAGACCTAAATAAAAGAGTCAAAAGTATACAATTCTTAACTTTTTAAAATATTTTATTTATTTATTTGTCAGAGAGAGCGAGAGAGCGCACAAGCCGGGGGAGTGGGAAGCAGAAGGAAAAGCAGGTTCCCTGCTGAGCAGGGAACCCGATGTGGGGCTTTATCTGGGGACTCCAGAATCGTGACCTGAGCTGAAAGCAGATGCTTAACCTACTGAGCCACCCAGGTGCCTCTACAAATATTTTTTTTAATGGTGTCTTTTAAAGCACAAAATTTTAAAGTTTTGATAAAAATCAACTTGTCAATTTTTTTTTTTAAAGATTTTACTTATTTGACAGAGAGAGATCACAATTAGGCAGAGAGGCAGGCAGAGGGGGAGGGGGAAGCAGACTCTCCACTGAGCAGAGAGCCGGATGTGGGGCTTGATCCCAGGACCCTGAGATCATGGCCTGAGCCGAAGGCAGATGCTTATCGCCTGAGCCATCCAGGCGCCCCCAACTTGTCAAGATTTTTACTTTTTTTTTTTTGACAGCATACGATGGAGGGGAGGGGCAGAGGTCAAGGGAGAGAGAGAATCTTAAGCAGGCTCCATGCTCAGCACAGAGCCTGCTGTGGGGCTTGATCTCATGATCCTGAAATTAAGACTGAGCTGAAATTGAGAGTCAGATGCTTAACCGACTGAGCCACCCAGGCACCCCCCAGCCTGTCAGTTTTTTAATGCTTGTGCTTTTGATGCCATAATCAAAAATCTTTCTCTAACCCAAGGTTGTAAATATTTACTCCCGTGTTTTCTTCTAAGAATTGCATACTTTAGGGACACCTGGCTAGCTCTGTCAGTTAAGTGTCTGCCTTTGGCCCAGGTCTTCATCCCAGGGTTCTGGGACTGACTCCCACATCAGGCTCCCAGTGCTCTTCATCCCACTTGTGTTCTCTGGCTCTCTCTCTCAAATAAATACATAAAATCTTTTTTTTTTTTTTTTTTTTTTTAGGATTCTATGTATTTATTTGACACAGAGATAGAGATCACAAGTAGGCAGAGAAGGCAGCAGAGAGAGAGGGGAAAGCAGACTCCCCACTGAGCAGAGAGCCTGATGTGGGGCTCAATCCCAGGACCCTGAGATCATGACCTGAGCCGAAGGCAGAGGCTTAACCCTCTGAGCCACCCAGGTGCTCCTAAATACATAAAATCTTAAAAAATAAAAAAAGGAAGAAAAATAATACAAAGAGGAAATCTTTAAAAAAAAATACTTGTAAATCTTGTATTGACCTTGTATTCAGGACATATAAGGAACTCTTACAATTCAATAATAAAAAGAAAAATAACGCAATTTTAAAACGAGCAAATGGGGAAGCCTGGGTGACTCAGTCAGTTGAGCCGCTGCCTTTGGCTCAGGTCCTGATCCCAGCTAGGATTAAGTCCCGCATCGGGCTCCCTGCTTGGTGGGGAGGCTGCTTCTCTCTCTGCCTCTGCCTGCCACTCTGCCTGCTGGTGCACTCTACCTCGCAGGCGCTCGCTCTCTCTCTCTGACAAATACATAAATAAATAAATAAAATCTTTAAATAAGTAAAACGGGCAAATGATTTTATTTGATTTGATTGATTGATTTTAGAGAAATAGCACAAGAAGGGGGAGGAGCAGAGGAAAAGAATTAAGCAGAGTCCATACTGACCGTGGAGCTCAACTAGGGGGTCAATCCCAAGACCCTGAGATCATGACCTGAGCTAAAACCAAGAGTTGGACATTCAACTGACTGAGCTACCCATGTGCCCCTAAAATGGACAAAGGATTTAAGTAGACATTTCTTCAAAGAATATGTACACATGGCACAAAACACATGAAAAGGTGCTCAACATCATCAGTCATAAGGAAAGTACAAATCAAAACTACAATGATATCACACCCATGAGGATGGCCACTATCAAAAAACAGAAAATAATAAATGTTGGTAGATGTGTGGAGGAATTGGAACCCTTACACACTGTTGGCAGACATGTAAAATGGTGTAGCCACTATAGGAAACAGAATGGCAGTTCCTCAAACAATTAAAAACAGAATTATCGTATCATTCAGTAATTCCACTTCTGGGTATATACCCAAAAGAACTGAAAGCAAGGTCTTGGGAGACGTTTGTACACCCATATTCATGGCAGCACAGTTCACACACAACAGCCCAAAGATGCAAGCAATCCAAGTGTCCATCAATGGAAGAGTGAATGAACAAAATGTGGTATATACATAGACTGGAATAGTCACCCTTAAAAAGGAACGAAATTCTGACACACGCTACACCATGTATGAGTCTCGAGGACATTATACCGGATAGAATAAGCCAGTTACAAAAGGCAAACATTTTATGAATCGACTTATATGGGGTTATCTAGAGGAATCAAATATATAGAAACAGAAAGCAGAATGGAGGTTGCCTGAGGTTAGGAGGAGGGAGAATAGGGAGTTGCTGTTTAATGTGCAAGAAGTTTCAGTTTTGCAAAAAGTCCCAGAGACTGGTTGCACATAAGGTGAACATACTTTCTGCCACTGAACTGGACACACAAAAGCACTTAAGATGAAAGCACCTGGGGGGCTCAGTCGGCTGAGCATCTGACTCTTGATTTTGGTTCAGAGCCCCACATGGGGCTCCACACTCAGCAGACAGTCTACTTGAGATTCTCTCTCCCTCCCCCCAACGCATACACTCTCCTTCTCTATCTCTAAAAATAAATGAATGTTGGGGTGCCTGGGTGGTTCAGTGGGTTAAGCCTCAGCCTTTGGGTCGGGTCCTGGTCTCAGGGTCCTGGGATGGAGCCCCGCGTCGGGCTGTCTGCTCAGCGGTGAGCCTGCTTCCTTCCCCCTCTCTCTCTGCCTGCCTCTGCCTACTCGTGATCTCTCTCTCTGTCAAATAAATAAAATATTTTAAATAAATAAATAAATAAATAATAAATGAATATCAAAATCAATAAATGCTTAAATAAAAAATAAAAATAAATGAAGGTCTTTTTAAAAAAATGGTTACGACAGCAATTTTGTCATGTGTGTCTTACCACAATTTTTTAAAATTCATGTACCAGTGACACACATCCCATTCCTCTCAAGTGTGCCACCCAGTGACTAGTGACTCAACAAGTCTATACATGGCACTGTACTCACCGCAGTGTCACCAGCATGTGTCACACACAGCGCTATTACAGTACCACTGGCTCTAGTCTCGGTTTTGTTTTGTTTTTTAGTTTAAATCACAAAGAGACAGAACTTCATTGACTAGGATGGGTATCACCGAAAGTGTTGGGTGAGCGGCCCTGGGAATGCAGGAGAACAATAAAATGGCCTCCAGGCCGCCATCTTCCCCTACCCAGGACTTTCCCACCAGAAGGACATCTGTCAAGGACTCGTCACCCTGAGTAAACCAAAACCTATACCAGAAACAGAAACCAGCCACTTTGGGACTTTCCAACCCCAACCTCTAACCTTACCAAATACGGTTATGAGCCCCCACCCTGCCCTGGCCTAGTAAAAGTTCACTTAACCCCTTACCGCACAACTTCACCGACTGTCCTCTCCTAGGAGAGTCGCAGAACCTCGCCTGAGGGTGCCTTTAATAAACCTTGCCTTGTGCCTATCTCACCTGGTGTCGTGTATCTCGCCTGTAAAACCTTACAAAAAGGACAGGAGCTGGTGAGGAGGTGAAGAAACTGGAACCCTCATCTATTGCTGCTGGGAATGTAAAATGGTACAGCCCCTCTGGAAAGCAGTTTAGTAGGTTCTTAAAAAGTTAAACATGAATAGCCATTCAACCCACCTAACCCAAGAGAAATGAAACACACGTCCACACTCAGACTTGTGGGCCAATGATCACAGAAGCATTACTCACAAGAACCAAACGACGAAAACAATTCAAATGTCCATCAACTGGTGAACGGGTAAAAAAAAAAAAAAAAATGTGGGATATCCGTGCCATGAAATACTACTCAGCAATAAAAAGGAATTAAGTACTGAGATAAGCTACAACATGCATGAATCCCAAAACCAGCACACCACAGTGGAAGCCAATCACCAAAGGCTACATATTATTGGTGGAGGAGGTCACTGAGAGGACATGACCTGTGAGCAGGATCTCAGCCAACAGGAGGCTCCTTGCCCCCTTCTATGTCCTTGGACTATGCATCCAGGTTGCCATTCCTACTCCCAGAGGCTGTCCTAGGACAAAGCCTTCAGGGAGCGATGTGATGTTGAGACCATATGGACAGCACATGACTGAATGCAGGTTAAGATCTCTATAGAAACTGGTAAGATTTGGCAGGTGGGTGTAGAGATCTACTTACCTTGTAGCTGCCCAAGACACATCTTCTATTTAAGCTCCTTTGCTTATTACACCTCACACCTACCAATCGGCAGTGGTCTGCCTCTTGCTTGGGTCTCTCTCTGCCCTCCGCCCATTTCAGATTATACCCAGAAGCTTCCAAGAAGCTTACAAACCAACAATTATATAATTATGATTCCATTTATATGAAATATACAGAAAATGTGAATTCATAGAAAAAGAAACCTTACTGGTTGCCCAAGTGACTAAAAAGGGGTGCAGTTCATCTTTCTGGGGGGACAAAAATTTTCAAAATTGACTGTGGTAAAGGTATTGTGTAAATTTACTAAAAATCATTAAATTTAAAATGACTGAATTATGTGGGATGTAAATTACACATCTCAGTAATATACTGTTTAAAAAAGTGAACTCAGACTTCTCGGTTGGACACTGAGGATCAATTTGGCCTGATCGGTGCTTTGCCATTTAATTTCCATAAACCAAGTGAGTGCAACCTACACCTCCTGGATTTTACTCAAAATAGGACTAAAACATACATATGAAAACCACAGCATAAGATGGTCATGATACCCTTTGCAAGTCCTTAGAAGTATAATAAAAACATACGTTAGTTGTCAATTTACAAGTGTGTAAGGAGATAAATTTTTCCACCATGAGCTTGGGAAGAGGGTCACCCCACAGGTCAGCCTGTCATGGGAACTAGCAAAATAAAACCTCACCCTAGAGACGACGAGTGGTCACCCACCCAAACGCAACAGCATTCTCAACACTTAGCTAAGGGCAGGATTAGAAAGCCAACACTGAATTGCAGTAGCCTATAGTCTGCTCCCACTCCCCCATTATGGCAGAGCCATGGCCGGAGGCATTTGCCTTGCAAAATAGGTAGCCTCAAAAAAAACAAAAAACAAAAAAACAAAAACAAAATAGGTAGCCTCTTGGCCCCCACTGCCGCTGGGACTGGGATAAAGCTGAATTACAAAGATGACCAAAGGCAAAACAAAACCATAAACCTCAGTTTGGAGCTTTCAATATTCAATTCCTTCAAGAGTCGTTATTTTATTTATTTAAGGAATCTCTACACTCAAAAGGGGGCTCAAACTCAGGACCCCCAACAACAGTCTCACACTTCTCCCACTGAGCCAGTCAGGTATCCTTCCTTCAAGAGTAATACTGACCTTAACTCATTTCTTCCCGGGTCACCAAACTCCCACAGAAGACCCAAACATGCCATATTTGCTCAAATGCCTCTTTCAGACAGGGCACAACCCTCTTGATCACTCCCATACTCCCAGCCTAGCCAACCTTGGCCTCAGACTCCCCCACTCAGGCATGGAGCTTAGTGCAGGGGATACAGGGCAAGCAGGTAAGAACACTGTCTTGCTCTCCTGGGAATAATTTATTAATCAAGCATTATGCAGTCAGAACGGTTATTAAATAATCACTGAAGCAAAATTAGAACTGTATGGTAATAGGCAGGGAAGCACAGGCACTTTGGAAATGGTGCAACAGAATGTATCTGTTCTAAACTTTTATCCATATTAACTCATCGAACCATCAAAAGATCCTATAAAGTAAGATTTATCACTACCCTATTTTGGGGATGAGAAAGTGGACACAGAGAGGTAAGATAACTTGCCCAGGGACACACAGCTCGTCAGCGGTCCACCCACATGCACACACGCGTCTGACCGCAGAAGCCTGGTGCAATCACCAAATCCGCTGCCTCGGTAAATACTGGCAGAAAGAATGAACTGGAGACAGTCACAGCACATTAGCAAGAGCCCACCCCCCACTCCCAAGGAGGTAAAGGGAGGCCGAGGCAGGGCTAATCCAGACAGCACCAACCTGCTGCTGACGACGAGGACACGCCAAGGCGGGAAGGCAAGAGGATGCACAGGCAGGCTGTAACGGAGGCAGGGGAGGCTGCCGGGGTTCCCGGTTCATCCCCAGGTAATGCACCAGGCCTACCTGCCCACTTCTCAACTGGAGAAAATGAGGTCCCCAAGGAGTCAGAACATAGGTTCTGAGGCACCCGCCCGCCTCCGCCTCCCCAGGCTCTCCAGTCAGGAGGTGGTTAGGGGCACAAGGACTGCAGTGAGGCAAGACCGGGGCCCCTCTGCCCTTGGTGGGACACTTACCGGGCCGGACCAAGGTGTTCTTCCAGGGTTCCCTCACTCAGCGTCCCGCGCCTTTCCTCCTCAAGCCTTTCCACTCTCACCTCTCCCTGCGCGCCTGCGCCCCCGCCCCCCAACAGGCCCGCCCCCCACACCTCACGGGCGAGCGGCCCACAGCGCCCCTGCAGGCTGGGAGGTGTAGGCCCACACACTGTCTTGACTGGTCTTTCTTGTTCCTTTTCCTCTGCCCTTTCCTTGCACATCCCTCCTTGCCCTTCCCTCCCCACCTCACCTTCCCTTTGCCTTTCATGTTTGTTTGTTTTTTTTAAGATTTTATTTATTTATTTGACAGACAGAGATCACAAGTAGTAGGCAGAGAGGCAGACAGAGGAGGAAGCGGCTCCCCATGGAGCAGAGAACCCGATGTGGGGCTTGATCCCAGGACCTGGGATCATGACCTGAGCCAAAGGCAGAGGCTTTAACCCACTGAGCCACCCAGGTGCCCCTACCTTTCATGTTTTCAATCACACAGTCGTTCTTTCACTCATTCCAACATTTAACAATTATGTGTGTGCAAAACAGACAAACAACAACAACAACCAAACAAAATAATTAAATGTGCTCCAGAAATTGCTCACTGGGGAGAATGCAGGGAAGACAAAAATCCTGTGCCCATCAGCTTACATTCTAGAAGATGACAACAAATGAGTGACTTTCTAACTTTGTTATCCCCACCCACAGATGCAACACATTTTACATCCCTTTCCAGTGTATACACACACACACACACACACACACACAAACACACACACACCCATAAAACTAAAACTCAAGTTTCACAAAGTAATACTTGATGGGCAGCTCATCAAAAGACAACCAGAAAACTTGTGACCAAGCACAACTAACTTTGTTAGACTTCCTGCAGTAATGGAGAATTCTACATTGACAGTCTCAATAGTATCTCAGAAAGGGGGGACAAGGAAAGGAAATGTATAGGGTTGGGGGTCTGGGCTTGGGTAGTTCAAGCAGGTCTTTCAAAACAAGACCTAATAGGCAGGAAAGACGTTGCAAAGCAGGTAGAAAGATTGAATTTTAAGATTTTTTTTTTGATTTTTTTTTTATTTATTTGTCAGAGAGAGAGAGGGAGAGAGAGCGAGCACAGGCAGACAGAATGGCAGGCAGAGGCAGAGGGAGAAGCAGGCTCCCTGATGAGCAAGGAGCCCGATGTGGGACTCGATCCCAGGACGCTGGGATCATGACCTGAGCCGAAGGCAGCTGCTCAACCAACTGAGCCACCCAGGCGTCCCAGATTGAATTTTAGAAGGACATTTTATTTCCTTTAGTTTATTGGCTATCAATTATTGAATTTAAGAGGCTATGGAACTTCCTCTTTAATAAAGATTTTATATATTTGTTTGACAAAGAGAGAGGGAGACCACAAGCAGAGGGAGCAGCTTTCAGCGGGAGAGGGAGAAGCTGGCTCCCCGCTGAGCAAGGAGCCCAGGACTCTGGGCTCATGACGTAAGTCAAAGGCAGATGCTTAACCAACTGAGCCACAACTGAGCCACCCACATGCCCCCACCTTTTTTTTTTTTTTTTTAAGATTTTTTTTTTTTTAAGATGAGCCCAAGATGGGACTCAAACTCACGACTCTGAAATTAAGACCTGAGCAGAGACCAAGAATAGGTCGCCCAACCAACTGGGCCACCCAGGCACCCGATGATACATAGCTTTAATGAAAAATATCCTCTTATTTAATTTTTTTAATTTTTATTTATTTATTTGAGGGAGAGAGAGAGAGGGAAAGCACAAGCAGGGAAGAGGAGCAGACAGAGAGAGAGAGAGAGAGAAGCAGACTCTCTGCCAAGCAGGGAGTCAGATGTGGAATTTGATCCCAAGACCCCAGAAGTATGACCTGAGCTGAAGGCAGACGCATAACTGGTTGAGCCACCCAGGTTACTCATTCTCCTAGTTTGAAAGAAATGTTAAATGTAATTTCCTTGATATTTATGTACTAAATAAATTGTAAGTTTGAATTATTTTTATCGGGGCACCTGGGTGGCTCAGTGGGTTAAAGCCTCTGCCTTTGGCTCAGGTCATGATCCCAGGGTCCTGGGATCGAGTCCCTGCTTCCTCCTCTCTCTCTCTGCCTGCTGCTCTGTCTACTTGTGATCTCTGTCTGTCAAATAAATAAATGAAATCTTAAAAAAAAAAAAAAAAAACAAGGATTGTCTGAGATTGGGCAAATGTCTTGACATAAATTTTAGGATTAGAGAACACATCAAGGCAAGGGTCTTAAAGCAAGTCTCAGTAAGTAAAACTGTTTGACAGGCAACCTGTTCTCCTAGATGAGCAATCCCGACGGGATTCCCAGTGTGAGAGCCCATCCTGCAAACTGTCCAGAAAAATAGGTTTAAACAAATTCCTAAACCAAACAATTATTTACTGATTTACAGACTTATCTTACTGAGCACAGCATCATTTTTGCTGTATTCTACAGGGCAAAGCAATAGCAAAGAGCATCCAGACTCAAGGAAAGGGGAAGAGACCCCCATCTCTTGATGCAAGGACTATCAAAGAATGTGACCAACCTAAATCTGCCACACATTTGAGGGCACCTGGCTGGCTCAGTAGGTAGAACATGTGACTCTTGATCTTGAGGTTGTGAATTCAAGCCCCATGCTGGGTGTAGAGATTACTTTAAAAATAGAATCTTTTTTTAAAAAATCATCCACATTCAGGGGTGCCTGGATGGCTCAGTGGGTTAAGCCGCTGCCTTCGGCTCACGTCATGATCCCAGGTCCTGGGTTCAGGCCCCACATCGGGCTTCCTGCTCAGCAGGGAGCCTGCTTCCTCCTCTCTCTCTGCCTGCCTCTCTGCCTACTTGTGATTTCTCTCTGTCAAATAAATAAAATCTTAAAAAAAAAAATCATCCACATTTGGATTATTTGGAAAATAAGGAGTTCCTTAGGGAACTCTCCTATATCCTTAGAGATATAGGAGAAGCAGGCCACATGGATTGGCTGATCATTGTAAATTAAACTTTCCTTCTGGGGGCACCTGGACGGATCTGCCTTCCTATCAGGTCATGATCCCAAGGTCGTGGGACTGGGCCCTGCATCAAACTCCCTGCTTAGTCGAGAAGTCTGCTTCTCCCTCTCCCTCTGCCCTTCCTTTTGCTCATGCTCTCTCTCTCTCTCTCTCTCAACGAAATAAATAAAATCTTTTTTTTGAAGATTTTATTTATTTCGTTGAGAGAGAGAGATCACAAGTAGGCAGAGAGGCAGGCAGAGAGAGAGAGGGGGAAGCAGGCTCCATGCTGAGCAGAGACGCCAATGCGGGGGCTCGATCCCAGGACCCTGAGACCATGACCCGACCCAAAGGCTGAGGCTTAACCCACTGAGCCACCCAGGTGCCCCAATAAATAAAATCTTTTTTTTTTTTTAATTTTAAAATGAGGGGCGCCTGGGTGGCTCAGTGGGTTAAACCTCTGCCTTCGGCTCAGGTCATGATCTCAGGGTCCTGGGATCGAGCCCCGCATCGGGCTCTCTGCTCAGCGGGGAGCCTGCTTCCCCCTCTCTCTGCCTGCCTCTCTGCCTACTTGTGATCTCTGTCAAATAAATAAATAAAATCTTTAAAAAAAAAATTTTTTTTAAATGAGGGGCACCTGGGTGGTTCAGTCTGTTGGGCATCTGCCTTCAGCTCAGGTCACGGTACTAGGGCCCTGGGATTGAGCCTCGTGTTGGGCTCTCTGCTTAGTGGGGAGCCTGCTTCTCCCTCTCCCAGTGCCTGCCATTCCCACTGCTTACGCGCTCTCTCTCTCTCTCTAAAATCTTTTTAAAGATTTTTTTTAAATGAAATAAACTTTCTTTCTGGCAAGGAAACCTAAATATAACTACTCTTAACACTTTCTAGTGCCAACCTTGGGTCTCAAAGTTGGGTCCAGTCTTTCCAAATACATTTTCCTTTTTTGCAAACTATATCATAACATGAATTAGGCTGGTGTTTGTTAGGTCTATGACTGTACCGATTTTTTTTTTCTTTTAAAGACTTTATTTATTTATTTGACAGAGAGAGATCACAACTAGGCAGAGAGGCAAGCAGACAGAGAGGAGGAAGCAGGCTCCCCACTGAGCAGAAAGCCCGATGGGAAACTCAATCCCAGGACCGAGATCATAACCTGAGCTGAAGGCAGAGGCTTAACCCACTGAGCCACCCAGGCGCCCTGTACTGATTTTCAAGGAAGTCCTATTCCCCTATGCTTTTGTCTCTGAAAAGGTGTTTTACCTGTTTTGGCTGGGAAATGGGGAATATTGGAAAGCGACCAGCATACAAAGCAAAATTGGAAATATGCATAGTGATCACTTTTTTTCCAAAGATTAGATACTGAATGAGCCATTTGTAACCAGCTATAATAGCGTACCCAGAAAAAAAATGATAAAACTAAAAAAAAAAAGGTTAACATAAAAGCAATTCTTTCCATC
This sequence comes from Enhydra lutris kenyoni, assembly GCF_002288905.1. NCBI lineage: Eukaryota > Metazoa > Chordata > Mammalia > Carnivora > Mustelidae > Enhydra > Enhydra lutris. The sequence goes on from NW_019154138.1 coordinate 3,242,679, forward strand.
TTTATGGTACAGTAAATAGGCAGAGAATGCAGAGGAGCATGACTAGAATTAGCCTACGAAGATCTCAAGAGCAAAACCAGAAAGACAAGGTGAGAGTTTGATTCAGAATTTGTAAAGTATTCTTCATTTCATCTACTTGGTCTGATGACCTTGGAATAGCTGTTCTTCTTCTCATGCTGCTTGCTTCTAGAGGAATCCGAGAATCTTGAGATGGCAGCCCAATTGTCAAAAGGTAATGAATCGATAACAAAAGGTGATAGATACATATAGTGGAATATTATTCAGCCTTCAAAGGGATGGAAATTCTGACACATTCTGACACATCCATGACGTGATGAACCTTGAGGACCAAAAGTTAAGTGAAATCAGCTATTCACAGAAGAGTAAAATACTATTTGATTCTCCTGACATGGGGTACTTAAAGTCAAAATCATGGAGACAAAAAGCAGAATGGTGGTCACCAGGAACTGGGGGAAGGGAAGGTGAGTGTTTAATGGGTACAGTTTTAGTTTTGCAAGATGGAAAGTATTCTGGACATGGTGGTAGTGATCATTACACAACTATGTGAATGCACTTAATGCACCAGAATTGTACATTTAAAAATAGTTAAAATAGGAGCACCTGGGTGGTTCAGTCAGTTGGGTGTCTGCCTTCAACTTGGGTCATAATCCCAAAGATCCTGGGATCAAGCCCCAAGTTGGGTATCCTGTTTAGCTGGGAGCCAGCTTGTCCCTCTACCTCCCCCCACCCACCCCCCACCTCATGCTGTCTCTCCCTTTCTCAAGTAAATAAATAAAATCTCTGGAGCACGTGAGTAGCTCAGTGGGTTAAGCGTCCACCTTCAGCTCAGGTCTTGATCTCAGGGTCTTGGACTTGGACTCCTGGCTCAGCTGGGAGCCTGTTTCTCCCTCTCCCTCTACCCCTCCTCCCTGATCGTGTACTCTCAATCTCTCTCTCTTTCAAATAAATAAATGAAATATTTTTCTAAATAAATAAAATCTTTTTTAAAAAATAGTTAAAAACTATTCTTAAAAATAGTTTAAAAAATAGTTAAAATAAGGGGCACGCTCAATCACTTGAGCGTCTGACACCTGATTTCAGCTCAGGTCAGGATCTCAGGTCATGATCTCAGGTCCTGGGATGGAACACTGCCTTAGGCTCCATGCTCAGTGTGGAGTCTGCTTGTCCCTCTCCCTCTGCTCCTTTCCCCACTTAAGCTCACTCCCCCGCTCTCTCTCTCTCTCTCAAATAAATAAATAAATAAACCTTTTTAAAAGCATTAAAATAAAAAATAGTCAAAATAGTAAATGTTGGGGTGCCTGGGTGGGTCAGTCATTAAGCTTCTGCCTTTGGGGGCACCTGGGTGCCTCAGTGGGTTAGACCTCTGCTCAGGTCATGATCTCGGGGTTCTGAAATTGAGTCCCGCATTGGGCTCTCTGCTTAGCAGCGAGCCTGCTTCCCCCTCTCTTTCTGCCTGTCTCTCTGCCTACTTGTGATCTGTCAAATAAATAATAAATAATCTTAAAAAAAAAAAAGAAAGAAAAGAAAACTCACTTAAAAAAAAAAAAAAAAAACTCTGCCTTTGGCTCAGGTCATAGGTCCAGGGTCCAAGAATGGAGCCCCACATCAGGCTCCCTGCTCAGCAGGAAGCCTGCTTCTCCCTCTCCTACTCCCCCTACTTGTGTTCCCTCTCTCTGTCTGTGTCAAATAAATAAATAATAAATAAATCTTTTAAAAAAATAGTAAATGTTGTTCTGTTTATTTTACTATAATAAAAAATACATTTAAAAGGGCAATAAAACCCAAAAGGTGTTAAAGAGTCTTTCCTTGGGGCACCTGGGTGGCTCAGTGGGTTAAGCCTCTGCCTTCGGCTTGGGTCATGATCTCGGGGTCCTGGGATCAAGCTCCACACCGGGCTCTCTGCTCACCAGGGAGCCTGCTTCCTCCTCATCTCTGCCTGCCTCTCTGCCAACTTGTGATCTGTCTGTCAAATAAATAAATAAAATCTTAAAAAAAAAAGAGTCTTTCCTTTACATCTTCAATAAATTCACCTTTCTTGCTCTTGTATCAGGGTAAGAATCTTTTTTTTTTCCCCAAGATTTTATTTGTCAGAGAGAGAGAGAGCACACAAGAGCACAAGCAGGCAGAGCAGCAGGCAGAGGCAGAGAGAGAAGCAGGCTCCCTGCCGAGTAAGGAGGCCAATGCGGGACTCAATCCCAGGACACTGGGATCATGACCTGAGCTGAAGGCAGTAGCATAACCAACTGAGCCACCCAGGCGCCCTCAGGATAAGAATCTAATCTATGCTCACAAAACTGTCTCTAGAACACCTTTTCAAACATCTGCAGCTTTACTAAACCCCTCTGGCTTCCAATACAATTTGGATCTTTTAGGTCACCTTCAGGGTTGTGTAAAATAGTAAAAGGAAATCTCACTAAAATAAAGCCAGGAGGCCAGAAGGGGGAGGTCTTATGCCATACCACTTGATGTCAAACACAGGAAGAATGGTCAATTACAGACCCAGCAGAAGAATAATCACAAGAAAGAATGATCATTACAGACCCCAATAAAAAAAGATGTTCACTTCATCTCCTCTATAATCAACTACCCCAGCAACTCAGCCAATGAGAACCATCATCACGCTGAAATCTTCTTTTCTCCAGGGGACTTTTGTTCAAAACAACCTCTCCCAGATTCCTCCTTCTTCTCCATAAAATAACATTTCTCTTTCTTTGTTGTACTAGCCTATGGATTTTGCTGCAGTGGGTCTGTCCAGAATTGCAATTTTCTGATATTCCCAAATAAACCCATTTTTTGATGGTAAAGTAACTGTTTTATGTTTAGGGACATTACTTGGTGTCATAAGTGGGATCCAGCAAGGATGCGCGCGCACACACACACACACACACAACTCCAAGACTGGTAAGCAAACAGGAGCTGGTATCCACAGGGCCCATTGAGCTCATTGCTTTCTTGCTGACTCTAGAGTTGAAGTGACATATGTCTCTCCTGAATTTCTAACTCTGCTCTCTGCATTTTAAGCTCCCTGGCCTTTATTTGGGATCTGTCTGAAGGGTTTTCCTTTCTGAGAGTACTCATTTGGCCTTTAGTCTGACTCCATTTTGGAACTGTACTGTTCCTATCACAATTGTGCTGGCTGTTGGCCCAATTCCTTTTGGGAACTGGGCCATTCCTATTAGAATAGCAGTTTAGGAATTTTTCTTTTTGCTCTAGAGAAAAACCCTTAAGGGGCGCCTGGCCGGTTCAGTCAGTAGAGCATGTAACTCTTGATCTCAGGGTTGTGAGTTCAAGCCCCACATGGAGTGTAGAGATTACTTAAAAATAAAATTCTAAAAAGAAAAGAAAAAAAAAACCTCTAAGAAATGGGATTCCAGTCATCAAAATGTTTGGAGTCACCCCTACACACACACACACTATTTCTGGGACTCCTGCCAGTTTTATGTTTAAAAACTGTGGTCTTGGGGTGCCAGGGTGGCTCAGTCGGTTAAGCGTCTGCCTTCAGCTCAGACCATGATCCCAGGCGCTTGGAATCAGGCTCCCAGGACAGGCTCCCTGGTTAGCAGGGAGTCAGCGTCTCCCTCTCCCTCTGCCTCTTCCACCTGCTCACATGCACATACTCTCTCTCTCTCTGAAATAAATAAAAAATTTTTTAAATGAATTTAAAAGGGCACCTGGGTGGCTCAGTGGGTTAGGCCTCTGCCTTTGGCTCAGGTCATGATCCCACCTGGGATCGAGCCCCACATCAGGCTCTCTGCTTGGCAGGGAGCCTGCTTCCTCCCCTCTCTCTGCCTGCCTCTCTGCCTGCTTGTGATCTCTGTCAAATAAATAAATAAAATTTTAAAAAATAAATTTAAAAAGACTAAAAATAAAAGTAAACACTTTGGGGTGCCTGGGTGGCTCAGGTTGTTAAGTGTCTGCCTTCAGCTCAGGTCATGATGCTAGAGTCCTGGGATGAAGTACCACATGGGTTCCCTGCTCTGTGGGGAGCCTGCTTCTCCCTCCACCTCTCTCTCTGTGTCTCTAATAAACAAATAAAATCTTTAAAAATAAATGAATGTATGAATGAATGAATGAAAATAAAAACTCTGTCCCTTGGTGAGCCTAGTTGGGTCAATCAGGAGAGTGTGTGACTCTTGATCTCAGGGTTTTCAGTTCGAGTCCCACAGTGGGGTGTGGAAATTACTTAAAAATAAACCAACTTTTTAAATAAATAAATAAATATGGGGGGCCTGGATGGCTCAGTTGGTTCAGCATTTGCCCTCAGCTCGGGTCATGATCTCTCTGGGTCCTAGGATCAAGTCCTACATAAGACCTCCTGCTCAGAAGGGAGTCTGCTTCCCTCTTTCCCTCCCACTGCTCATTCTGTCTCTCTCTCAAATAAAATCTTTAAAAAAAATAAACTACAAAAATAAATAAATAACTAGAAACTATTTTCTAACTAAATGGACTGACGTAACCAGAAATAATTCCAAACACCGATGCCCATTATAGGGAACTTTCAATCTCCCCAAACTTACTTTTCTCAAAACCAAATTGCACAACCATGGCTTTAGAGTTGTCAAGGCTGAAATGGATGCCTATTTTGGTAAGTATTATGAAGCTTCCAAATATTATCAGGAATCTAAAATTGCCACTCTGGGATGCCTGGGTGGCTCAGTCGTTTGAGCGCCTGCCTTCTGCCGGGGTCATGAACCCAGTGTCCTGGGATCAAGTCTTGTGCTGGGCTCCTTGCTCAGCAGGGAGCCTGCTTCTCTCTCTGCCTGCCGCTTCCCCTGTGTGCGTGCTCTCTCTCTCTCTGACAAATAGATAAAATATTTTTTCAAAATAAATAATAAAAATAAAAAATAAAGTTGCCCCTCTGCAAATTACAATTTCCAGGCTAAGTGAGACAAACAATTAGAAAAAGACAAAAAGGTTTCTGGGGGACCAAATAAATATGAAATTTCTTACATTCCCAGGACAAAAGCCGGATTGTGAGCCACAGAAAAAAGAATTTCCTAAAGTGACTGAGGACCTCCATAGGTTTGCTGATGAATTTAACATAGTTATTCAAACTGACCCACCTGGTTTCTCAGATCCGTGTCACTGAGCCCACATGCTTGCTGGCGACAGCCAAGCCAAACATTGGATGACATCTGTCCATGGGAGCATGCTGAACAGGATTTAGAAAAACAAAACCCTAACTTTTGGTAAATGCTGAAAACACACGCGGAAAACTTCCACCGAGCCATTGTGGTAGCGTCTAGTCAGCCTGTCGACTGGAATAAATTCAGGCTTGCGCACAAAGATTTGAGGAACTTGTTTATGACTCTTATACTACAGATTGTTTTCCAAAAAAATTCTGGGCTTCCTTCAGATGTTGAATCCACTTGGGTAGGCTTTAACTCCATATTTGTTAATGGCCTGAACCAGGAAATTTCTCTTTTAAAGGACAATGATGGGGGGGCCTGGGTGGCTCAGTGGGTTAAGCATCTGCCTTCGGCTTGGATCATGATAATGGGGTCCTGGGATCAAGCCCTACATCAGGCTCCTTGCTCAACGGGGACTCTGCTTCTTCCTCTCCCTCCTCCTGCTTGTGCTCTCTGTCTCAAATAAATATATTGTTTTAAGATTTTATTTTTTTACTTGACATAGAGACAGATCACAAGTAGGCAGAGAAGCTGGCAGAGAGAGGGGGAAGCAGGCTCCCTGCTGAGTGGAGAGCCCGATGCGGGGCTCGATCCCAGGACCCTGAGACCATGACCTTAGCCAAAGGCAGAGGCTTCACCCACTGAGTCACCCAGACACCCCTAAAAATAAGTAAATTTAAAAAAAAAACTTTAAAAAAATAATAAAGGACAAGGATTAAATGGGAAACTGTGTCTGCTCCACATTGAGTTAATGTGGCAAACCAGCTCACCTGCATGCTAGGTGAGTCACCTAAAAGACAGACCACTAAAATTCTTAATTTTGAATCCTGACAAATGGAGGCTCCTAAACAAAACCCAAAACCTCGTGGTCTCTGCTGTTACTGCAAAGAGCCAGAACACTGGGAAAAAGATCGTTACCAACTTAAGGCACCTTCGGCCCACCAGCCAGCCTTTTCCAATGGCTTCCTAATTCCCAAAGATGGCGTTCCAAGAAACTATCGAGGATCTTCCCAATCGTCCCTTCTATTCAGCCTGGAGAAAACACTCTCCAGATTAGGAATGAATCTCTCTGTGTCCTTACTGACACCAGCGCTGCACCGTCAGCGCTTAATCCCACTGCTATAAAGCAGGCCTTGGCTCAGAGTACTAAAATAGTTCAAATAGTGTGGTTCTCTAACAAACCTTAACAGATTCCAATTTCTGAACTATTCCATTTTGCTTAGGCCCCTTTACTTACCCACCCTTTTGCCCTTAGTTCCTTTCTCCCTCTTTTTTTTTTATTTGACAGACAGAGATCACAAGTAGGCAGAGAAGCAGGCAGAGAGAGAGGAGGAAGCAGGCTCCCTGCTGAGCAAAGGAGCCCAACTCGGGGCTCAATTCCAGGACTCCAGGATCATGATCTGAGCGGAAAGCATATGCTTAACCTTCTGAGCCACTCATGCACCCCTCCTATAACTTCTTGAAGCAATAACCTCCACCCTGCTCGGATTCTACCCAACACACCCCCCCACCCTGCCTCCACAGATGAGACCCCTCATGACTGCTTCACGCTGACTGATCTTGCCTCCCCGTGACTATTTATAGAAAACTTCTCTAGCTGAAGATTTTTCATGGCTTACTGATGGGTTCTTTTTTAAGATTTTTTTTTCTTTTTTTTTTTTTAAGAACTCCCTACACGAACATGCGGCTCGAACTCACAACCCCGGGATCAAGAGTCGTACAGTCCACTGTCTGAGCCAGTCAGGCGCCCCCTGGTGGTTGTTATTTAAAGGATGAAAATGCTAAATAATGTGCTGGGCATGGGCGCCTGGGTGGCTCAGTGGGTTAAGACGCTGCCTTCGGCTCAGGTCATGATCTCAGGGTCCTGGGATCGAGTCCCGCATCGGGCTCTCTGCTCAGCAGGGAACCTGCTTTCCTCTCTCTCTCTCTCTGCCTGCCTCTCTGTCTACTTGTGATCTCTCTCTGTCAAATAAATAAATAAAATCTTTAAAAAAAAAAAGAAATTAAAAAAAAATAATAATGTGCTGGGCAAGCTACTGCAACTGTTTGGTGTCAGTGAGGCAGGGTGTTTGCCTCTGGTTCCTTCACCCAATAGGCTGTGATATCCCTTTACTCAGGCTTGTACCTCAGACAGAGGTAAAACCGCAGACATTCATACATATAACTGATATCCCTTTGAAGTAGCTCATAACGTGGGAATGGCATGGAAACAGTGGGAATGAAATTTAAAATGGCTTCTATACCCAAAATTGATTGATGCCCTAATTTTGCCAGCTGTTCCGGCTATTAAATGTCCTTGGCATTCCAGACTCAACCCCCTGGAGGCCAGCAGAAACCACCTCACGGATTATTTCCAGCCAAAATTCTCTCTCAAGGAAACCAATAGTCAAACCTCTGTCACGGTCCAGAGGGATGTTCTCTCAAATGACAATTTGAAAAAATTGACCAAAGACACCGAACAATTGGCCCAAGAAAAGGAAAAACAATATTGGAAATCTAATAAATGTTGGTTCAATAAAAAAGAGAGAACTCTGGTTTGGACCCAATACTGTTCCAGCCATTCCAGAAATTCTAAAATTCCCACTACTTACTATTGTATGTGCCTTAAAGCAAAGTGATAGCATTCCTGAACAAATAATGGCGGAAGAATATTAATAAGGCTACAAAGTGCCCACCTCTTGTGTCCCACCTGTCCAAAGTCCAGTCCGAGGACCTGTGCTCGGTCTGCACCCAGACCCTGTGAACTGCCAATGGCCCACTGGAGGTCTGGCCAATCGGTTTCATACAGCTCCTCCCATCTCATGGATGGGATATGTTTCAGTCATGGTTTGTATGTTTTCTCACTGGTCTAAGGCTTTCATCTGTAAATGGGCCACTACTTCTTGTGTGGCTAAAATTCTGTTTAAAAAGACTATACGTACCTGGGGAATCCTTCCTGGACTTCCTAGTGATCAACGAACCCATTTTCCCGGTGAGGGGCTTCAATAAATCTGTGCTCTTCAGCCAGTTTTACAACACTTTCACCGTGCACCCCATCCTTAATCCTTCAGTTCAGCGCTAATGGCACCCTTAAGATTCAATTGGCAAAATTTGTAGAAATCCTAAATACTTTTTGAGGCACCTGGGTTATGCATCTGCCTTCGCCTCAGGTCATGGTCACAGAGTCCCAGGATCCCCCACCTCCAGCTCCCTGCTCAGTGGGGAGTCTACTTCTTCCTCTGCCCCTCCCCCCAAACTGGCCAGCCCTCTTTCTCTTTCAAATAAATAAATCTTTAAGAAAGAAAGAAAGAGAGAAAGAGAAAAAGAAAGGAAGGAAGGAAGAAAGAAATCCTCTAACAACTTTGACCACAAGCATTGCTGTTGGTCCTTCTGAATCTCAGATCCACCTTTTTCAGAACTCACCGAGTCTCATCCTTTGAGACAGTCATAGGACGCCCATTGCATTTGGTCCCTGCCTCCTTTGAGCCACAGCTGATAAAAGATATACTTCAATAGTGTAAAGGCCTAATTGCTTCTATTAAAAATAGCCATGCTGGGATGCCTGGCTGGCTCAGTCGGTAGAGCATGAAACTTTTTTTTTTTCTTAAAGTAGGCTTCATGCCCAGCATGGAGCCCAATGCCGGGCTTGAACTCACGCCCCTGAGATCAAGACCTGAGCAGAGATCAAGAGTCGGATGCTTAACCAACTGAGCCACCCAGGCACCCCCTTGAGCATGCAACTTTTGATCTTAGGGTCGTGGAGCCTACTTTTTAAAAAAATGCTTTGGTAGAGCAGTCTTTTTACAGTTTGTGCTCAGAAGATGGAGATCTTAAAGCATCACATCTTGCAACCTGAAGATTTTATCTATTTAAAAAAAACACACACACACACACACTTCCAAAAGACTCTCTTAAGCCTCACTGGAAAGGCCCCATCAGGTACTGCTAACCAATCCCATGTGACCAAATTCCAGGAACTAGACTCTGGGATTTGCATGACACATTTAAAGAAAGCACCAAATCCTGACTGGGCCTGCACACCATCTGGTGACCTTCAAGTGTATGTCCCAGAATTGAAGACATCTGATGACGGGCACCCGGCCGGCTCAGTCAGTGGAGTGTGCAACTCTTAATCTTGGGGTTTTGGGTTTGAGCCCCACATTGGGTGTACAGATTACTTGAGCCTGGGTGGCTCCGCTGTTAAGCGTCTGCCTTTGGCAGATCAGGTCATGATCCCAGCATCAGGCTCCCTGCTCAGTGGGAAACCTGCTTCTCCCTCCCCCACTCCCCCTGCTTGTGTTCCCTCTCTCTCTCTGTCTCTGTCAAACAAACAAATAAATAAATTTTTTTTAAAAAAAGGTATCTAAAAAAAAAAAAAAAAAAAAGGTATCTAGTAAGAGGACATCTGACAATAGTTTTCCCAAAACGCCCAGGCCAGGCCGATTATAAGGTTCAGGACTCAAAGAAGTCTGTATTTTTCAACTGGACTATTAGCTGATCCTGGGTTCATTTTTGGGGTTTTTGGTATTTTGGGTTTTTTTTTAAAGATTTTATTTATTCATTTGTTGGGGCGCCTGGGTGACTCAGTTGGTTAAGTGCCTTCTTTTGCCTCAGGTCATGATCCTGACATCCTGGGATCAAGTCCTGCACTGGGCTCCTTGCTCAGCAAGGAGTCTGCTTCTCCTTCTCCCTCTCCCTGCTGCTCCCCCTGCTGGTGTGCCCTCTCTCTCTGTCAAATAAATGAATAAACACGGTCTTCAAAAAAAAAAAAAAGAGAGAGAGAGAGAGAGAGAGATGGGTTCTGGAGGGAGACAGACCATAAGAGACTCTTAATCTCAATGAACAAACGGAGGGTTGCTGGGTGGGGGGGGTAGGGATAGGGTGGCTGGGTTATGCACATTGGGGAGGGTATGTGCTATGGTGAGTGTTACGAAATGTGTTAGCCTGACGATTCACAGACCTGTACCCCAGGGGCAAATAATACATTACATGTTAATAAAGAAAAAATGATTTTATTTATTCGAGAGAGCGAGCATGAGGTCGGAGTGGGGGGCAGTGAAGGGCAAAGGCAGAGGGAGAAGCATTCTCCACACTGAGCATGGAACCCGACACGGGGCTCCATCCCAAGACCTCAAGATCATGACCTAAGCCAAAGGCAGATGATTAACTGACTGTGCAACCCAGGTGCCTCCTGATTCGGGGTTCTTATCTGAGTTCCTGATTTCTAAATTTACAACGTTACAGGCTGTATTACTGATCCCACCTTTGATTCCAGTTATTCTGAGCTAACAATGCTGTTAACATGTCTGTGAAGCGCTGATGTTCTGCAAAAGTTTCATCAGCTATTGCTGCCTGTTCACACCTGCACCGCGTCTTCCTAAATGCTCTCGCTCAACTCTCCAGCTGTGCATCTGCAGTACCCACGGTTCTGCCTCCGTGGCTGTTTTTGTTTTGTTTTGTTTTGTTTTGTTTTTGTTTTTTTTTTCCGTGGCTGCTTTAAACAGGGACTTCCAGAAGGCAAGTCAACTCCAGGTTTGCCTGGAGTCAGAGGGAGAACTTTTGTCCTCTAAGTCAGGAAAAGTGTCAATGAATATTTTCAACTGGCTACTTTCAGACCCTGGGTCCTGGCTTAGAACCACCGTATGATGTGGAATTGTCATGTTATCTTCATTCTGTACTTATTGCCTATTAAACCTTTGTAGAAATGATGGGCCCAAGATGATGATCTCCAATGCTCATGATCTTAATAAATACGGACAATACATGGTAAGTGCCTGACTTCTCCCTCCTACCCCTCCTTGTTGCACAAAGGTGATGGTAGGTTTCTTGTTTCTTTTTTATTTTTAAATGATTTTATTCACTTGTGTGTGTGAGAGATAGAGAGCACAAGCAGGCAGAGCAGCAGGCAGAGGGAGAAGCAGGCTCTCCACTGAACAAGGGGCGTGATGTGGGACTTGATCACAGGATCCTGAGATCGTGACCTGAGCCCAAGTAAGAAGCTTAACTTACTGAGCCACCCAAGCACCCCTGGTGACAGCAGGTTTCTAATCGGTACAATTTCCCTCCAGCCTGGGACATGACACCCAAGAAAGGCCCTTCTTGGCACCAAAGACAAAAGGCCAGGGAATTAAGAAAACATGACTCTTGATCAGTGATGCTTTCAGAGAAGTATCTGGATCAAAAGGAGGAAATGTGAAAATAAAGAAACTCCTCCCTAAAATAAACTCAGGAGGCTAGAATAGGGAGCCATACACTCAGAGTCAATTTTAGGAAAGAATCATCAACCACCAAAGGAAGATGATGTACACTGCATCTCCCACAAGAAATCGACTACCCCAGCAACTCAACCAATGAGAAACCACTGTTACCCTGAACATGTGGGTTTTTCCAGTGGATTTCACTCAAAACAACTCCTCCCAACTTACTCCTACTTCCCCATAAAATAACATTTCTCTCCTTTGTTTACTGGGCTAGTTTTGTTTTGTTTTGTTTTGTTTTTTGCTTTATTTTGTTTGTCCTGAATTGCAATTCCCTGCTATTCCCAAATAAGTCCATTTTGGCTAGTAAAATCACTGATGACAATTTCATTTTTTAAGACAATGGGACTTCTTTACTGTAACTTTTTTTTTTTTAAGATTTTATTTATTTATTTGACAGACAGAGATCTGTCAAGTAGATCTGACACGTAGGCAGAGAGGTAGGCAGAGAGAAAGAGGGGGAAGCAGGCTCCCCGCTGAGCAGAGAGCCCGATGCAGGGCTCAATCCCAAGACCCTGAAACCATGACCTGAGCCAAAGCAGAGGCTTAACCCACTGAGCCACCCAAGCGCCCCTCTATTCAATTTTTGCAGCCAAGCGCCTAACCAATCTACGAACCAATTGATACAGATCTAGGGGTGCCTGGCTGGCTCAGTCGGTGGAGCATATGACTCCTGATCTCAGGGTTGTAAGTTCGAGTCTCACGTTGGTTATAGAGATCGCATAAAAATAAAATCTTGGGGCACTTAGGTGGCTCATTTGGTTAAGCGTCTGCCTTCAGCTCAGGTCATGATCCCAGGCTCCTGGGATTGAGCCCTTCATCAGGCTCTCTGCCCAGTGGGGAGTCTGTGTCTCCCTTCTGTCAAATAAATAAAATCTTTAAAAAAATCAGATCAAATCAACTCTTAAAGGAGCACCAGAGTGGCACAGGAGTCCAATTCTTGGTTTCAGCTCTGGTCATGAGATTAAGCCCTGTGTCGGTCTCCCTGCTCAGTGCAGAGTGTGTTTAGGACTCTTTCTACCTCTACCCCCTAAAATAAATAAATAAATATTTTCAAAAATAATAAATAGAAAAGAAAATCTTAATAAAATTTTAATACAGATCTGGAAGTCTGGGACTATATGTTCCCAGAACTATTTCAAATTCATCTGTATGGATTTTTTTCTTTTTATAAGTTTAACCTTCTATTCCTCCAACACTCTGAATACAAGGGAATCCGTATGCTCTTGGTATGGGTTTTTTAATTACTATTTTTATTTACAGTAAAGTATGCATAATATAAAATCTATGACAGATTTTAAGTATACAGTTCTGGCTCATGAAGCCTATACACAATATTGTGCAACCATTACCACCGTCCAGAACACTTCTCTTCCGTTTTTTTTTTTTAAGATTTTATTCATTTATTTGACAGAGAGAGATCACAAGTAG